>NC_060919.1:1119731-1471124 GCF_021234035.1 Daphnia pulicaria | reverse complement strand
GAAATGAGTATGTGAGGTGACAGTAGTAAAATGCTCCAATAGTATTTAGCAACATTACGACAACGTCGCATGAGTAACCGTGTTGTTAAATAGCAGCTGCGGCCTGCGGCGCAGGTTCAGAATTTAGATTCAGACGACTAAAAGGCGTCGACGGCACGAAGGCACAAATCGAGGCGTCGTAGTGTAATTACGACGCATTTTTTGTGTCAAAAGTAATCATACTTTAGTTAATTGCTCCTTTTTTTGCAAAAAAATTAAAATTGTGTATCTTGAACATCCAGGTTTTCATTGGCAGCCTTGACGACTTTATGCGTTTTCCTTGCCATAAGTCCTGGTGTGTGTGAATCAGCATCTTGGCATCTTTGGTCGCCTGTGGAGATTTGAGAGAGATGGAACTTTTCCTTTTCCTTATGCTAGTGGCTGATAACCAAGAAATTTTTGACATGGTTCTCCACCTCACTGCTTATCATTATCCTGAAAATATCGTCTTGCCACAAGGTATTCAAGCGTGTAATCTTATCTTAATTTGTCACAAGCTAATTTTTTTTACTTTAGGATATACTCCTCCAAATCTGGCAGTTAGCACCCTTTACTGGAAGGCTTGGTTGATGCTATTGATGCTGATTGCTCATAATCCTGGCAGTCTTGGGTCTGAGGCATGGAATTCATTCCCTCCTATACTCCGAGCATTGATGGAGATGTGTATCACAAATGATTTGCTACTTCTTCTGGTACCACAGACCAAACAGAGTTGCAGGTGGCTGCAATTGAAAAGCAAACCATCTTGGAATTCGAAACAGATCTAGGAGCCGCCTCTACAAAAACTGTTATTACCGAGAACAATCCTTTGCTGCTTAGTCAAGTATTTAAAGCGCTCTTAACTTTTGATTTTCTTGCAAATCATTGTAATATTTTACTTTAGTTGACATCACTTGATCCACGAGGATCTACGCGACGACCTCCTCCGGCTGTTATTGAGCAGCTTCGAACTTTGAACGCAACACTTCGACTGGGTCACCTACTTTGTAGAAGTCGCCAACCGAACTTTTTATTGTAAATTCTGCATAGGTATGTGAAATAGTATGAATTTTAATAGCGAAATTCTAATCTAATTTTCTTCAATGCAAATTCTTTTTATGTAGGCAAGGAGCTGCGCAAACGAAGCCATGGCTGGCTGATTTGGTCGAGTCCAATGAAGGTGCTTGGAACGTTCTGCCTGTTCAATGTCTTTGTGAGTTTTTGCTTCACGAAGCAGCTGATGGTCTGCCTGTTAATGATCTAATGAACGATTGTAAGCAACAGCTTGGCAAACGCAAGGAACGTCGTCACAAACACCAACAGTTGGTCCAGCATCTAAGATTTTTGTTGACTGATCCCAATCAACTACCCGAAGCATGCCGTGAAGTCCTAGACTATTTGATGAGACGATTGAGTGCTCAGAAAGCTCTCGCCCGTCACCAAGCCCTCACGGTAAGAGTTTATTTTCATAATCAACGAGTTTGCTTAAATAATTATACGGCTCCATGATTATACATTACGTTTGCATAGGCATTGAGTGTGGTCTTGGCAGTAAAAGACGATGATATTACCATGAGTGATGGTGCATGCTCCGAAGGAACAGGAGACGATTCCCAGTTCTCTTGGCTTGTTCATCAGTTACCTACCATCCCACATTTCGAAGCCGTACGCCCTGCCGTGATTGCTGCTCTACGGGCCGCCTTTCTAATTGAAACACAACCACTAGCCATGTGTATGCGTCATCGTAAACATCCGATTCCGATATTTCCTTATTTTTCATAATTTGTCCGTGCTTTCCCCTTTTTTCCCCATTTTTATCCAAAATTTTCCAATATTTCCTAATTTTCTTGGAGCAGGACGCAAGTCCTGACTAGTGACGTTTTTTTTAATACATAGCCATCTAGCGCTCAGCTTGACATACATGATTTTGTAGTTAGTAGCATGGTTTTTTCGTTTTCATTTTGCTTATATGGATCAATCTCCAGCAGAAAATGTACTTGTAAAGTAACTTGATGACTTATTATCGAAATATCGTTTTATCGCCGGCGCAACTCTCCGTAACGACCAAGAAGTGAGCGTGGCCATCAACTAACTTTATTGACCAACCGAACCGCATAATTTAAATTTCTGATAGGTCAACTTTCGTCCAATAAAAAATATTAAAAAGCCAAAATGTTTTCAAAGAATCTTTTTATTATTGTTGTTCAGAACGATAGGTGCGAATTTTAATTGTCAGGCCTGCAAAATTTGAGTTCATCCTTTCCATATAATAATAATCATTTCAGGCCTAAACACGCGCATCACTCAAATAATTCACAATCAATATTATACCTAAAATAATGTACACTTACACACGTACGGTATATAATTCTGGATTGACGTTGGACAATTTTTTCCAAATTAAAAAAAATCACGAACTTATCTTTTTTTGTCACGATATTATTTTCCCTTTTTAAATCTTTTTAGACGGCAGTGATCCTTCTGAGCGAGCCGTCGTAATTGGTACCGGAAGAATGACTGCGCGAATGCCTGGGATGAAAAATAACGGCATCATCTTCATCGTCGTCGTCGTCCAAGTGATCCCTGCTGCGACGATGCTGATGGCTGCTGCTGCTCATGTCCGTCCGAGCCGGGAATTCCTCGTCTCCGGGAGTCGTCATGGCAACCCTGCAGAGCGTGCTGGTGGTCACGTCACGCGGGAGAGTGTTGCAGACGTAGGGTGGCATCTGTTGGCTGCAATTAGCTCAGGGCACCGTCACGTGACCGGCCCCGTGACACTAGTAGCAAATTGTCGTCTGCTGCTGGTGTAGCAACGCGTTATTACCTCCCGACGATCCGGTCATGACTTTGTAGTTGCTGTTCTCCGAGTCGGTGCTGAACTGGCGCAGATCGTGGACCAGCATCCGGCTGAAGGCCTTTATGTCCGGCATGTCACGCTCTTGACTTTGCTGCTTCTGGTAATTGTGGTGGCGCCGGATGGCCGACAGCGGCGGAGCGGCACCAGTTGCCGGACTGTGAACGGTCACGTAAGACGAACGTTCCGTTGCAAGAAGCTGCTGCTGGTAATGGACGGGGCAATCTCTCGGGTATCCGGACGTAACAGCCGGCGGCGGAGTCGGAATGGAAACGGATTCGTCATCGATGGAAGCCACTCCGCCGCCGATGGAAGAGCAAGGGCACGGGATTTTCACGAAACCGTTGCACTGATTCGTCGGCTGGAATAAGGATTCGCTGGGATGATGATGGGGAAGGCAAGCTGGCGTTAGGGGGTTGGTCATGGGGTGGTGGTGATGGTTCATCTGTGACGGCGGGGGAGGCGGAGGAACAATGGCCAGAAGGTGGGGCAGATATAAATGATGGATATAAATTCCAACAATTATTCGACGTCTGTCTTAATTTTCAAAACAAAGATCTAGGATCCGTCTTACCAGTCAAGCCGAGCATAAGGCAACCCTTTTCAGAATTAAGGATTACTGTTCGGTGGGTGTTCCCTGACGGTGACGGATCATTTATCGGAATACACAAAATGTAGCCTGCTGTTGTAGATCATCTCTCTTCGGGATTCACGAATATATATATAGACCCACTACGGACAACTGAAGCCGGCCAAAGTTTGCTACTGACCTTCTGGTCTTGATGGATAGCCTTCAGGAGTTTAATGAACTATATAGATCGACTTTTTGCGCTTTTATACGTATAAAAGGATTTCCTGTTATCGAGTATGGGAGGAACTAAATCTTTGTTTTAAATTTCCACCACGCACTGATTTAAAATTTATGATTTTATGATAAAAAAAATAGTAATTGAAAATTGAATTGTATGAATACGTTTTTCACATGAGTTATACGTAACAGTGGGATTACATCATTAAAATGGCGTTCTATTTCAATGATCTGACCTTCGTTGGAAATTTTGAACAGACTAATACGAACATTTTGCCGAATTAGCTTTTTTAAAGACGGAACTAATGATAAGTCCCAAGCTCCATCAACCACTTTCACGTCCCCATCGGAAAGTCAAAATTTTTTTTATTTTGACTGATTTTTTCTAATGATTCAGTGGACTCGGCTCCATACATCACACTCAGCGTGATCGCCATCCACAGCCTATCAAAGGGGGGTTTCAGATGGGCCGCTGTGATCGACTGGAAAGATCGGGAGAATATTTAGGAATTACCTTATCCTTGACCATTCGCCATAGCCGCGGCCTATACATTCGGCCACCAACCCAACATGTGAAATTGCATGAAGGTCTTGATGGAAACCCAGGCGTTGCTGGTGCGGCTTTGACCTTTACGGCGAAAGCGGATGTTGACCCCAAAACGATCATCACTGATCAAAGTATTTCTATATGCAGTATAAGGATCGAGCATTCCGTTTCAAGGTGAAGTTTAAATTTCAAAGCTTTCATCGCCCACGTATGAGGTGTACTGATCTATAGGCCTATACAGCGGTCCTATCTGCCAGAAGGTGGGGCTGCCGTGTAACCCAAATCGACTGGCGTCTACACTAGAGCTAAAGTCATTTTCCGGTGCATTTCCTTTTTGGCAATTCGATTTCGGTGCCAATAAATGAACAGGAAAAATGGCAGAAGTACCGGCTACCTGTTTTATCCCAAATAAATATAAGGTATAATTTAAAATCAATTTAAATGTATAAAATGATGGTTGTGAAAATACCTCGCCAGCTAAGAAACCGTAAGAAACCGATGACTACCAAATAGAAACTGTAGCCTAGGCGTAGGTGAATATTGGCGGTTATAATGATGAGCTGGGCCTTAATTTACTTTTACTTCCGATTTCAGCCGTGAAAACCGAGACGTAAACAACCAGACCGAGTAAAAGTAACCATCCTGAATAAAAAATTTAAAAACAAAAATACACTTGATCAAAATTTTAAAAATAATTCCAATCGAAATAAAATACCGGAAAGGATAAAAGTGACGCCGGATAGAAAAGTGCAATAGCGTCTCCTGGGTGCAAAGTGGCCGAGGAAACAGGAAATCTCTCCGACGACCAACAGAGCGGTGGCCATGAAAAAGAACGGAGCCGACCTCAAGACCGCATCTGTTGGAATCAAAATAAATAAACATTAATGTATCCAATGTTAGGAGCCCGGAATAATAATGAAACTTCTCTTACAAGGGATTGAGAGTGTCGAGTCATTGGGATCGGGACTGTACTCTTCCGTTGGGAAATAATCGATGTTGAAACAGTAGCGTTCCGTCTCTCCAGCTGAAAGAAATTCCCACGTCATTTGATTTCTATTTGATGGTCTTTAAAAATCATTTAAGCGAAATGTACGACTGGTGTAGCAAAGAGTCCAGAGTCCGCTGACTGTGAATTTGGAGAGGTACTCGAGTTCGGGATCTCCGGTTCGGTTGAATTTCGGGTTGGACATTTTCTCTTCGCTGTAGAGAAATGGCCGGTGACGAGTCCGATGGCGACGGTGACGAACGCCATGGAGGCCGACAGCGGAGTGAGCAGCCGGAGTAGGCGGATTACCGCATCCAAATCGACAGCGATATATGTTAAAGTCAAATATCTTCTAATTCCATATTGCTAATAATAAATTTTGCTGTAACTTAAGCCTTAAGCTTTAAAAAAGTGCGACGCGGGGTGGCGACTAAGTCGCACACCTTATGATTCACAGATCTTTATGGAATGTTCCGATATGTTTGATTGATATCTATACTAAAAAAGTAAAAGTATCACGGTAATTTAAGCGATAAACGAAGCGCGAAGGGGGGGGGGGGGAGGGCGGGGGTTGGCAGGCAGCGGGCAGCCAGACACGCACAGTACTAGCTATTTGAAGAAAACAAATTTAAATTCTGCCGCTAAGCTGCAACGCTGCCGAATTTCAGAAAATTGTACCGAATTCTACCATACACTAAGAGTCATCTAGCGTGTAAAATTGCAAACAAATTGAATATACTTGTGGAACAGAATACTTATGATACAGTTTTTTATTGTGAAAAATTTGAATATTCATGTACTACAAAGTATCTTTGCAACGAAGTTCTAATGAGACATATATTTAAGATACGCTTTCTTTATACTACACATATATAACTTTATGTTCTTATGTTCAAATTTTACTTATAGAGCTAGTTATTTACGAGCATAGTTTAGAGTTACTAAATAATCAAAATATCAGTGGTATTTTTTATTTATAGAACACTTTACTTCCAACACTGTATATTAATGAGAGAAAAAAAAAGCTGTTATTAATGGCAACCTTTACTAGTGCGATTCCGTCACTCTGAGATGCACCACCTTATGAAATAATTTACTAATGGCCCTTTGTTTCAAAGATATTAGTTAAGTTTTTAAGAATTATTCCAGTTTCTACTGAACATTATTATTTGAGACACCTTTTACTAGTGATACACTGTTGTGAATGGCAAATATACTATCGATACAAGTTACTAAAGTACGATACTTATGAACCTTTTTACTTGTGCGATTCCGTCATAGCGCTACGCACCCTTTACGTTATTATGAAACATTTTACTTAAAGAGCTAGTTATTTACGAGTATAGTTTAGAGTTACTAAAAAATCAAAATATCAGTGATACTTTTTATTTATGAAACACTTTACTTTCAACTCTATATATTTATGAGCAAAAAAAAAAAAGCTGTTATTTATGGCCACCTTTACTAGTGCGATTCCGTCACTGTGAGACGCACCGGTTCGTTTCGATACTGGTAGAATTGAATTGTTTTCCTTTTTGGTGTCTAACATTTCTTTTTCCAAAATTTGTCGTATTGTTTTACCGAATGTCTTTTGTTTACATCAAATAACAACCTTTGCTTGTGGAGTAATAAAACGATTAATAACTTATTATCTGATATCTTATATCTATTTCTTGCATTTGGCACTTTGACTACAACTTTTTTCACAAATCTCTAATTCAAAAATTAAATGCCATGAAGAACCTAAAAATAATGGTATTACATAATAAGATTTCAGAAAAACCGCATAACAAAAGTTAAATTCTGTCGTTTCCCCAGGTGGCAGATCAATATTTCAGTTTTCAGAGTCTTGTCTTTGGAAGTTTGTGCAGGGGTATGGAGAGAGGGTGTGGAGAGTCAGATAAGAGAAAGTAGAGAAGATTCTAAGTAGAGAAGGCATCAATACCTTGAAGATTTACAACTTGACAGGGAAAAATTAATGTGAACATTATTGCCTTAAATAACACAGTAATTAAAAATTATTTTGGTAAAATACCTTGCAACTTAAAGTATTTTGCTTCAGAAGACATAGGTTGTGAGCTTGCATTATTAGATTAGACCATTTCATTTCTATTTTCACGAGCACCTTGGTTGGCCAGGTACATGACAACTGCTGAAATTATCTGAAAACATTTAGTCAAGAACGCAGTAAAATTAGCTTAAGATTGTTTGATCTATTATTTAAAATAGTAGTTAACTTATTATCCGATCTCCGTTGTTTAGCTTTTTAATTTGTTTTGAAATTGTTGACTCTGCAACTAACTTAAGATTCAAAACTCATTACTAGATGTCGCCAGTGTCGCCCATGTCGTTCTTACATCGTGAAACGACTAAACGAGGCGAAATGGGCGTTCAATTGCAGAATTGCAGCAATTATTGAGCAATTTTTTTCGTTCAATTTTCAAATTCAATTGCAACAATTATTGAATTGCAAACTTAAGTTTCGAGGAACATGGGAAATGTTTAAGAGGAACAATGTACAAACTTTTTGGAAACATAAGTAATTTTAGGTAGAACAATTAATTGATCGTCAGTATTAACAAAATTAAAATGTGAATGCTACGCGTATGACTCTGTAAATGAATTTTCTGGCGAAATGACCGGGAACAGAGGTCACATTTAAAAGGTTTCGTTCAAGAATGGATCCTAAAATGGGCAGCAAAATTGCTAGGTGTCGGGAACATTTTACGGCAGACTTGACAGCTGTAACGTTCTTTACGATTACGCTTAGAACTCATGCTGTTTGCACGCATGCTTCCATTCGGCCTTTTTGTCTTCACTGCATGCTTAGAACTAATGCAGTTACCATTTTTACTAGTACTTAAGTTGGTTGACAAAATATCTTCATCCTCATCCTCTTCTTCGTCCTCATCGCAACGTAGACCAACAGAAAAATTCCTATTAAAATTCGGATCGTTGTTTCTCAGTTGGCCATGCGAATTAGAGAAACCTTGAAGGCGTTGAATTTCAGCCACAGCTGCTGCCCTGGGTTTCCTACTTAAATTCCATGTTTTGTTCTCAAGAGTTGACGAACTGTGAACTGTTGGAGCTCGTTCAGATGAGGCCAAGGCGTTCGTTACACCCAAATGAGAAGGTAAAACTATGGTGTAACTTTGCTGAACGAAACTCTCTTGAAGAATGGTCCCCGGATATGTGCGCCTCGTATCCACACTTATTTCCGTTCCTATGGCCGGTAGAATCATTTTGTCCGCAAGATTCATCCGCATGTCTGTAACTCCTGATGATCCGCTGTTGGCTTGATGTGAGTACTCGTCCCTACCTACAATCATTTCTGAAAATAAAAACAGAGTCTCATTTTCCTGCAGAATTTGCCTCCACCGTCGTTAGTTGACGCTGCAATAATCTTATTTTAAATTCCTTAGGACTTGACGTCACGTCAAGTCACAAGGCAAAAAATGGAGCCAAGACATTAGGCATCAATCAATTCTAGACTATACAATAATAAATACCCTGCTGGTTGCCATTAGTTTTGGGCCGCTTTGGCCTTTCTGTCGAATCATCCGAGGTTCCCGGCGTCGCTGTTGCTGCACGTTTCCGTTTGGCATTTCGGTTTTCTATTGCAATTGATTACACAGTTACACGAGGTTATTAGACTTTATAAAATAGCAAAAGAGATGTTTGAATCTAAACAGATGTACATACCTGTTATGGATGAACGGATGTACATACCAGCGCCAGCAGCGGCTGCTGCGGCTACAGCTCCGGCAGGACCTGCCAACGCACCGGCGACTCCCGCTCCCAAGACGACTGCAGTGCGTGTGGCTGACCAAACGGCTGCGTCACCTCTTTCCGTATCGCCGCACGCATAGTGGACAATTCCCTTGATGTGCCCAACTATTGGTACGGAGTTGACCACGTCGCCCAACAATCCCATGCTTCTAATATCCAAAAGTCACTGGGAGCTGTTTCGCTGACCAAATCGGTAGCGATACTAAAGTGGGAACTTAGCTAAAAAGCCATGATTAGCCAACGTCGGGTTTACGGAGCATGGCATATTGCAATCCGAGAGCAATATCATTTTATCACTTTTCAAAAGAAAAATTTGTTCGTTTCGTCAGTAGCGTATAAGCTGTCCTTTTGGCTCAAGTAACAGTTCGCTGAATTTACCAACCTCCCTTGTTTTGGTAACTTGACGTCATCCCTTTTTCGTTTCGTTCATTTAAATGTGAATGTGCACCTTACAGGGCAGGGCAGTTGGATCGTTTTACAATCATTCTTTAGTCTCAGTCGTATTGGTTTCAATTGGAAATGCATTTAATTGGCATCGAACTTGAAATTCAAATTAAAAATCAAACAAACCCTAAGAGTCGAATTTGTTTGCGCGAATTAAGGACTCCTAAGACATTACGTTGAAGTTGTCAAGGACATGAATCTGATTTTTTTGCCTTCCCCTACTTGACTTTTGCGAGATTCAGTTAGTCCTGTATTAACCAAGTATTAACACCTCCCAGTTGCTGGCAATACCTTTGATGGTGACTTATGCAGCGACGTATCGCCGACATTTGATGATTCAAGTGATCAGTCATCCGGTCCCGCAGCAGTTCAAGTCATTTCTCCCGCGTACAATTAAAACTGTCAATCACGTTACTGGTCTCGCAGTTTCCGGTCCATCCGCGTTTCGATTCCAGTTTATGGGTTGGATGTTACACCAAGAGTTCAGAAGGTGTATTGGTTTGAATTTGGAATGCATTCAATCGGCAATTAACTCTGAATCGAAATAGAAAGAAGAAACGATTAGATTGAGTCGGATTATTTGTTTGCCAAGGAAACGGACTAAGGATCACATATCTAGGCTTTAAGGCATTAAGAAATGAAGTCTGATGATCTTTTACTTTCTCTTTATAACGAACAAAAAATATTATGGTAGTTCATGAACTTATTCTTTTCTCTTCTCGGGACAATCAAAACTGTCAATCACGCCTCTAGTTTCCCCTCACTCCTCGCGTTAATAATTCGAATTAAGTTAGAATTTCATATTGCAAAAATAACCCGCCGGTTGTTGGCCACAATTACATTGAACTTAATAATCTCAACGGACTTTAAGAGAATGCAGCAAAAGCTTGTGCTTGATAAACCCATTCGCTCACCCGACCCTGATGCACCGTGCCAAGAATTCCCAAACAAAAATAACTTGACATTTGAAAAAAAGTGGCGCCACTCAATTGTATATCTGTCACATGGCTGATGGCTGTAGTGTAGGTCAGTCCAACAAAAAAATATTTGGCGCATATTTCAAACTCGCACGTTTCTTCAAAAAGGTAGGCAAAAAGCACGAGCTTTGCGGTCCTGCCGTTAAGCGCCATCGTGAAAATCCCGTTTTTAATAATTTATGTTCTCAAAATTCTTTACCATATCAAGTCAATAAGATCATAACGGATATGCGCATTGAGCTTTACAAGCAAGGATAGTTTAGCCCATTTAAAAATTGGTCAGCCAACGAAAGGAAAAAGGGTGAATGGATCATTAGGGTCACGGTGGCTCAGCATTTGCAAACAGTGGACTGTTTGCTGGGCAGTTTGATCATTTGCATGGCAATTATGTTGAAAACCGTGCTATTGCTTGCGAAGGACGAACAACAAAAATAAAATGGAAAAGCATGTTTACTTACCAGTTACCACTGTCAGTTCCTTCACGACTGTACGTTTTACGTCATTTAAGTCCAGTAGACACCGCACCCTGATTCATGATTGTAGATTAACGACCCTACTGCTCAATAGGTGCTGTTTCGGCCAAAATTAGAGAATCAAATTTCTTTCATCTTTGATGTTGTTACTTGCTATTTGCTAAGGCAATTCTCAGAAAATCAATAATAGATAGTCTAAGTTTGGTAAAGCTATAGCTACATAACTTAGATTTAAAATATTTGTGTTGCAATGATACAACTAAACTACCAGCTGCCAACAAAGGGACCGGAAACTCCTATAGTTACTTTATTGCCACTCACTTCACAGTTCACATGCCCGTATACTGACAAAATATTCTCTTGGGGAACAATATTTTGTTTAACATTAAAGACTGAAGGGTGAAATCTCGATAGGTTGATCAATTAAAACGTCAATTACTTGCGAAAAATCTCGGTGATCTATTACTAGGCATTTTAGTACGTTACCAGAGCTATAGATTCTACAAGGTAACTGGAATTTTTCACTGCTTCTTTTTTCAAAAGACGCGTGAAATACATTCTTCCTTCTTAGTCATAAAGTAGGCTTACGTGAGAACGCCGGGTAAAACATGCAGTAATGCGTGCAAAAGTGGAAGTAGAAATAACAACTCACCAATACCGATAATTCTTTTTTTTACGTCGAAATATACAGTGACGCTAACTATCTAATTCGAGACTACACGGAAGCTAAAACTTCGCTCCTCAAAGCGTTTCGTCTTAACAGCATTCTACCATTAAATTTAATACGTTGTTGAGTATGCTATGAAATAAAAAAAACGCTTTAAAAAATGAAACAAAAATTAGTTAGATGTTAAAACCTAATCGCAAAGTCAAAAACCAAGAAAACGAGCCCTCAGCTCCCGTGCCAATAACGTCCGTTCCCGTCTAGTGCCTTTGAGAACCGCGCGGTTCTCCGTTGCCCGACGTGATAGGTAAGGCAGCACATCAAATAGCGAACCATACGGCACGGAATTATACACAATGTATCCCTCAGAAGCTGTCAATTACAAGAAAAACGATAGCGTAAAAATTTAGTTAATGTCATAATGATTAGCTATAACAATATACCTAGTTTCACGGTGATATTGGAGGCCATTCCGTAAATTTGACCAAAAACGACTGTGTTGTCTGTTGGTAAAATACCCAACGATCCCATTTTTGATAGCGCTTTTAATACAGATGTTTCATTATGACTAGCAACGATCACATTACAACGTTGTCCTCCGAGGGCAGCGACTTGTTCCACCATATGCTGCACCACCCTGGATTCGATTTTACAAAACAGCAGTTTTGATTGCATTGCCGTAATCCAAACTATACTTCAAATATACCTATCGTAAACGGCGGAAGTTGCTTCATAGGAAGGGTTTGTCGGGTCAGGATAGTTTCCTTCAGCACTTAAAAGGCGCTCGCGTTCCAGGTACGCACCTCTTACGATTTTAGCTCCAAATCCAACTCCCATTCGCCGGGCAACATCAAATTCGCCACAGATCTTGTCAAATGCGTCCTGATCCAGAATTCAGTTAGTTTATTCCAACTTGGTATGGTTCAAAAAGGGCAATAAGTTTTACCTTTAAATAGCACTGATAGGTATTCCAAACCACAGGTCTTGTTTGATTAAAAGCGCCAGCCATGGATAAAGCAGCGATTGAGATGGCTTGGTTCAGATAAGTAAACTCTCCATCAACAAGTAAACGCAGTTGAAGTCCGGATGCAAATGCGCCGACGCTTTTTAACCGTTCAAGGCCCATTTCCAATTCAATGTTTTCTTGCTTATTGAGATACGAGACGGGAGTGAATGATCCGCCAGACATATAATTTGCCCATGACGATATCGTGCAAAATTGATCTTCCTTATCCCGATTGCGTTCCGCTATTTTTAGCTTTATTTTAGAAAGAAAAGGTAATCGATGCAAGTTAAAATGGAAAATAAATTATTATTGGGAACTTTTACCAACAAGTCGGCACTGATTAATGCGGTGATTTTCGTTTGGAGACAAGAAAGAGGACCTCCGTGCTGATAAGCTATTTCGGCTAACTTCAGTGTAACTTCCACATTATCATTGTAGCGACTGGAAAATGTAATTACAATAAATAAAGAGAAATAAACCTTTATGAAAAAATAAACTAGTTACTTTTGGTCGCTTTTCTGTCCGATATCTTCTTCTAGTGAAGGAAGAATCATTAGTTTGATACCAAGTTGTTTTAACTTGTTTGCCGTTTCTTTCAGCGACTGTGGATCATCTCCAGCAACAAATTGATCGTAGAGGGTTGGACGAAGAATCTTTTCTAACAATCCTTGCCCAAAGACTCGTTGACTGGTCTCTAGTACCTAGAGATAAAAATTAATCAAATAAACTTTCAAAAGGAACAAAAAATTCAAATTATAAATTTTACCTTTAAGCTATTTTGCAAAAGAAAGTCGAAAGAGCATAACTTGAGAACGATCCAGGCTCTTAGAATTTCAGCGCGGCTCAAATGGGCATAGGCAGTGCGATGGTCAGCGAACGAAATTTCCTTTTCTTGATTACTCGTCAATGTACTGCTGAATCTGTAAAATACTCCACGATTTCGCATCAATCGAGGAAGACGCAATAGGGAGGACACACACACCATTCTATATCCAAGAATGCTCACAGAAAACTGACACTCTCCCTCTCAATACAGTCAATTAATCCTATCTCCTATGAAAGTCTAATTTCTAATCGCTGTGAGAGGTGCGAGTGTTATTTGGTAGTCAAACAAAGACAAAAACAACATTCAGAATTAAGTAAAAATACCTCCCCTTCTCGTTTCCAG
Organism: Daphnia pulicaria; assembly: GCF_021234035.1. NCBI lineage: Eukaryota > Metazoa > Arthropoda > Branchiopoda > Diplostraca > Daphniidae > Daphnia > Daphnia pulicaria. The sequence goes on along the minus strand of NC_060919.1, from coordinate 1,457,391 downwards.
TGTCGCAGTTAAAATACAATGGATGATGAGTCGTGATCGTGCATAAATCGAAATCGCGTTTAAACAAAGCAATTTACAATTTCGATTGGATTTATTCTACCAAGGAATTACAGGCAAAAGAGGTACGTAGAATCCTGATTGAATGTTTCAAAATGGCAACAACTATGGCAACTTAAAAGAACGAGAAAATTTTTTCAAACCTCACAACTCCTTAATTTAAAAAAAAAAGTTCCGAAATGCTAAAGGAGGAAGAAGAATTAAGAAATGAAAATTTGTGGTTACATCAATAACATTGGAATTGAAATTGGAATTTTAAAAAAGGCATTCGTGAATAGAAAAGCAAAGTCTTACGACCCAAGGAGACTATATTGAGGCATTTAAAGTTGATCCTTTCCGGGGCAGAGTTGATAGCGCTGGGATGATTCGAGGGAGGCTAGCAGCTTGGCAAAGGGTGGATACCGCTGAAGAGTGTCACTGTCACCGATGACAATCAATTTGTGCTTGGCTCGTGTCAGAGCCACCGTCAAACGTCTAATATCATGCAGAATAGTTTGAGCGCCTTCCTTGATCACCATCAAGTCGGCGCCAGATTCACTCTTGGTGCAGCTGTAAATAATGGCTTCTTTATCACGACCTTGGTACTGGTCGACCGTGTTGATTTCCAACTCAGGTGTCTCGATGGCCATCTTTCTCAAGTGTTGCACCTGCGACTGGTAAGGTGCGATGATGCCGACTTGATCGTACGACAAGCCGCTGCCGTGTAATGCTTGCACAATCAGCATGGCCAAGTTGGCTTCCAGATGGTTGACGGGCGACTTGTTACTTTCATCGCTTTCGTTGCCCGAACGATTAGCTTTGATGGCTCCCAGTAAGCTCGTGTCGAGGAAGACAACGGCGTGAAGCAACCCCGGTTTAATGACCGAGAGAAGCCACGGCCGGTCAGCATATTTTTCTTGAATGGAAGTAAGGGAAGGCAACTGGAGCGTTGCCTGTTCGATTTCTTCACTGCCGCACTCCAACTCGCCTCCGTACGTCAATTTATTGGCCAAAACATTGACCGGGCCACACATCCTGTATTGGAGTTTGAGAGTCACGGAGGCACTGGGCGTCACCCGACTTAGCCGCACGAAAAGCGATTCATCCATGCCCAACGATCTGTGAAATAAGTGATAGATTTAGATTCAGTCATACAAACGAAATAAAACAATTCCTTCCCGAGACTTATTTCATCCGACAACTCTTACAAAATATTAAATGAGTAGCCGGCAAAGAGATTCATTAAAGCTGAAAGGAGACGCGATGTTACAAAGTTCCGTGAAGAACATGTGCGGGAGAAAAAAATCATCACGACTTTGGGCGTCTACCATGAGATCAGACGTTATTCCGAGCTTAGGGGTCACGCACTCGACCGCCAAATAGGGTCTGCTGTTTTTTTCCCACATTTAGAGCGACAGTAAGACTTTAACACAATCAAACTAATAAGACAATTCGTCGGTAGGAGAATGTTCAAGGTCAGAAAAACCATTATATTCGTGATCCGGAAGCATGGGAAGATACCAGAGTGGAAAATAAGCCAGTTTGAAGAATGGGGAAAACCAACTGGCAAAATTATTGTTAGAGTCAATGAGCTAAGTAACAGCTGCATGTGCAGATCTCTGCCATGACTCACTCCGGTCGTTCGCACTTCAAGGGCGCGGTCGAGTTTTAGTCCATAAATTTTAAAACAAATTCCTTTGTCGTGATGTCAAAGGTAGTGCATGGGACAATACATTTCGTGATGGAGTAAAAATTAAAAAGTAAATCCCCAAGTAACGAATACCTTAAACTTTTACAAGGCAACCAGTTCAATAATTTACCAAAAATATATGAATTATGGTAAATCTTATCTCAGCTGGATAATCAACAAGCGAAAGAGTACGATCACGACGATTCAAATAACAAAAATCCCCCCCCCCTTAAAAATAAAAATGGATAGTAAAAGATTAATAATAGCGATTCCTAAGCTCTAGATCCGGAACCCGACAGTGAGGTAAATTCCCATTAACCGAAAGAATTCAAGGTTACGCCAAGAAAGGCGTGAACAACAAACTGAAGACCCAGCGATGCGCAAAGAACTGTAGCACAATAGTCTCGTCCCTCAATCGAGTCCGAAGGTAGAGGCGGAGTTTTCAAGATTTGAATTTGTTTTGTGGTGATTTCCTTTTTTTTTAAAGAGAAAAGGGAGGACAGGGATCGAGTGAGTTCAACCAACGCGCAAGTATAAAAAGGGCGTGAAGCGGATGAAATTACATCCAGTTTCACAATACATTTCTTACGCTCAACCAGTCCACTCTCTCCACAAAGATGCAGTTCTTGGTAAATACTTTATTCACTCTAAGAGTCTCACATTTGACTATGAAATTAATAAAATTTCTTAAACAGATTTGCATTGTTTTGGCGATCGCTGCCGCTCAAGCTGTTCCTAGCCCAACGTTCGTACAGTACGGAGCTGTTCCAGTGGCCACTCAGGGAAAATACCATGCTCAAGACGAGCTGGGTCAGTATTCTTTTGGCTATCACGAACCTAACCAAGTGCGGAGTGAGACCAAGGACGCATTTGGCATCGTTCGCGGATCATACACGTAAGCAAATAAATGTTATTCGTAAAGGGGGAAAACAAAATTAATCTTAATGTTGACGGTACAATGCAGTTACTCTAATCCGGACGGAAGCGTCGTGACTAACAACTACATCGCAGATGCGAACGGATTCCGCTCTTCCTTGGCCCCTTCTAACGGACCACTTCTGCCTCTTGTGGGAAAAGCACCCAAAGTCCCGATTAGCCACGCTCCCATCGCCAGTAAGCACAATTCTTTATTATTTGTCAAGTTTCTCTTGAAACCGTCTATTTTTATCGCAGTTGCTGCCGCACCAATTCCGGTAGCACCTATTCATGTTGCGCCGTTCACCCCGTTGGTGAAGGGTGAGTAATTTTATATTTAAAAATCACCCCCCTCAAAAAGTACATCATGACTGAGCAATTTTTCTTCAATAAAAACAGTTGAGAAACCGACAGTAGTGAAACATGCTGGAGGCCACGTCGCTCCAGGTAAACCGCTTCTTAAATTTTAAATTGTCTTTTTAACAATTAACTTATCCTATTTGAATTATGACACGCAGTTGCACCTGCTCCATTCAGCCCATACAGTTATGCCTACTCGCCTTATCCTTACCCGTCGTACCACTATGCCCCTTATGCTTCTCCTTACGGCTCCGTGGTAGTACGATCTTGGTAGAACGGACAAGAATCTGCCATAACCAGCATTTTAACCATCACGAACACTTGAATTCCATTAAATTCCCCCTCAAATTATTGCATTCCTACCAGCGTTGACGGAAATCTCGAGTTGCCGAGATCGAGAAATACACGTTTTCCATTGAGGAAATTGATTTGAATGACTTAATTTTAAAAGTAAATAAAAATAATTACTTGGCTGATCGACTTTGGACGACTGGTGGGAGTTGAAGAGGATCGCCAACAAGAACAAATCTTTTGGCTGCAGTAAGTGGTCCGATGACAGCCAGCTGTAAGGCTTGAGCTGCTTCGTCGACAATGCACAAATCGAATCTGCGACGAATTAAAGCTGGATGGCCGACACTTAGACAAGTTGCAGCTACCACTGGCACGCTGTAATTTTAAAAAAACATAGTAAATTACAACTATTAATTAAGAAAAAATAACTCAGTCGATTTACTTGTAAACATTTTCTAACTCTTCCACTGTGTGACAAGTTTGGGTTTTGACTTCGGCACTGTAGGGCAATATGGAAGGGTGGGTGCGATGCTCGCGGCCGATCCGAACAAATTCCACATCATTAAATTGGCAGAGTTTGAGCAAGACGTTGTCGACGGCCGAGTGAGTGTAGCTAGTCAAGAGTACGGACTGTTTAAGCAGGACGGCCAGTCGTATCAAAGCCACAATGAGAGAAGTCTTTCCAGTGCCAGGTAGACCGTTAATAAGACAATAATCTTCGCAAGTCAGAGCTTTTAGTACAGCTCTTCTCTGGAATCCATTCAAGGGTTTCAAAACGGGCCAGAAAACTTCAAGCAAACTTCTCGGCAAGCCGGCTTTAAAAACAGGAACTTTTTTATCAATGATTAACTCCCGCAGTCGGACGGCATTTGCATTATTTGCCATCAGTCGACTGAGGTTCGAATATAAGAGCGTTTGGCCGCCTTGATACTCCAGTTTATCCAAGTGGAGGACCTAAACAATGCAAAAGGAAATATTAGCTGTTGCCATTTTTCCTGTGTGACACGATTCAATAGGCACCTCAAAATTTCGATCCCAATTGTGAACATTCCGGTCGGTAGAGACAGTAATAGAACTGGGACTGATGTCAACTAGACAGCCAGTGGCAACGGCCACTTCTTTGTCAGTACTGAGCACTACGCTGTCACCTCGTAGCAGTAATGTGTTAAAAGGTAGATGACTACGATTAACCGGAATAAGCTGGATTGAATATTGATTGAAATCTGAGGTAGGATTTTGCGACGCAAGGCAATCTTGAACCTTGAGAAGACATCACAAATGTTTATAACGGAGAAGTGAAAAAAAAAAAAAAATAAGATTAAGAGGAATACCTTTAGAAAACTGATGCAATTTCCCTGAGCTTCTCTATCAACTGGATCTATGCACCAAATATCGCTGATGGAACGAGAACGATGTTGGGATTCTTCAGATTCAAGTCGCAGCATTTTCGACCAATGTAAAAAGTAGTCCTGATATGCAGAACTTAAATGAGCAACCGACTCAAGAGGTAAGGGCGTCGAAGACATGCTTTCATTGCCGGCATCTTCAGCAATCTTTTCGGGAAATATTAATTTTAGTATTGACAAGACATTTTCTACAACAGAATTAAAGATCTTACCTGATAGACGGTGCATTCAACCCGTAATGGACATGAAGCACACATATTCACGCGATCAATTCGTGAAGGAAGTTGCCCCTCGGAGATTTCTCCGTTTTCCGAGATCGAGGTAGGCGATGTTAAGTACTTGACCATTTCGTTTCTTAACTGAACGAGACCCTGTTTCTCGCTATGGCCGGCAGGTACGTGTTGGATGGCACCGTCTTTGAGGTAAAGTAATAAACCACCTGGATTTTCATCTGTTGCTTTTTTAACACCGGTCTGCTGGTTCATCATCATTGAATAAAGAGTAACTTGTCCTTTGTGTTCCGCGGAGAAGGACGAACGCCCAGTCTTTAACTCTAAAGGCATCTTGACTCGTCCAAGCTTTTTATCGTTCACCTATTTAAAATTTTAAAATAATTTTGTTAAGAATAATCTTTTTTTTTAAATAGAAATAGGTTTACAACCTTCAGAGTAAAATCCACCTTTCCCTTAACGCCAAGCCACGGAGACCACATATTCTCTTCTATATCACAGACGGAATCGATTTGACCGTCCCACATAGTCGGGGAATTTCCAAACTTCCCGCTTTTTCCGACAACCTGTTGCCTGTTGTCTCTTTTGCTTACTTCGCAGGGTCGAGTTGCATTGATGTACTTATCGATGAAATTTTTGATCATAGGAATGTATTCGGAAACACTGTTTTTCAGATGACTCTTAGGTATATTCGCCCCATATAGATCGTGAATAGTCGAAGGGTCGCTAAGTAATTTGTCAGCTATTTTATTTAGTGAAGAGGTGTCATAAGTTTTTTCTATTAATGCCTAATGCAAATAAAGTCATAAATTCAATATTGATGACACAGTATTAATATAATAATAAAAAATTGCATACTTTTTGTAAAAGGCGATGGACTATAGTTCCATTGAGCATAACCTGATTTGTAGGCTCAATTCCACGAAATCTTTCAGAAAGCACTGCTTTGCGTTGACAAAAGAGTGAAGAGACAACTGAAGTTCCAGACACTAACAGGTCTGGTTTGACAACGATGAGACCACTTTGTCTATCAACAATAGCCAAGTCATAGTTTTCAAAGTTTTCATCAAATGATTCATACCAATCTGCATGTATATGGACATCATCACCCACTTTGATATCAGTTTCTAGCCTGAATGTAAACAGACAAAAATTATAAATTACTCCCATCAGGTAAACCTATCAATTTGATCATTACCAAAAGTCTCTTAGCATGCAAATTTTCTTCGTTTTGTATGTCTCGTCTAATGGGGAAACAACAAGACGCAGTTCATTACCATTTTCAGTCTTGTCGCACTCCAAGACTTTGTGTCTACCAAGACCATAAATATCTTTTTTCGTTGGTTTCTTCATTATTAATTACAACACGAACGCATACAGGACCTAATTTTTTATCTAGTTATGGAATAATAATAATCTATAGTTTTATTTTACACTTTTGACTTAGATCGAGTACGTTGCAGAAGTGGTCATGCGGGATTCACGACTGCACGTGAGTTCAATTCGCGCCAAATCACAAATGTTTTGTCAGAAAGCTGCAGACAATTTAGTTGCCTACACACCCGCAAAATACTAAGTGCGCCATCTGAGAAACCAAACCAATAATATTTTGGCGTATCCACTTCCGACCTGCAGGTGGCGTTAAAAATCGTGAAAAAAACAACAAAAATTCACCATTTTCCGTCATTACTAGATAAACTGATGCAAGTTTTCAAGACTAAACTAGTGCGTGTCACGTAAAAGACTCAAAATAAATAAAATTAGCTGACGTATAAGTTTATCTGTGCCAAAGTATTTCATAACACGATTTAATCTATAAAACTTGTGACTTTGGCCTGTTTTCGGCATTTACACAGTTTACTTGTTTGTATATGTTTATGATCATCTGACCCTAAACGGAAAAGTTGAGTTACCGAGTTATCTACTGCAAGATTCGCCGAATAGGAATATCAATTGAGGGGAATGAAAAGTTTTTGTGCATGAGTGTGATTTATATGCAAAAAGAGGTAATTCAATATTTGTTTTTCAAATGGGATGAATTCTTAATTGACCTACAAATTTCTAGGCTGACGCAGTTTGAAAACATGGGAAGTAGACCACCACCTCCTAGTCCTCCATTTCAAATCACATTTGGGAGGTAGTATGTTTACTTCCTGATTCCTTAACTTTGCCTTACATGTTTTATGATTTAGTCCTTCCTGGAGATTTCAAATACAACAAGGCAATAATCAGCAAATAGTTCTCTCACAATGGCTGCAAGGTCAGCGATCACAGCAAGGACGTCAAGGAGAAAGTCTAACAGAACCTCCTGGTCAAGGACAACCAGTCAACAGTATTGAAACTACTGTAGACATATCTGGTTCAGATAATCCAGTTTCAAACCAATCACCTTCAAATGAACAGACTATTCCTTCCCCGCCTACAACTCAGGCCACCCCCAATGCATCAACTAATCCATTCTCAGCAATCAACCAATTTTTGGAACAGAATCCAGAAATGTATGGTGTTCTGCAGACACTTCTAGCTTACATTCCTTTTTTAATCCTAATTTTATTTAAGGAAATTTACAAACATACTTCAGGTAAATATAACAGTTGTTATTGTATAACTGTGCTCACATGTATATTAATTAATCTTGTCATTTTTCTTAGATATACTTGTTATTCTGGCTTTGGTCGTGACTTTTATCCATGCTGATAGAACTGTACAGAGGGAAGTTTCTAAGCAAGGAAAGAGAGAATTGAAACCTTTAGGAATCATAGCTCTAAATATTGTTGCGTGCGTGTTACTTGTGCACTTTTTGTGCGGCGACAATGAATTATACCACAGGTTTGTCTAAAAAAGAAATGTATGTTTGATTTAATAATAATACCAATTTATTTGTTTATGTTTATGTTAGTCTTTTGGTTTTCATGCCTAACTCCGCTCCAATAACACTAGCCAATTTATTTTGGGCCGTGACGACAACCGACCATATTTTGAAACTAGCTACTGTTCTTTTCAAAGGCATTCTTACCGCCATTCCAATTGCCGTGTTTCCTATCTCTCGACGGGTGAGAAAACTAAATTTTTTAATATTTTATTGTTGCTGAACGATTTTCTTTATTGTTTTCCAGGGAAAATGCTTCGCTTTCATCGAAAGATCTTCTCACCTCTACCGAGCCCTAGCAGCAGTACCACCATGGATTCACTACCTTCTTAACAGTCAGTCGAGTGAAAGTTCAAGCATTTTCTTCTATGATACGCTCGTTGGAGTCTGTTTGTGTGGGATATATTTAACCTGTAAAGCTTATAGAGCTATCAAGCTCGTCAGAAAATGGAAGCTTTCAGTTTCAAAACTGCTTCAAAGCACGGTAAGATCGAATCATCGTCATTTCACTCATTATTGGAACGTAATATTTCTTCTTTTTCTTAATAATTTAGCGCTATGGGGCTCATCCTTCCAATGAACAACTACAGAACGCAGGCCCTATGTGTCCCATCTGTCACGATGGATACAGGAAACCAATCTTTCTTTCATGTAAACACATCTTCTGCGAAGACTGCTTGTCCATGTGGTTGGATCGAGAAAGAACATGCCCAATGTGTCGTTCAACGGTAGCCGAAGATCCTAAATGGAAAGACGGCAGTACCTCATATCTTGTCCAACTTTTCTGAGTTACTTACATGGTTGTTCATTCACCTTAACACCGATGCCTCATATTATATATTCAAAATTTCAAATGTATTAAACGGTTGCGACTTTTGTGATCCTAACGTTGGGCGAATCGTACAAGTCTGAAATCTGTTCTTGTGTAATGTAAAAACAAAGAAAGAGGATGTTGTTGTTGCTTGGTTTTTACACAATATATTTTTTTTCCCTGAAAGAGCGAATAATATGGCATCAGAGAGATAAAGAGTCGCTAAAGTGATATTCTTAAAATGCTATTTTGCAATTTCTATATGCTATGCTAAACCTGAAAGGGAAAATAAAGTTTTGATCATAGATGTCGTTGACTTGCTTTCGTTTTCGTTGACTATTTTTGCTTTTGTTTTGCTCACGACTACGTAACAGACGACCTTAGGAGACCCTTCAAGTTCACGTTGTTCTCGTCCATTGATTAAAGTTGGATAGATAAATTGTAAAAATTAGTTCGTTTTGTAAGTTGTGATGGCGAGAGACGAAACAGACGACACTCTCCCTTCACAAGATGTGGCGAAAGAATTTTACGCCAAGTACGAGCCCAAGGAGATACTTGGAAGGTGCGTCCATGCATGTCCACATTTTACCCCCATTGATACATTTTAAAACATTGTCATACATTTTTAATTTTAGAGGTGTGAGTTCCACTGTGAGGAGGTGTGTGGAAAAAGAAACTGGGCGCGAATATGCGTGCAAAATCATGGACATTAATGGTGATCCTTCTGAAATAGAAGGACCTGCCATGAGAGAAGCTACTCTAAGAGAGATTGCTATTTTACGCAGAGTAGCCGGACATCCTTATATCAGTAAGAATTTTTGGGAAATGTGGAAATGGGAAATGACAAACAAAAAAATTATTTAATTGTTTTGTTTTTTTTTTAGTTGAACTGCATGATGTTTTTGAATCCGAGACATTCATATTTCTTGTTTTCGAGTTGTGTAGAAATGGGGAACTTTTTGATTACCTTACTAGTGTTGTTACTCTCTCTGAGAAGAAAACCAAGTATGTAATATCATACAGTTCAAATTATGGTTGCTTTTATGTAAACATTTTTAAAGGTACATTATGAAGCAGTTATTTGAAGCCCTGCAACATGTTCATAGACTGAATATTGCCCATCGTGATCTTAAGCCAGAAAACATTCTTCTGGATGACAGCTTGAACGTCAAATTGACAGATTTTGGATTTGCCAGAATATTGAATCCTGGGGAAAAGTTGTATGGTAAATAAAATATATTACTTAAGTGGATTGAGTTTGCCATCATTTTAATAACAAACAAACACTTTTTAGAGTTGGTTGGAACACCTGGGTATCTTGCACCTGAACTACTCAAATCAAACATGTTTGAGGGGCTTGATGGCTATGGCAAGGAAGTTGATATGTGAGGCTTTATTTTAAAAATTTTAAGTATTGTAATTAAACTAATCATGTGAACTTTAAATCTCTAGATGGGCTTGTGGAGTAATTATGTTCACCCTGTAAGTTATATCAAATGTAAGAAATCTCTTTTTCTTTGCTGATCGATGTTATTGTTGTACTATAGATTAATTGGTTGCCCCCCGTTTTGGCATCGAAAACAAATGGTGATGTTGCGCAACATTATGGAAGGCCGTTATAGCTTTACCTCGCCTGAATGGGATGACATAACAGGTAAAATTAGATTGCCAAAAGTATCTTTTTATTTTGTACTAATTTGATCTATAATGTTACAATCTAGAAGCCCCCAAAGATCTCATTTCTAAGCTTCTCGTCGTTGATCCTAAGCGACGCCTCACAGTGGACGAGGCATTGAAGCACGAATTTTTCCAAGTTCTTGTAAGTAAAATGTCTTTTAATATAGCTTTCTTTATATGTCGCGTAATAACTAATGTGTAAGTGCTTCTAGTGTCGATTGACCGTTATCGTCTTGGTTCCCTACCCTCGCTTTTTGTCGTAATAAGATTTTTAATTAGTCAAGTAGCACACCCAGCGAAGCTTTTCCCTAACATACCAAGTTCCCCCTTTCATCGTATTGGAATGGAGTGTAGAAGCATATTTTGTGCTTTACCGAATTGAATGGCCACTAAGCAGAATGTTCGTTTCGAACGTCATAACTCGCTATGACCGTGTGGAGTATCTAAATTAATTTATTCTTGTTGCTGCCCCTCCAAAAAAAAATATCGACATGTGCTGCATTTGCTGTGGTGTTCTTTGTGGGGGATTTTGATGACAGCGACCCGATGATTTCAGCATTATTTCCTCGTCGACTGGGTTAGGAGCACCTGGAACGACCGTGAGTTCCCTACTTGTTCAGACTCACCCCCATCTGTCTAAATTCATAAGATAATGTCTGCTTTAAATCAGATACTACGGTTGTGTTACTTGATTTAATCTAAGATCAAATTAACGGCCCAAATCATGAATGGACGCAAAATCTCTTTCCATTTTCATTTATTGTCTAATCGATCATTTTTATTGATAGCACTATCAAGGAAGAGTATTTAACGCACGCCGGATGTTCCGCTTTGGCATTTTATGCGTTCAGTCAATGGTCCGCATCCGGCGGTTGAAATTCACGCCGGAGCCTTTGTCCATCTTGGTTGCTCGACGCGATCCATATCGTATGAAAGCTGTTCGAAAAGTAAAAAAAAATCTATAACGTGGTGTCGTGTAAACAGTCGACTAATGGACTGCATGAATTCATATTTTCTCTCTTCGGCTATTTCAGGTTATTGATGCCTGCGCATTTCGAGTTTACGCGCATTGGGTCAAGAAAGGCGAAGGTCAAAATCGTGCAGCCCTATTTGAACATCACCCCAAAATTGAATTGAAGCACTTGTATTTGTCAAATCTAAACCAAAATCGATCGTAATAATCGAGATTTGACCGTTCAACTTTCCTACCAAGGATTAGCTTTGTTTTAGATAGTTTAATTGAAATCGTGTGAGAACTTTTGAATTTACCTCCGGAGATGTAGTATTGACTATGTTGTAAAGCACTCGGATTTTCATATTCCTAACTATACTCCGAATTGTTCGTCTTCACCCCACTCTTTATTGATTTTTTCTCGGCTTTCAAAGCGGAATTATTTAACAGTTTTTCTTCGTTTTCATGCGAGATGACTCGGTATGATTAGAAAAAACAAACAAAAAAACAAACAAGGAATGCCATTTTTCCCTGCCGTGTTCACTTCCTGCCTCTTGTGTCCTATCGTGTGTGAAATTCTTATTTTAAACTAATGCTCCCCGTAGGACATTAGTAATAAACTGCGATTGACTATTTATTTGTAGAATGGATATTCATATTCCAAATTTTTATTTTGTTACCTTTTTTCTTTTTTTTTTTTTAAAGAAATTTCAAGAGAGGGACTCAGTGCCTAGAAAATTCTGTATAAGATAAATGGATTCGAGTTGATCATTTATTTTGCTAACGTAAATTTAATTTTTGGACAACTTGTGGGTGAAATTCTCACGAACAATTATTTGTATGCAAAATATTTTAACGTCTTATGTTTAACTTTTTAGACGAGAATTGATTAAAGCTTCAAAATGTTACAAGATTATCAGTGCAGACAAGTCTTTGATATTCACCATCTATTTGAAAGGACAAAGATTATCACTTATTTGTGGCCTTGTGGCCCAATGGATAAGGCGCTTGCCTACGGAGCAAGAGATTCCAGGTTCGATCCCTGGCAAGGTCGTGTAAATTATTTTTGCCTTTTATATTAAAGTTTAACATTTTGTCAATATAGTATGTCAGAACTGTAAAAATAATTAACTCAATTTAGTTAAAATACGATTTTAATTAGAAATTCGGTGATATGGTATACACTCCTCGCTCTTCGGCCTTTCACAACGAAAGCTTTGCGGAAACCATAACTTGGATATCTGAATAAAAGTTAAATAAAAAATCAACTTTACAAGTTTGTATCAACTCATAGTATTCCAAGAGGTAATGCGGCATTGTTCATAACATTTAATTGAATTATTTGAATTGATCCGCATTAACAGGAAAGCAGGAAATCTCCCAGACAAACTCTGACAGCGCATCAGGGACATCCGATCACATCACTTCGTCTCAATACGACACTTATTGCTGTAAATTCTATTTTCCGGTAGTTATTTATCAATCCGGATTCTCGTACTGAACCAATTAAATCGTTTAAATTTGATAGACAAATTTTGTTGTAATTTGAATGATTTCGAATAGCCACTGATAGGTGGCGTGGGCGTATTCTTCAGGCGAAAAATTGCCGAATGAAAAAATTACAGTTCAAATAGCCACGGTAGCCACGGATAGATGGCGTGGGCGTATTCTTCACGCGAAAAATTGACGAACGAAAAAATCACAGTTCAAATAGCCACGGATAGATGGCGTGGGCGTATTCTTCGTGCGAAAAATTGCCGAACGAAAAATTACAGTTCAAATAGCCACGGATAGATGGCGTTGTCGTATTCTTCAAGCGATAAATTGCCGAACGAGAAAGTCACGAAGAAAAAGTTACACGATAATCATGTAACCTTCAGGCTACCCAAGAAACATCTTATACGCTAGTTTCACGGAGAATTCATGAACGCCGGGATTTCATGTTCTTCCATAGTTAACCACCAAAGTGTTAAGGAAGAGACTTTCACCATTTGCCTTTAGGCTGGACATCAAGTCTCCAGAAGAATCCGGGAGAGATTTATATAACGCAATTTACGTGACGGTCAAGTAGCTTCAAACAAAAAAATTTGAATTATTTATGTCTAGAAGTTTTTTAGTGGGGGGTTCGTTCGCTATACAACAACACGACTCTTTTGATTTAAACCGATTTAAACGCATCTCGTGCTTGCTTGCATTTTCTACCTGGGGTTGTTGGATCGATTCACTTTATTCCAGAGGCTGGCAATCATCCCAAAATGATAGTAATTCGCAATTTTTCCAGATGAGAAGCGCACGATAAAACCCCGGCGGACGACGCCCTCGGTTGCGCTTCTTCCCATATCCAGCAATCAAGGCTAAAAACTTGTTTTCTTTTAGCACAGAGTGTCTGCTGATTGTATTTTAAAAGAGACAACTTGCAGACCAGCGGAGAAGAAGTTTGCCCGAGGAATTTGTCGGTGAATTAAAATTATCTTTTTTTTTTGCTTGCTGGCCATCTTATTAGGAGCGAACAAATGCGACAGAATGAATTTGGGCATTCATTTTCTTCTTTGAGTCTTTCTTTTCATCTCCCATCAGATTAGTTGGGTTTTTTACCACATGCCAACGAAAGGGAAAAAATAACGTCTGGCTGTTTTCCTAATTCGTATAACGACTATAGAAAAAAGGCAACACGACTTTTTCTCTTTTGCATATAATTTAGCAGACAATAATCCTGAAATGAAAACGTCATCTTCAAGTTCGCCCCGCAACAGATGAAAGAAAGGAGAGTTAAACCTCTAATGAAGCGCTCTTATCTAAGGACGATAAATGAATGTTTTAACTTAAACGCTATAGCTGACAACCGGAGACATATGCCTTCCAAACAATATCCAACAAAAGAAAATAAATAGCCCTGAAAAAGTTCAAATGCCAGCAGAGATGTGACGACCTTTTGCGGTCTTGGCAAGGCTAAACAAAAAATCCAAAAGGAAAAAACAGACATCTGAGAAATAACAACTCCGGTGCTGTGCACGGTTCATCCTACAGACACAGAAAAAAAAGAAGCAAACGCATTGATATATAAAGCCAGCAAATAACCTCAAAGAGGACACGGTATGCTGGTGAGACACACCAAGGTATGTAATACAGCAGCAGCAGCCATAGTGCAGCAGCATTGATGTCTACAGGAGGAGACCTTTCGGACGCAAAGGTCAAGGTTCCGCCGCAGAACTTATTCCAGCAACCGGTTGGTGCGGATGGAGATCACACGCGCGTTTTCCCTTTCGTTATACATTACGACCTAGGCCCAGGTATATATCTACGTGTAATGATGATAATAGAGCGAGAGAGGAAGAAGAACTTTGGCCCCCCTACCTCCAGCAAAACCAATTTATCTCTTCTTGTGTTATAGGCGCGTTCACATTTCCCTTTCGTTTTTTCCCCCTGTGAGAAGAAGAGTTGGATGATGGTGTGTGTACCTCTTAGGTAAGTTCTTTCTGGAAACACCTGGAGGGGCCCCCAATGAGGAGGTAAACCTGAAGAAGAAGGCGAGAGTGTGTGCTGTCGCGGGAAGATTTGAATCAGTTGCTCCTCCTTTTCGAAAATATAAAAAAAAAAAGGGGAGAAACATTTTTATATACGTAAAACAAAAGCCTTCCAGCTATATATTCTTCCACGTTATAACCATGAGGTAAGTTCCATTAACCTTCAGGTTTTTTTTTTCGCCGTGGAGAGCTTCTCTTATTCTTGCCCAAGTTCAACAGGATATGTTATTTTGTTTTTTTTGTTTTATACTCTTTTATTGTTTGTTCCTTTTAGTCTTTTTCCCAAACGGAAAAAAAAAATGGCGACGATTTCCACGATAAACTAAAAAGAAACTTTTATTGAGTAGCCAAAAAACACGACCGAAAGAAAACACACGTTTCTGTTAAATTGTATATGTATAGATGGTGGGGGCCCATCAAAAGGACACAGGAAAAGAGAAATTTGTATTCCGTTGTGTGTAATAGCCAAAAGGGAACAAAAAGATGCGAGGAATGTGTTGTTTTTTTCTTGTAAATAATAAAAATAACCAGGTGAAAAAAATGTTTTTTCGATCCATCCATCATTTCTCTTGAATGTCTCACATTTGAACGCGCTGTTGTTGTTGTTGTTGCGCGGGCGGTTTTATATACGATCAACACACGTAGTCGTACAAGCCATCAAGCGCGCGATTTTTTCAAAAAACAAAACATTTTTCGTGTGGGATGAACGAACTTGAAAACGCTTATCTTTTTATATGATCTCGTATAATACAACATATAGTGTGAAATTGCCGTTGTTTTATTGAACCGAATCAAATGAAATTTTCGTGTCTAGAATTTTTTCGTGTTTAAATTTGATTATATAACCTCGTCACAAAGGACAAAGTCCTGCTGTACACAAAATAGGCCTACAGATTTTTCTACGTGTATAACCTCACAAAGCTGCTGTACGCATATAATATATAATAAGTATAGGCATTGTTCCCCGCTCTTCCTTGTTGTTTGCTGCTGGTGTCCTGTGCTGGGTCTCACGAAACTTCTCGTCCCGAAGACGCTCGATGATAGGATGTCGACGTGACGAGGCCATCATAAACCGCCCGCAATGCCAGTAATTGTGCGTCTTGGGTTAGATTTTCTTTCATTGTATAATGATGATGATGACCCCCCACCATCGGAGCCCTTTTGTTACACTGTCTAGCGTGTCCCGGATGGTGGCAAATGTCACTGAACTTGGTTGGCTATAGTAGGGTATACACGTCCCCATTAAAATAAATTCGAAAAACGTTACCTGGAGATCGCACGTTGCTCAATGCCCAGCTCAAATTGATGATCGTGACTGGATTATATTATAAACATTCTTCCTCTTGTTGCTTTTTCTGGTTTATTCTTCGTCTAGATAGCTATAAAAAGACGAAAACAATCAGAGCCAATGGCCCGCGGATCGTTTGTCGGCAAATTACTTGCACAAATTACACTCGCCCCTTGGAAAACCGGCGGGCGGCTATTCATAGAAAAAAGATTCAACTGTGCTGATGCCCTGCCTACTTTCTGTCTCACAGTTATAGATTTAGATATATCAACTACACTTTCGCTTTTGTAGGTACACACATTTTTATAGACTCGAATGGTTGTACGTAGGATGTGCAAAAGGTGTAAGACTATGCGCTTGGCAATTTCGTTTTCCCGTGAGAAATTTTCCCACCATAAGGATCATGAAAACATTTTTTTTGTTTTCGGTCTTGATGCGGAAGAACAAACGATTTGGCTTCAAAAGGTATAGACGAGAGTTGAACACACACGAATAATCTTTCCTGGCTGTTTTGTTTTCCATCACACAGTCCGTCAATTGACTGAAAACGTCGAGATCGTTAACCTATGCTGCAGAAGGGGGAAAAGAAGAAACGGTCGGGAAAGCGAAAGAAAATTGATGAGAGGAAATTCAAAAAAGACACCACACACGTCATGTGATTTAATGCGCCTCCGACTTGGCATGGCAATCTCCATTTCACGGTGGTTTGTTACCATAACGACAAACATGTCGATGGCATATACCAGATGAAATTATACTCGTTGGCTTTAGTTTACCACGGAATAAAAAGAATTTCAATCAAAGTTATTCCAGGGCGACTGACCAGCAGCAGCACTCTGATTTTTCTACTTTTCTCAAAGAAAAAAATTTACGGATGGATCGGCTCGCCAACGAAAGTTATGCGATTCGTGCGTGACTGATGACTGCTGCAAAGAAGAGAATATCTCCGGAAACTACACTTCTGACTGGTCCTATAAGGTACAATGAGTTCTATAATATAATTCAAAAGAAGAGAGAGATATAGTGACCGTCACTAATCACGTTTCTATTTTATATCCCCCTCCGCCGTCTCGCAGAAATAAATAAAGGCGGTTATCGGTTGACGAATAGATCCGCCATGAAATTAAGGAAATTGCTGTTGGAGGAATCAAATTGGTCGGTGTACATTGCGTACAACCAAAAAAAAAAAAAAAATGTCCGAATCACGCATAATGGCGCTGGCATTAAATTTCGTTTGCGGGGGAAGTATGCTTAGATTCAAGAAGCTGAATGTTAAAAAATAAAATAAGAAAAAAGGTTCTGTAATTTTCGCAGTGAAAGTGTCGAAAGGGTTGGGCTCTCTAAACTTGTGTGAGCTGGAACGCTTGGAGGCCGCTGCTATTGGCCATTCCTGATAGGTGACCTCACCTTGGTCTTGCACCATCTAGCAGCTTCCAGCGCTAGCAGCAGCAGTCCAGTCATAGGCTATACACTTTAATTTCATTTGTGTGGATATAGCGAAACTGCTATAGAACACCAACAGCACCGCACCATAAAAGATCCGTTGCCTTCGTTAGTTTTTTTTTCAATAAGTATATATAAAAAACTGTTAGTTTTTCTAGACAAAAGAGAAACGTTTGAGATATATTTTTGGACATGGTTCATATATTCCCCGAACTTTATTCGTTTTGACGTTGAAACGAGTAGAATGTAAGGTCCCTTACGTCATTCGTGTTTGTTATTTTCTTGTCCCGTTTAATATTATTAGAACTCTGCGCTCGATCAGCAAAGTGGAACGATAATATCGTTCCAAGAGTTCAGTAGCTTCTTCTTGTTGTAGGCCTATCGGTTTGAACGGCTCGAAAGGGAATGAGAACGAAACGTATTTGGCATCGTGAAAAGAAAAAGTTGAGTATAAGTAACTTCTTTTTTTTTGTTTACCCGCTGAAGAAGATGGCCATCGTCGCCGTGTCACGGCCCTGCACGCTCGATGGCGACGCCCTTCGTATGTACTCATCATCTCGATTGTGTGGTGCACACCGGTCTGAAGGCCATTTTTGGCTAAATATGAACTTGTGTGTGGGCCGCCATCTTTTCTCTTTTATTTCTTCTTCTTTTTTAAATAAATAAAAATAAAAATGTATTTAACATTTCAAGAATTTGGGGATTTTGTCGTGACGGAATGAAAGATCCTCCCTCTTCTTTTGCGGTGTGAGCTCATCGTTGGGATGCAACCGAAAAGGTCGGAGGACGTCACTTGTTTATTTCTAAAAAACCCATTGACACATCATGGCGGGGGGAGAATGTAACACAGCGAAGGCGGTTGATTTGAAACACCAAAACGTAATTTATTTAAAATCATCGCAGAGGGTTTATTGTGGACGTGTATAATAACGTTTGAGTTAGTGTTTACGACGATCTTAACAAAGCGTATCGACTCTACATCATATATAAGAAGCCACCCCTATATTTTATAGACTCGATAAAGTAAGAGAGGGGGGAGGTAAGGAAAAAAACGGCCGGGAATATTATATAGCCGCACGCCGGTTATAACATGGGCCTGTTATTTTATTTTTTCCTTGAAAAGTGAATCTCCATTTTCGTGTTGTCGTCGTCCAGGGGATAGCTATAAGAAAAGATACCCCCCATCACTTTCGTTTTGTTATGGGTTTCTCTCTTTTCCCTTTCGTTTTTTTTAAAAAACATTTTCCACCCCTCTGTTGTATAGAGAATTTTGAATGAAAGATATATATTCCGTTTGTCTACCTTGAAAGAAAATATTTATGTGGGTTTCGTGTGTTATGCTTTTCATCTTCTTCTTTTTCAAATTCTGGCGCCCTTGAGATTTTTACACAATACCAAAAAAATTTTGTTTTTCTTTTCTTTTGACACACAAATACAAAATAAACTAAATCGAAATCTAATAACATGTATATACAAGGTGGAAGGTTGCACTTCTACTTTTGGGCAATAATAAGCGGCGTAATTATGGATGCACGTGGTGGCCTACAGCAGACGACAATACACAAATCGCTACATCATTTGGTATTCAGACATTGACAAAAGGTGCGCATCCAATTCGAGAGGAAACCAGGAAACTTATGTGAAATTCTTTTATAAAAGTTTTAATGTGGCACACGAACTCAATATCGAACGTTCACATCTTTGCTCCTGGGCCGAGTCTATCGGAGCATATAGAGATTTCTAACCTACATCTATACACCCACGAGACTTTTAAGGAGATGTGATAACATATGTGCCAGTCTCTTTTCAGAAAAACTACTCAAAAGGTACCGGTACCACCAGCTGTGTTTTATTCTTTTTTCTTTTTTTAAAAATAATTCGCCCTCCAAAATAAAAGAAAATGGCTGAAAGTGAAAATTATTTTCCAGTGGTGTGTGTCGTATTCTTTCACACAAGTGTGTACAACGCCCATTAAAACAGAAAAATAAAAGATGGACACCCGGGTTCCTTATTCTCCCCTCGTGTTGATTTTTTTTTAAATAATTTAGACGATTTCAAAAGGAAAGATTTTCTCAGAAAACAAATTTCGCCTTCTTTTGTTGTAAAAAAAGGTTTTATGTCTTGAAACTCCGGAAATTATATTACGAGGGGTTAAAGAATATTTCATCAAAAAACCTGGGAGGGAGGGCGCGTTTTTATTTGTCGTGGGTTGAAAATTTAAATATTTAAATTTAAAAAAGCAGACGACTTTTTGTTTCCCAAGATGTCAGCCAATAGGAAAGTACTCTTTGACTGGAAATGAAAATTTGTTAAAAAATATTTAAATTCAAAAGAGCAGACGACTTTTGTTTGTTTTCCAAGATGTCAGCCAATAGAAAAGTGTCACGTGACTGTGTGGAGGGACGCCTGCTGGAAATGAAAAAAAAGAAGTGACGAAAGAAGGCGAAAAGAAAGAAGAAAAGAGAATGCATAATAAATAATCAGAGAAGAACGCCAAGCAGCTTGACTCACCCACCTGTCTACCAATCTCCTCCGCGCCGTGGCGCTTCGTTCTCTTTTCTACCTTACCAACCACGCCGAAGAGAGAAGAGAAGTGAGCTAACGCCTCGAGACTTTGCTCAGCCAAGTTAGTAGCCGAAGTGAAACCGTGTCGGCAAGACGCGTATCACACGCACTCTCGTCGTTATTTCCTTTAAAAAATCAAATTCATTTATTTTCGCTAGAAGATAACCACACTCACGGACGCTACTTTGATAGTAGTTAAAATTCTGGAATTATCAATCCGACAAAAGAAAATTTGAATTTTTCTGAAGAAAAAAAAAAGAAAATAGTTTCAAAAAGAGCGGGGGCGACGCTCAAATCCGCCATCCATCTCTCTCACTCCCGCAGCTACGCGGAGTGAGGAGTCAAAAACCTCCAAATTTTTTGGATTAGTGCAACAAAGTTTTGGATTTTTCAGAAAACAAAAAAGTCAATTTCTTCCCCGGTAGAGAAAAAAAAAGAAAACCAAACAACATGAAAGAAGGTAAGCCCCCAATTTTTGCACCTGTATTCTTCTATTGTTTTATGTGAAAACAATTCGAAAAAAGAAAAAGAAGAAGAACGAACAAACCTCCCGCGTAGTACTAGAGAGATAGTTGTAGAGAATTTGGGTTAGATGAGAATCATATTCCGGCATTTCTTCTTTTTTTTTCGTTTGGCTTTTTTCGGAACTATGGGGCTCCTTGTTGTATGTGTTAGGAGCAGCCGATCTCTTATGGCCGTTTTTTTCTTTCCTCGTTTACATATACGGACGGCTCGCGTCAGTCGACCTACTTAACACACACACACGTTTCTTCTTCTTTTAAAAGAAGAATAAGGACAACCTCATCTTATATTTTTTCTTGTTTCGCCGGTTTAAAGTGGCCGCAAATGCCGCAAAATGAAGATGTTCCTTCCACCATTTTGGCATTTTCCTCCTCGTCTTTTATTTTCTCGGTTTTATTTTTGCATGGCCACATCTCGTTAACGACTCATGACTGTATTGATCCAATCTATCACGGCCCGTTGGGCGCAACTCAAAACACAAGAAAATAATTGAATCAAAAGGACACGCAGTTATATAATTGGGTGGAGATTGTCCTTGGGCTTTGCCAAAATGTCTATCTATCGATTATTAGGAGTCTGGCGGCGAGGTTGGCCGTTGGTTATGGCGTTGATGTCACCCACCTTTCTCTATTCCTTTTGGGCCGTTATTATTATTGTTATCCAGCTCCTTTCATCTTTGCCAATTCACTCTGCGCCATCAATTCAAAAGAAGAAGAAAAAAAACACAGTTTCCAGTGCTCATTTTTAGCAACAACGGCTTTTGGCCGGCTCCCCATTGGCTGGGTTTAACCCACGCGTCTCGTCCCATGTCCAAATTTGTCCGTCTCTTTTAAAAAACCTCCTCCTCCAGGCGCAATAGTTGTTGCGTGTGTCTTACAGTTTTCGGGAGGGGATGATGACGTCGATATGCTGGCCGATTCCTTATCCATCATTCCAAGGTTCGACTATGCTCCGTGGTTCCAAGCTACTATCTCGTTTAAGTCACATTTAAACTCCGGATTCGTTTATCTCTACTCTAGCTAGCTCTTAGATTCGCTAGACGGATGGATGGATGGTCTTAGCCTTCGTTTGATGATTTCATTTACAATACAAAAGACGCCAAAAACCATTTAAGGCGATATAGCCTTAGCACCACACACACACACTCCAATTACCTGGCCAGTTGTACACATTGGCAGGTGGCAGCAGACATTCCCGACTAGCAAAGTTGTTCTGTTCCGCTCTGAGTTTAACGATTTGATTCTTTATTCCAGCCCGGAATTTTTTTTCAAAAACGTTCTGCTCGACTTGGCATATCGATATTTACACTCATCCCCTCCTCACACCAGCAGTTCTTGATATTTTCATCATTCATTTGGAAAAAGAGCAGGAAACTTTGATCGCCATCCAAGGGCATTTTTCTTTTCATTAGTATTATATACCAATAAAAATAATAATAAAAGAACATTAAAAGAAAAAGAAAAGAAAATGTAAACACGTACGAAATGCATAAAGGAATGATGACATTCGAAAAGAATTAAATAGCACAGCGAGGGGGGATATGTATAAGGTAGATAAAAGTATACAAGGAAAATAGAGAGGTTACATGAACATTTCCGGCTTTCATCCCCCCCCCCCCTCCTTACCCTGCCATCTTCTTGTCGTGTCTTTTTTCGCTCTATAAGATAAGACCAGAAGACCTGTTGAGAGTCTCTCCGGAGGCTCTTATGTCTTTTTCGTTTCCTGTGTGCCAGTAGTCCCCCCCTTATTTATTCTTTTGACCCCTCGCGCTGCTAGCCTTCTGCTGTCAGTAGACCCTGTTTGGCCCTTTTTACCTTATAATACCCAACAGTATAGACTTTAACCGACGTGTTTACACATTTTCCCTTTTTTTTTCCTCACTGTCGCGTACACAGTGTACACTTCGATATAATCGACTTGGGCCTCTTGTCTTATCTGAATTTGGAGATGATTGGATAAAAGGACTTGATTTTCAATCGAGGCGACAACTGTAATGTAATACATGGGGGGTAAAAATAGAAACAAGAAAGGGAAAGGCAATTGTCAGAGGTAACTTGAGATATCCTATTGCTATCGATATGTGTGGTATTATGGGGCTGGAGGCGATGAGCCGTCCCCTGAATGGAAGAAAGAGTCATCGATAGGAGCATCGGAAGTGTGATGATGTAACCCAATAGAAATGTGTTTATAAGATGGGGGGGGGGGGTTGATTACGACATCACACACTAGCAACACGCAAACATTTCTCACACATCCGCCTCATCGGGTTTTCAGTTTCTTTTAAGAGATTTTAAAACGCTAATTTTTTAAAACTTTCGGTGATGTCAAAATGATTGGGCCGACCTTCGTGTTTCGTCCTTTTGTTTCGCACGAAAATTGTTTTGAATTCGCGTTATACCAAGGCGAAACAAAATTGAAGTTGTCATTCCACTCAAGTAAAAAAAAAAAAATAAAAAACAAAAACTAAAATTGAAAGGCGAGAGAGTACAACAAACTCCAAGAAAAAAAGATAAAACCAGGACATGAACGGGTTTTCACTTTCTAGAACTTTTGCTCGCGCTCGTGTTGTTGTGTGTGCTGCTTTGCACTGCGATGTCGGTTTTGCGGGATTGGGCTGGCCAACGCCTCCTTGTGATTATCTTTCTCTCCCTTCTTGGGGTCTCTCTCCTTTTCCCTTTTACCTGAAAGAAAAAATAAAATTCTCGGGAAAAAAAAAATAGACACATGACGGCGTGAAACGGTGCCCTACTGCGCGCTCACTTTCAAAGTGGCTGTGTGTGACTATATCGGCCATACGTTTTTGTGTGCTCGGTCACGTCGTCATGTGGGCAAAAGGGAAAACTATAAGCTATAAAGACAAGTGAGGCGACGCCGCTGGATGATTTCAACTATTTTCTTATTTTTGGGAAATTTTTGAACATTTTTTAAAAAATGTTATCAATCGGCAAATGTGGAAAGATGTAAGTTGGAAGATTGCTGAAGCAGATATACTTTGTACTACCTGATACCGCAGGCCCGTAATTGTTGCAGACGAGTAGAAAGTAGAATAATGGGGATATTTAGTCATCCAGTTTGGTGTCGGTCAGTATCCCCAGGTAGAAATGTAGGTTAAGGTAGAGAGAGAGAGAGGGGTTAGTGTACCTACTTATTAACAGATCGATCTTGTGTTATGTATATTTATTTGAACCAATATACCACCCACCTGGTAGGGGAAATGAAATTACTATAAGGGGGGAAATAACATTTTCGCGAATACTTTTTTTGTTGATACAAGAATTATAATTCACTTTTTTTACCTTTCGGCTATTTTTCTTTTGATTCTTCCCCCAGCTCTTTTACATATCATTCAAACAGTAGAAGAGGATGAACCTCCTCTTTCACGTACACCAAAAGGCGGAGGGTTCTTTTTTTTTGTATAATATCCCCCCAAACAGAGGGGCATCTATCTTCCAGAGGACCTTGACGAAAAGGAAATATTTCATTTTTTTAAAAATAGAAAGAAAATAACCTTTTCCTTTTTTTGTTATCATGCAGCTTTTTTCATCCACGTGTATGTCTATAGTTGAGGGTGGAGCGCTAGAGGAGTCGGGAAAAGGTTACGGCTAATTATCTGAGGGGTTAGTCTCTTATATCTCCCTCTTTCTTTCTATTCGGTTATATAGAACCGGAGGTAGAAAAACCCTCCATCACCTTTCTCCCCCACAAAGGCAACACACAGCGATGAATCTATCGGTTATTATATTGGGACTAGACTTTTATCTCTCTCGGCATTCCTATCCACCTTTTACCATAAATTGAATCTTTTTTTCTTCTTCTATACTTTTTACCTGATTTGAGTTTATAAATACAAACCAGGCGAACAAAATGATTGGATTTATGTCATTAATATATTATACGACCCCCCTCTCTTACCTTTTTTTCCCCTATTGTATAATAAGGCAATGTGTTGACCGCGCTGATTCCTATCGTATAATTTTCCAACATCATTTCGTTGTTTTTTTTTAATGTTCTTTTATTTTATTTTGTTACTTTTTCAGGTTACAATAAAGCCATGCTGCGATACATTTTCACGCTGTTCCTCATTACACAGGTAAGCTGCTGCCCTTTTGTTTTATTTGTCTCTTCTTCTTCTACTTCGTTCTGTCGTGTGAACCAACTTTTTTTTTTGGCATTTTCCATCGAGAGCGGAACAAAGGAATTGCGGTGAAACATTTCGAAGAAAATGTGTACGTTCAACACGAAAAATTTATTTTTTCTTTTCATTATTTTTACAACGACGATATAATGACGTCAAGAAACAGAACGTAACAAAGTGCTGGCCGTTTCACAGCCGCGATGTGGGTGGAGGAAACCTTGGGAATAAGATGTGCTGCGATATCATCAGTTTGTACCGATGCGATGGCCTATTACTGCCGGCCCGGCCATTTGTCTCTTGTTTCGTTTGGACAGCAGCAGCAGCAGGACAGCAGGGAGGTAGAAATCAAGTCAAGGCGAATAGATTTTAATGATGCAAGATCCCCGATTATTTACACAGAGAAAAAAGTGTATACGCCACAGTTGGCTGGATGGTTACGAACGGGATTGCTATTGCATGACGCACGCGCTTGGCAAACAGCCATCGGAGTAGAATAGATGCAGCTGTTGTTGTTTGGACTCCCTTCATCGACTTGAACCAACTGAAACTATTCGAGGGATTCTGCAATGAATATAGTCGTAATCAAATGGGCAAATAGTCAGTTAGTAGTACGCATAAGTTATACAAGACGCTAACTTTTATTTCAAATATTTTTTTAACTTTTCCTTTTCTTTGGGGCTATGACGTCCTTGTATAGTAATTTGACGTTGTCACCCGGAGCAGAAAATTTTTATTTTATTTCTTTTCCCTCGGCATTATGTGCTGATGTCGTCAGGGAGGTCTGACCGGAAGGACTTTTCGGGAGAACGAAGATATGGCGTGTGACTATTGGTGCGCGTCCAAGAAAAGAAAAAAAAAGTCCAAAGTCATTTTTAAACAAAGTTGTCGCCTAGCAGACGGTCAACACCGGATGAAACCCAAAACCCAAAAAATCTGGGCGGTCTTTTCAGCTCGGCAAGTTGTGTCAATTAACACGATTAGATGCGTGACTTGTCGCCTTTTACTCAGATTCTCCCATAGACACCCCCAAAAAAAAGAATGAGGTTATACTTACAAAAATTACCACCAACTCCACAACAGCTCTCACTTTTTCTCTGACGTTTGGGTAGAAAAATAAAACTTCATTTTCTAGTTTTTGGCGAAAAATTGTCGAATGCGTAATGGATTAGTTCCTTCTGCGTGTGTGTGTTTGTTTTAAAGAGAGAGGAGAAAATAGCCTCAAAGGTTACGCCCGTCCTTTTCTTTTTTAGTTTTATCGACGTCAAGGTAGTCACGAAATCGTCTGTGGGTCCTATATACTCGTTAAAAAGCAAAAGGCCGTCATTGTTATACGTTCGACTCTCTTGCGCGATGACTTATACAACCAGAGGGCAAAGAGATGAGAAGGGGCTGACTTTCTCCTTCGACAAGTCGCGACCCCGCCCTGTCGTTGCACCAGGATTACACACACACACACACTATACAGTCAAAATTCAACTTAAATCGTGAATTTTGTCGTGATTGATGCCGGGAAAGTAGAGAAATTTTTTTTCCTAAAAAGAGGGTTGTAAAAATTTTCCGAATCAAAAAATCAAAATCTTCTACACATTTCCACTTGGGGGTTTGTTATTTTATTTCCAGAAGAAATGGAGAGATTTTTTCGAGAAAAAGACCTTGGGCAACATTACGAGTTTTGTCGAGCGTGACTCGGCTCCCGCCTTGTGTATACACACTCATCTTCTCCCCCCATTTTCCATAGTTGTTTTTTCAGGGAACCTTAAAAAGTCAAACTCTCTCTCTCTCTTGGTATTTCTCACGCTCAACCATTTTGCGGGGGAGACCTTCTTCTTATTATTATTCGGCATTGAACGAATTTTTTAAAAAAGGGCCAACACAGTCCGACATCTTTCAAGTTAAAAATGTGTGTGCGGAGGAAACAGCTGTGGAATAAATGTCGATTGTTATTTTGAGGTTTGTTGTTGTTATTCTTAAAGAGGACTAGCCGGTCCGTCACGGCCGCCAACTCGCACAAACAAATAATTAAAAAAACACAAAACAGAAATCAAATCCCGGAATTCTGCGGTAAATGTGCCAGTTGGCGAAAGAATCCGCATCATTTTTATTCATCCGTTTCCCAAAAAAAAAGTTCTCCTTTCACTGTGCAATCTGCATATGCGCCAAAATGGTTGACGCATATCCATACCAGCAGCCACCCAAAAACAAATTTTTTCTTCCGCCCCTTTTTTGGGACGATCCAGCAGCCGCGCGTTCACTTTCCACATGTAAGAATGTTCCGTCTACAAATCACCAGATCTCCTCCCTGTGTGCCATCAACTACAAGAAAGAATTGTTTACCCCAAGCCAAAGATTATATGACGAGATAAAAAGACCCTTGTTGGCCATAATCTCATGTTAATATCAAAGATTCAAAAGGGCTATTTACCATAATAATGTTTTTTCTCTTTTGTTTTTTTCACTCTATAGATTTCTGCCGATTATGGTCGGAAGAATCCCAGCAGTGGACCCGGTCCCGGTGGAGGGAGGGCCGCACCCCTGACTGGTCCGGTCTCGCCTTTGCTTCCAGTGCGGACGCCATTACCGGTGGCGACTCCTGCCGCTTCTGGTAAACAGACGACAGCCTCATCGGTCGGCCGACAACCCCCGTCGAAACCTTCGAATTTGACTCGACCGATTTCGGCCAATCGAGGACGGGCTGCGGGACCGGCCGCCGTGGTTTCACGGCCGCGTTCATCCGAAGTCTTCTTCTTGCATCTGGACGACGGCTATTTCGGCTGTCAAGTCAACGAGTCCACCGACGTCCTTCAGCTTTACGACATCTCAAAGTTGTGCGACGGCATCTCCGACTGTTTCCTCGGCTCGGACGAGAACCGTGGCAAACTCAAATGCACCGGTAAAAAATAAGGAAAATTATTATTCCCCTTTCTCCTCATCGGCCATTGTTTCTCCTCGACGGGCCGTGACGGAAGGAGGGGGGGAGAGAGATACCTCCGTCGTGTTTATAACCGACTCGCCCTTAACGTTTTCTCCTTAACTCATATTCCTATGCGCGTGGCCCATCCGCCCTTTTTCTTCTTTAAAAATATTTTTTTATTATTTTTCCTCCCAACTGAAAAAAGTGTGTCAAGAATCCCCCCCCCCCCCCCATTTTCGGCAGGATTTTCTCTTTCCTTTATGGTCGCATCAGCCCAGGAGCAAAAAAATTTAAAATGTTGAAATTATTAGACAAGTTAACGATTTCAATGCCCCATTTATCGGTGGTGAAAGATGATTCCATTCGCCCGGTTAAAATAATTTTCTCCCGAGCAAAAATAAGAAACAAAAACTTTAATTTGTTGTGGCGTCATTTGAATCAATTTAGAATCAATTAAGAGCGAAATTGAGAGAGAAAATTGTTTTTGAGGTTTTGAATTGAGGGTGTCGTTAGGTATAGGCTAGATTAATAAGTGCCTTATACCTTCTCAAACATCCCGAAACTTTCGCTACTTGTTGAAGCAACTCACGCCCTTTTCCCAGCTTAAAGCCCCTGGGAGTAAATGAGGTGTGGATCTGTGTCGTTTTAGACCGGTAGGATCCCAACAAATAACACACGATCGTGCTTGACTACTTGCACGTGTACACACTATGATGAATTCACAGGTGAACGCGTGAAAATCCCCTTCATCCATAATTCAATTTCGTGATTTCTTTTTCCTTCTTCTTTTTTTTTTAAATTTTGTAATTCGTGACATGTGGGAAAACCGCGTGATTATTTTAAAAAATCATTGATTTATTTTGCGCAGGTGATTGCGTCTTGACCGAAGGTGCCCGATGCCAAAATGGCGCCTGTCTGGATCACGAGTGCCATTGTAACGACGGCTACGGAGGCTGCGGCTGCTCTACCCCAGGTAAAAAAAATAAATAACTAACGCTGAAAATGGGCAAAATGATTATTGCGTAGTCCGTTTTTTCACTGAAATCAAACTGACGCACAAATTTTTTTCTCCCCCCCAGACGAAAATGAGTGCAAGTATCGACCTTGTGACGTGTTCGCTCAGTGTACCAATACCTTGGGCAGCTTCACCTGTACCTGTTACCCAGGCTACGAAGGCGATGGTTTCACCTGCACGGGTAAGTTTTTTGCACGAAAAAATTTCCATTGGAAAATCGCCAAAAATGTTCCGGTTCTGATTGTGTTTTGTTTCTTGTCTTAACGACAAGAAAAAACCCCAAAAGTCAATTTTTTGATACGAAAAAGGTGTGTCATTGGTTTGGCTCGTGTGTTCCTAGTAGGACACATTTCCGCCCTCCTCCGTCCTGGTTCGGTTTTAGGTTTCCCGCCTGTCTATCCTCTCACCTTTCGGTGGGTACCACTCCGGAGTATATGCAACAGCACAGCAGCTCTCTCTCGATTCATTGGCGTGGCTCACATTCACGACCTTCATAACCTTATAAGGCGGCCCTGACCATCTACGGACTATAAGTCTTCAAAGGGGGGGAATGATAAGAAGGAAAAAAAGAGATTATATGAAAGGGAAGGAGAGAAATCCCTTTTTACCACACTTTTTATTCGTTCCTTCTTTTCAACGTTGCCTCCGCCAAGGCTTAAAAAGGATTTGCCCAGTGTTCAAGCAACTTTCCAACTGTTTGTGGCTGGTGGCGTTCCTGGCCGCTTTGCCAATTTTGATTTCAATTCCCATTTCTACGACATTTTTATAAAAAAAGTTTTTTTAAACTAAGAATTTTGAATGTTTGAATTCCTTTGGGTTGGCGCCAAAATAATTCAAAATTAGTCGGAACGAAATTCTTTTAAAAAAATTCCCCCCCGTCATTGATTGGCCGCCATTGCTGTTGAAGCGGCGAAAAGAAAACAGAAGTGTCTGGTATGTTACAACAAACGTCGAAAATATACGTGTACACACACCTGGCTTGGTTGTTGCACGGCGAGACAAGCCCCAAGGTGTCGTCCGCGGGAGTCCGATGATTCGGCCGACGGCAAGGCCACACCGTCATCATCATTTCTCTCTCTCCCTCGTTTCCTTTCATTTTTGTTCTTTTCGCTGATGTCTTTAAAAGTTGTCTCTGGTGTTGTTGTTGTTGTACACCCACCAGTTTAGAACGTCCTCCCCTCCGCAGCATTTTGCCGATGGAAGAAAAAATCTGGTCGTGTAAAACTGTGGGAAATTTGAACCCGCCGACATAAGAATGAGCGTAGGAAGAAGAGACGGAAACGATCAAAAATTCTTTTTCTCAGATGAGCACAAAAGGGGAAAGTTCACCAAACAAAAACCCAAAAAATGTTTCGTGAGTTTCACATGGGGCCCTCCGCGGGAGCATTTTTTTGCGGCGCTGTAATTAAATATTTAATTATTTTTTAAGGAGGTGATGGGGAGGGGGGAATTTGGCTTGTACCATAATGACAACATGCAACAGATTTTTTTTTTTGTTTCTAGTTGAGAGAGAAAAACTAAAAAAATTGGTTTCGGAATGAGCCGGTCGACCTTCGCTATACTTGACGCAACCGAGACGCGGCAAAGAGTAGGAGGTGCTTGTACAGTAGTACTACTACCATAACATTTAACTGAAGGCCACGGTGGACCCCAACCACACCTGAGTATATAGATAGATCCTAGGGAAAAAATAAACCAAAGGGGATTATGTTCGACATGCAACTGACGAAAAGATATACCCGACCACCTTAGAAGCGATGGTTGTAAAATTAAATTTAGAAGAAAAAAGGGGTTGGACTGTATCATAGCGGCTTTTTTTAAAAGTGAAATATATTCAGGTATAAAAATGGGTTCATCCCCAGCGCGGAAAATTGGGAAAACGCAATTTTCACACGATGTCGTCATTTTTTTATTTTTTTTTTCAAAGTTGAATTTCCCACTCGGATTATTTTTTTGCGGCGGTGTTGCGTGATGGTGATGGAAATTCCTGGCCACTTTTGATTTCTTCCTTCATCTCCGGCTCTTTTTAAATAGGTAGAAAATGATGTGACAGTTGTCGTGATCGTTGCGGTTTTTATATGTTTAGTCATCATAACTCATCCGCCTTTTTGATGGGATATTCGAAAGGCCCCAGGAGCAAAATGCAATAGGCGATAAAGGTCATGGGGGAGACATTGCTCTCTCCAAGTCGATATGAAAATTTTGGGCATTTCTTTTTGACATTGTCATCCATACCGCCGGTGATTTTGAGAAGAAAAAAAATGACGAGAGCAGATAGTTAAAGCTGTGCCATGACAACCGGTTTTTTTTTTCTATCCTTCCTGATGAACCGATTTGTTTAGCTTCTCGGTGGTATAAGACCTCCGTTTTGGCAACTTGTCGTGAATTATTCATGCCAGCAGATCTTTCGGTACAAAAGAAGTTTTCCACCTGTTTATGAATAAATATTGGAGGGAACGGTCGAATAGCCATCTTTTTTTTTCGCTATAGCTCCAGGAAGAAGAAGAAGAAGTTTTTCTTGCGGGATTCATCACGACGAACTTGAGCCAGCACGAACAGACACAGCACACAAAAAAAAAAGAAAGAAAGAAATAATAATAATACAAAACATACACAATGAAACAGCTCGCGAAGAATAGCGACGTATATATACAAGACAGTTCCTCCGCTTCGGCTGCTGGGTGCTGGTTAATAGCCAAAAAGGTGAATGTCCGGTTATTGCTCCAGCAGGCAAACGGGCTAAAGAGTTTTTTTTTTTTGACATGGACCAACGAAACAATGAACAATTCTCTTTTTATTAGATTTTGGGGGTCCTTCCATCTTTTGCTCGAGTTGTTGCATCACTTTCCATCTTTTTCCTTTTTGTCTCCCAGGATGAAATCGACGACAAAAATATGTTGGGAAAGAAGATGATGTAAAAAGGGAAAGGAATGAATGAACAAGATCATAACCTTTCTTAGCTACATAGCACCCGCCCTGGAAACGTAATTTCTTGGCGTGACGTTTTATGAACGCGTTGGCGCCAATTTGTTTGTTTGTTTGTTTGTGTTTTTATTATTGGTCTCGTGTATAGAAAATGAAAATGGGGGTAGAAAGAGAACGGGGGCCCCGCATTATGATTGGCGAACACGTTACATAATGTGCGACCCGCCAGCAGCTATTGATTATTTATTTTATTAAAAATTCTTTTATAAGATAGAGCTGTCGCCATGGCGCACGTAATCGGTGGTTGTCTTGTTTGGATTCGCTGCCTTTCCAAACATAATAATCAATTTGACACATGTTGTCATGTGCAGTGTCAACGGCGTGACCTTATTTTTCCCATTACATCCAAAGCCGTTGAACTCCTCCTCCATACGTCTTACTAAATAACTTTGAATAGTTGAGAAACAGTTGGACATAGTCTATACATTAGACCGGTTTACACGTTAAAAGCTATTCCCCCAGTTGCCCAACGCCATCGTGATCCCATATAAGAAATATAAAAAAACAAGTCTTTTAAATTACCATCTTATTATTTTATTTCTTTCTACACATCGTGTATTCGCTACGGGTTTTCTAGATATTTCTTGCGCAATCGTACACAAGTCTCAAGGTTTTTCCGCTTCTTTTTTTCTTAGCGAAAAAGCTTTTTTAATGTCCTTTTATTATTTCCCATGTAAGATTATGTCGAGTTCTTTTTTTATCTCTCACTCTGCCCAACACTTTCCATTTTGGCACGGATTTTGGTGAATCAAAACATAGCACGGCCATACAAGAATCCCGAGAAAAAAAAAAAAACGACTCGGAGAGTTTGAGGTGACCTTAATTTGAGCGTATTAGGATTCTCGTCTTGTTGCCTATATAGTGACGTGCTGGCGTCATATCGTTAGACGTGCCACGAATCTATCGGGTGGAGTTGACATCAATTTCGAAGGCGATCACTCAACTAAAAAAAAAAAAAATCAAATCTCGAAAAAGTCTTGAACACATTTTGTTTTTTTGAACATAAGAAACGCCCCCACCCCCTTTTGAAGGTCCTTTTTACGTAACGTAACAAAAAATACACATGTATAATATCCGGACGTATTTTTAGGTGGTCGAATTGAGGCGAAGGACTTTGAGCGTCCGGTTCCGCGCCGTTTCCAAAATAACAAACCCCCAAACAAAAAAATACAATATGGAATAACTTTTGAGGTTTTTCATTCTATCTGATGAGCTAAACGTGAATTCGTGATCGCGTCCATCTGCTAATGACGATAGAAAAGCCACAGACAAATTTCTCTCCGAGACGGACAGTTATATATAATATTCGGACGCGCGGGCTCAATTCCTTCACGTTTTTCTTTCGTTATATTTAAAATAAAAATGTTCTAAAACGTTCCCGAGCCCCTTTCCAAGCAGCCACAACTGAAAAATAAAAAAAGATAGAGAGAGAGAGAGACGGCCAGGACGCCATATATGGTGCAAAAGAGGGCTCGGTGTTGACCCACTTTCTAACATATAACGCCCGTGATGTGTCTGAGCATTCCCCTCTCTTTTCCTTCCATTATTCTTCACCTCTCTCTTCTTCTTGTTATATAGGTGTTCTCTCCTCTTCCATCTATTCGTCCGTATTGTTGCCTATATTCGTGTGTGTGTGTAAAAGAAAGAAGACGAAAATCGACTTGCGCGTGCTAGTTCCGTATATGTGAAAGTCTGACACCGTGAAAGAAAATGGGAAAGAATATTACGTGTACGTGTATACTGGAAACTAAAAAAAATATATCGGGAAAGACAAAAGATAGAAAAACCATCTGGTTCCATCCGGGCTCGTTTGATCCGCACGATAGGGGTGTGCATACCGGGAGATGACGGAATCGTTACCAGCAGAATTCAAAGTTTTTTTTAAAATACTCGCGGGGTCCGGTCAAAAACGGCGTAGATTTGCATATGATGATGGATCAAAATTTCGCATTTGTTCTGTGCATTTCTGGGTTTTTGAATGAATATTTATTTTCTATTTCTTCTATAGATATCGACGAGTGCAAGAATCCGGAACTGGCGGCCAAATGCGTTGAAAACGCCGAGTGCTGCAACCTGCCGGCCCATTACTCCTGCAAATGTAAACCCGGTTTCCAGGGCGATGGAGAGAAACAATGTCTGGGTAAGCCGATTGCATTTTCGGTTTTTCTTTAAAAGAATGTCGCTTTTTTTATTGGATACAACGACGATTATATAATTTTAAGAATCACGGACGTGACGCAAACGAGTTTGTCCGTTTCAATTGAATCCTTCGTTAAAATCTCCCGACTACCTGAATTGATTGTCATCTGTTTAAAATTTAAAAAATAAAATTTAATTCTTTTTAGACATTGACGAGTGCCAAAATCCCGGGTCCTGCGGCCTTAACGCCCTCTGCGAGAACACGCCGGGCAATTATACCTGCGCTTGCCCCGACGGCTACGGAGGCAACCCTTACGACGGCGTAAATATAATTTTGTGCCATCATCCCCATTTGAATCGATCAAAAAATCACGATGATGATGTCTATAATTATTATTTCTATTCGATCCTCTCTCTCATTTTGATATTGCGCAGTGCGCCGATATCGACGAGTGCGAGCTCGGCAACGCTTGCGGCACCGGAAGCCTCTGCACCAACACGGACGGCGGTTACAAATGCGCCTGCCCGCCCGGTTACAGCGGCGACCCCAAAGTGGCTTGCGTCGACGTCGACGAGTGCGCACCGCCGCCGCCCGGCGTCAAAGCCACTCCCGTTTGCGGACGGAGCGCCATCTGTGACAATCTGCCCGGAACTTTCAAATGCCAGTGCCCGCCAGGATTCAAGGGCGACCCTAAAATTGCCTGTCAAGGTTTTTTGAAAAATTTTCTCCTTTTTCTTAACCAAAAAACTAAAAATATTTAAAAGATGGCGATCATCATCATCATGCACGAAAAAAATGCTATGCTATTATAGACAACAAAAATCGGTCACGCCGCCACTTAAATATTTTTTTTTTTCCGTTTGCCTTAACGCTAATATAATTACAGACTCTTTTCAAGCTGCTGCAATAAGAGTTCGTTAACTCCTTTTTGGTGCTTCATTGTCTCAATTTTCTTTTCTTTCGGAAATCCGGGTATTTCTATTTTTCTTGTCCGGCAACTAATGATTCTTTATTTTATAACCTTTCAACTGGTGAAATATTTATTTTTTTCTTGAAACTATAATTAACATTAACAAAATTAACACCCCACCACAAAATCCTTGCTGGCTTTGGTTAGATGTTGACGAATGCTCGGCGGCCAATGAAAAACTGTGCGGATTGGGAGCCCAGTGTGTGAACTCTGCCGGCTCGTACGACTGCGTCTGCCCGTCTGGCTACAGCGGCGACCCAAAGTCCCGATGCCTAGACGTGGACGAGTGCGCCGTTACTCCGTCGGTTTGCCGGACTATTGCGGGCGCCCAGTGCTCCAATCTCCCCGGCTCTTACCAGTGCTTTTGCCCGGTTGGCTTTCGAGGCGATCATAATAACAACAGCAACAACCTGCTGCTGCTGGCCTGCCACAGTTAGTTATCGGCTCTTTGCTCTCTTTACCTTGTAACAAACTCAAAACAAATTACCATTACTAATTTCGTCCTGCTTCCTTCTGGGTCAAGTGGGTTGGCGATGCGTTACGGTTTATTATTTTTTTTGGTTCAGATTTTTGTTTTCTTTTGTAACTTTCACTTTTTGACTCCATTCAGACATCAACGAGTGCCTGAGTAAGCCTTGTGGCGCCAATGCGACTTGCACCGACACCGTCGGCAGTTTCAGCTGTTCGTGCGTCGAGGACTTTACCGGAGACCCCTACCGAGGATGCGTGGGTATGTAGGCCATGGTGGAACACATGCACTAAATATATAGCCCATAAATGTCACGCAACCCCCCCAAAAAAGATTCCCTATTGTCTTATTATTATTTTAACCGTGATTAATGGCCTAACTTTAAATTTTTTTTTAAATTTTTAAATTTCAAGACATTGACGAGTGCGCTGTGCTTGCTAGCCCTTGCGGTAAGCAGGCTATCTGCGAGAACGCCGTGCCCGGCTACAATTGTCGCTGCCCTCAAGGATACGCCGGTCAGCCTACGCCGGACGTCGCATGCGAACAGGTGATGATGGGGGGGCCATTTCATTTCAACAATTCACAATCCCCACGCCTATTTTCTCATTCAAAAAACGGGGAAAAAGGCTTTTTCGGTTTATTATTATTCTTCGTTTGAAACACTCGTCTGTCAAGCTGTCAAAAAAGATACTTGGGCTATTCCCTTCCAAGGCATTGCCTCTCAGCCGCGCTCTTTATATAATAGTGAATGATTATTATTATACCTGGACGTGGCCGGATCAATCGCACATTGGGGGAATGAGGTTACGCGATGCGCCTCTCTGATGACGTGGCATTTCCCGTTTTCTATCTGTGTGTGTGATTGTGAGACACACCATCATCGATCTCCGTCTCTTAACAGATTTCTCCAGTTGTTTTTCTTATATATGACCACCAGACGAAAGTTTTCTCTTTTTTTTGACTCCGTTATATCTCGCAGGAATTCTAATGGAAAGATATTTTTTGTGTGTTTGGGTTCAGGTGGATGTTGCCACCGTCTGCAAAGGGAATTTCGATTGTGTCAACAACGCGGAATGCCTGGACGGCCAGTGTTTCTGCCGCAACGGTTTCCAGCCTTTGGGCGCCACTTGCGTCGACATTGACGAATGCGCCAAGAACCCTTGCGGACCCAATTCCGTCTGCACCAATCTACCTGGCAGCCATCGTTGCGAATGCGAGGCCGGTTTCGTCGGTAAACCCCCGACCACCCCGTGCAAAGGTAAATGGACTTTCAATGAATTATTCAAATGATGCATTGAATAATAAGGGAACAGAGAGAGAGTAACGGGGTGCTCATGACCGTTGGCGAAGAGAAGCCGATCGTTACATTCGGACAATCTCGTTTTCATTTTCTTTTAAATCCATCGGCGTGTGTTTTCAGTTTCTGTTGTTTGAGAGAGAATAATTCCGGTTTTCCATCATCACGGCACTGGCTAATCTTCTTTATAATTTTCACTTTTTTCTCGATTGACAAATGATGCCTTGCAGCTCCTTGCGAAGATGTGAAATGCGGCACTCACGCCACTTGCAAGACCCAAGGCGAAGAAGCGTTTTGCGTTTGCGACGATGGATGGACCTACGATCCGGCCAACATCGCCGCCGGATGCCAGGGTACGTTGGCCTCTCTCTTCTTTTACATTTTGACTATTTCATACTAAAAGAAAACAGAACCCACTGGCCAATTGGGAGTCATTAGCGGTGCGGTTATTTTCATTTTGAGACTGTCGGAGAGATTCCAAATAGCTCCGAGACAGGATGACCGTAACACAAAAAAATTTGAATTTCTTCGCGATGTTGTTATAAATTCTTTCCAGATATCGACGAATGCGACCTCGCCCAAGGCCTCCTGAGTCGGTGCGGAGAAGGAGCCATTTGCAGCAACACAGCCGGCAGCTTCAGTTGCCAGTGCCCGCCAGGCTTTTCCGGCGACCCGTCCACCAGATGCCTCGGTATATTATAAACATATGAATTGGAATATTTCCGCTATTTCAGCTCTAATAATCTGACGGCGGAATATTTTTGTGGAATTCCTATATTTCGATTGCCCATATGTAATCATCATCATAAATCATGATTGGGTTGATATGCCCTTGGGCGATTGTTAACGAGTCACGAATTATATAGGGAAGAAATGCCTCGCGGTCAATTTGTAAATGCGTGATTTCACTTGAGACTTTTTCTTCGAAAGAAATCGAAATTTTGACCAATTCCAGTTTTTAATTTGATTTGTCTTTCCCTTTCTTTTTATTCCTTTTGTTGGTTTTTATTTGTTCGAAAGGGAATTGAACTGATTACCTCAACCGGTTTATGATAATTTAATTGACTAAAAATTTTATTTCGTTTTTGTACATTTGCGACTTTTTCAGATATCGATGAATGTCAACGTCCTGGTGTTTGTGGCACGGGCGCCATTTGCGTCAATGTCCCGGGTTCGCATGAATGTCGCTGCCCGGAAGGAACTGCTCCGGAACCGGACGCCAAAACCAAGTGCGTGTCTCTGATGCGCTGCGCCATCGACGACGATTGTCCAGGCAATTCCGTCTGCGATCCTACCAAGGAATGTTTATGCCCCGAACCCAACATCGGCAAAGATTGCAGACGTAAGTTTTTTTAAAAATTAAAAATTTAATTCTAATTCATTCAACTTTAATTAACCGAATGAAATTTTTTTAAACTGGACAGATCCATGCGAAGGCGTCCGCTGTTCGGCCAATCAGGAATGTATGTTGATTAACGACGTGGCCAAGTGCATGTGCTCTTCCGGATTCACTGGCGGAGTCAACGGCGGTTGTGTCGACATCGACGAATGTTCCACCGGCCAGAAACCTTGCGCCCAGGGAGCCGTTTGCCGCAACGAACCCGGCCGCTTCGTCTGCGAATGCCCCAACGGATTCGAAGGCGAACCCTACAAGACTGGATGCATTGAGAAAGCCACAGCCCCGCCCGGATGCAGCATCCTCCCGTGCCCCAGCGGCGAAGTTTGCGTACCGTCAGACAATGGCGGCGTTTGCGTGTGTTCCAGAGGCTGGGTTCGTGACAAGACCACGGACCTCTGCCGGGACATCAACGAGTGTCTGGAATCACCTGCCGACAAGCCTGCCTGTGGCTTCCGGGCCGTTTGTAAGAATTTGCCAGGAAGTTACGACTGCTCCTGTCCAAAAGGCTACGAAGGCAATCCGTTCCAGAGCTGCGACCTCTGCGATAGCATCGAATGCCGCTGCCAACCTCCTTATCGCGTCGTCGCAGGAGCCTGTCTCCTGGCCGACTGCGCTGGCGGCAAACAAACGTGTCCAGCCGGAGCTGAATGCATCACGGTGACGGGCGGAGTCAGCTATTGCGCCTGCCCGACCGGCTATCGAGCCCGACCCGATGGATCCTGCGAGGATGTCAACGAATGCCAGGAAGGAATCAACGGTCAATCGGCTTGCGGATTCGGAGCCGAATGCTTCAACCGTCCGGGCCGTTTCGACTGCCAGTGCCCGGCCAATTTCACCGGCGATCCTTACAAAGGCGTTTGCGCTCCTAGCCAGGTGCGATGCGTCTCGGACACGGAGTGCGGAACCAACGAGCGCTGCGTCCAGCCTGGCGAGTGCATTTGCCCGCCTCCTTACTACACCGACACGGAAGACAACAACAAGTGCAAGAGCCCCTGCGAGCGCCACGCTTGCGGAGTCAACAGCAAATGCACTCCGTCGGATCCGCCCAAGTGCATGTGCGAGCCGGGTCACACCGGCAATCCGACGGTCGGCTGCAGCGACATTGACGAGTGCCGAGATAATCCCTGCGGCCCAGGAGCCATGTGCATCAACGAGAACGGCGGCTTCAAGTGTCGCTGTCCCAGTGGACAATCCGGCGACGCCTATCAGGTACACACACACACACCTGTCATTTCCTTTTGACTTTTTTCAGAGCGTGAGAAAAAAAGAGTTAAATGATGACACAATCCAGCTCGGTCATGGAAGACTCACTTAGTAGGCCAGCAGTCAAAAATGACGGAAACAAAATGATTTCAATTTAACTGGGAAAGCCGAGACTGGAAATACTTCTGTCAGTTCTGTGCCAGTTGTGTGGCAGGACGGACGGTTCTATCCCACCGGAGTCTTGATTGAATTTCTACTAACCAAATTATTATTTTTTTAAATTTCCAGGATGGATGTCAAGGGGAAGCTCGATCCGAATGCCAAGCCGACGATGACTGTGACGGGCAATTGGCCTGCATCCAGGGCGGTTGCGTTAACCCGTGCCAAGCTCTGCCTTGCGGAGCCAACGCCTATTGCGAGCCGGAAGAGCACGCCGCTTGGTGCCGTTGTCTGCCCGGATTCAAGGAAGACGCCAAAACAGGAGCCTGCATCTCACTCTGCCACGACATCCTTTGCGGAGAAAACGCCCAGTGCGTCGTCTCGTCGACCGGCCCCACTGGAACGTCGACCACTTGCGCCTGTCTAGACGGTTACAACGGAAATCCTTTCCCGGGCGGCTCCTGCTCCCCGGACGTTTGCTCCGCCTCGCTGCCGTGTCAGGAGCCCCAACTCTGCGTCTCTGGACGCTGTAAGGAGCGCTGCGAAGGCGTCACTTGCGGCGTAGGAGCCCGCTGCGACAAAGCCACCAACCAGTGCGTCTGCCTGCCTTACTTTATCGGCAAAGCCGATCTCCTGTGCGTGCCACCCGTCATTCCGCCCGTCTGCCAGCCACCCTGCGGCCAAAACTCACACTGCGAATACGGCCAGCCCAACCGCTGCGTCTGCAATGCCGGAACGTCGGGCAATCCGTACGAGTCGTGCGGTGCCCAGGATAAGACCTGTGACGCCACCAAATGCGGAATCAACGCCGAATGTCGCCAAGGAGTCAACCGCGTCGACTGCGTCTGCCCAGTTGGCTATCAGGGCAATCCCTACGTCTCCTGCGAAGGTCAACTTTCATTCATTTCAAATTGTTTCAACCTAAATTAACGTATTTTCTTAACTTTTTAATCGAATTAGATGTCAACGAATGTATCGGTAACGCCTGCGGAGCCAATGCCGTTTGCTTGAACACACCCGGAAGCTTCGACTGTCAATGTCAGGAAGGATTCTCTGGAAATCCTTTCATGATGTGTATGCCCATCGACCAGCCACCACCCGTCCAACCGAATGTCGTCGATCCGTGCACATCCGTCACTTGCGGACCCAATGCGGCCTGCCGGAACGGCCAGTGTCTCTGTCTCCCCGGCTACTCTTCCAGCGCTGGCGGATTATGCTCCGTTCCGTCTTGCCGCAACGATCTGGACTGCGCCAGTCGCGAGGTTTGCCTTCACGTCGATCATTCCGTCAAGAACGGCGGAGTCCGTCGTTGCGTGGACGCCTGCTCACGTGAGCAGTGCGGACCCAACGCCGTTTGCGTGGCCGACACTCACCGGGCCTCTTGCATCTGTCGCGACGGATTCAAGGGCAATGCCAACGTCGGATGCCAGCAAGAACCGGCCGAAGACAAGTGCGCAAGAGATGACCAATGTCCGGGCGATGCCATTTGCGGTAAAGATGTTGACGGTCTACGTGTCTGCGTCGATCCTTGCAAGTCCTTCACCTGCGCCCAGAGCGAATCGTGCGTCATCAAGGCCGGCAAAGCCCATTGCGAATGTCTGTCCAACTTTGTCCGCAATCCGTCCACCGGAACGTGCGAAAAACCAGGACGTAAGTTGGAAGAATTGAAATGGAATTTTGTTTGTTTTTAAAAAAATTAATTTTGTGGATCTTTTTTCTGTTTAGTTCCGGATTGCGTTACCAACACGGACTGTAAATCCGATTCCGTCTGTCGTCAGGACATTTTGGGAGTGAGGAAATGTACGGCTGTCTGTGTCGGTTACACTTGCTCCGCCAACTCGGATTGCCGAGCCGCCAATCACATCGGCCAATGCGTTTGCCGGGCCGGATTCACTGGTAACCCCAACGACCGCAACGGTTGCCGCCCCGTGCCCAAAGATCAATGCCAGACGGACACCCAGTGTAGCGAAGTTGAAGTTTGCCAACCGGACAGCAACGGAGTCCGCCGATGCGTCGCCATCTGCCCGACGGTTCGATGTGGATCGGGAGCCGTTTGCGTGGCCAATAATCACGCCGCCAAATGCGCTTGCCCGACCACTGGCCTTTACGCTGGCAATCCTTCCGGACCGGAAGGTTGTCGCAAAGTCGAATGCCTGGCCAATAGCGACTGCCCTGGAACCAAATCCTGCGACCGCACCACCTACACCTGCAAGCCCGTCTGCGTTCAAAACAGTTGCGGCAAAAACGCCATTTGTCTGGCCGAGAACCACATGGCCATGTGTTCCTGCCCGGTTGGATTGGAGCCCAACCCCCATCCAGAAATCGAGTGCGTTCCAGCTGACCTTTGCACCTCTCAACCCTGTCACGCCTCAGCAATTTGGTAATTCAATTTCACACGTTTACAGCCCCTGGATTTTTAAATTTTAATTTCCATTCCGTT
Organism: Daphnia pulicaria; assembly: GCF_021234035.1. Classification (NCBI taxonomy): domain Eukaryota; kingdom Metazoa; phylum Arthropoda; class Branchiopoda; order Diplostraca; family Daphniidae; genus Daphnia; species Daphnia pulicaria. Next base: position 1,415,689 of record NC_060919.1, on the reverse strand, counting down.
TAGTTCCATGTCGGCCGGAAGAGTGGTTTGCTCCTGCCCGTTAGATAAGGTCGGAGATGCCTACAGGACCGGATGTCGAGCCAACGGAACTTGCCCCAATGGCAACAACGACTGCCCGTCGGAAGCTTCTTGCCTGGACGGCCGTTGTGTCGATCCATGCGACTCCTTCTGCGGGCCGAACGCTGCCTGTCGAGTGATCAATCACAAGCCTTCGTGCTCTTGCCCGCCACGTTTCAACCCGAATCCCACAGCCGAGCGCGGATGCGTCCGCCAGCCTCAGAGTTGCCGCTCAGATGGCGACTGCCCGTCGGGAAGTCCTTGCATGGGCGGCCAGTGCAAAGCAGTGTGCCGAAACGCCCAAGATTGTGCCCAGGGTGAGCGCTGTGTGTCCAGCATGTGCCAACTGCCTTGTCTGAGTCAAGAGCAGTGTCCCAACGGCCAGGCTTGCGTCGGAAGCTACTGTAAGGCCGGCTGCCGTGCCGATTCCGACTGTCCCATCAACCAAGCCTGTTTGAACCATCGCTGCGAAAATCCTTGCCAGCGTGAAGGAGTCTGCGGCACCAACGCCCTCTGTCGTGTCATCGATCGATCCGCCCAGTGCGCCTGTCCCGATGGTAAATTCAAATTTGAATTCAATTCCATTTTTAAAAAACGAAAAATTTCATCATCTAAAATATTTCAGGATTTATGGGAGGACCAACTGCCCAACAAGGATGCATGCGGAACCCTCTCTACTGTCAATCGGGAACGGCCTGCCCAGCCGGCCACACTTGTCAATCCGGTCGCTGCTACCCGACTTGTCGCGATGGAGTGCCCAACGCCTGCGTCGGAGGAGAGCGCTGCCTGTCCGGCCAGTGTGTCAAGATCTGCTACAGCGACAACAACTGTATGCCCGGCGAAGTCTGTATCGACGGTGGCTGCCGGCCAGGATGTCGATCAGACACCGACTGCTCCAACAGCCAAGTGTGCCGAAACAGCCAATGTCGCTGCGCTCCTGGATTCACCGCCGGACCCACTGGAAACTGTGTCGACGTTGACGAGTGCCAGACCCGACCGTGCCACGCCACCGCCCAATGTACCAACACGGCCGGATCCTTCCGCTGTTCCTGCAAACCTGGAACAGTCGGTGACGGCTACACGGAGGCTTGCGTGGCTGCCAACGAGTGTGAAACCAGTTCCGGATGCGCTGATCAATTGGCTTGTCTGGTCCGTCAAGGCGGCACCAAAGCTTGCGCCGATCCTTGCGCCGCCAACACTTGCGGCCCGAACGCCCTCTGCACCGTTGTCGATCACCAACCGTCTTGCAGTTGTCCGCCTTCCACCCGAGGCAACCCCAACGACTCTAAAGTGGGCTGCTTCCGGGTCGACTGTATCGAAAACGAAGATTGTCCCCAGGATCGCACCTGCGACAAGCAATCCTTCAAATGCATCAATCCTTGCGATTCGATGGAATGCTACAACGGACTGTGCCAAGTGAAGAACCGCAAAACCGTTTGCCAATGCGCTCCAGGATTCCGACCCACCCAGGATAACAAATGCGTCGACGTTGACGAATGCAGCACCAATCCATGCCATCCATCTGCCGTCTGGTAAAATTTAAAAAAAACCATTAGCTTTAATTACTTTGGCCGCTGTTATTTTTTAAAAAACCAAATATTAATTTTTTTCTCATCGCTTTTATTTTACAGTCGTAACACTCCTGGCAACTTCCAGTGCGTCTGTCCAGATGGTACGTACACCCCCATCAAACGGCTGTTAACGTTTTAATATAGCCTAGAGTTGTTTGGTTTTTTAACGATCTTTTGTTGTTGATGTGAACAGGTTTAGTTGGAGAGCCCTACAAGGCCGGTTGCAAGAGACCGGGTCAATGTGTCGCCGATTCCGACTGCCCATTGACGGCCTCTTGCGTTTCTGGTACCTGTAAAGACCCGTGCGGATTAGCTGGCGCTTGCGGTAAAGGTTCTGACTGTGTCACCGAAAACCACTTGCCCGTCTGTCGCTGCCCGTTCCAAACCACAGGCAACCCGAAAATCGGTAACAAAAAAAACTAATAAAATTTTCCACCGCTGACCAATTAACTTAATTTTGTTGGTTGGTTTTTACCGGAAATAATTTAGAATGCTACACGCTCCAGTGTGTCGACGGATCAGATTGTTCCCAGAAGGAAGCCTGCGTCAACAACAAGTGCGTTGATGCTTGCGCTGCTTCAAACGCTTGCGGATCCAACAGCGACTGTACCGCCGTAAATCACCGTAAGTGTTTCATAATTAATTACACCTGGACCAGAAATACATTCGGAATATTTTTTTTGACACTGTTTTATAACCCACAGGAGCTGTGTGCGAATGTAAAATCGGTTTCACCGGAAGCCCTTACCAAGGCTGCGTGGCTCTGGTCCTTTGCGCTTCCGAATCCCAGTGCCCGACGTCTCAAACTTGTACCGGTGGCGTTTGCGTTTCCCGGTGCCAGAGCAGCCGCGACTGTCTACCATCGCAGCACTGCATCGAAGGCAAATGCCGTCCAGCTTGTACTGAAAATTCCCAATGCGCCAGCGGCCAGATTTGCTACAACAGCGTCTGCGTCCAGGAGGTCCGTTGCCGCAGCGACCAGGAATGCGGGGACGGTGAAAATTGCTTGAAATCCACCAACGGCAAAGCTGAATGTCGAAACCCATGCGATGGCACGATCCTCTGCGGCCGCAACGCCGCCTGTCAAGTGGTCAACCGCCAGGCCGTCTGCAGTTGCAAGGAAGGCTTTTTCGGCAATCCGCAGGACGATAAGATCGGCTGTCTCAAGATTGAATGTACCAACAACGAGGAATGTTCGGCCGACAAACGCTGTCACGACAATCGCTGCAAAATCGCCTGCATGGTCGAGAATCTCTGCGGTAAGAACACGCTCTGCTTCTCGGAGAAACACCAGTCCGTCTGCAAATGCCAGCCAGGCTACACGGGCAACGTCCAGACCGGTTGCACACCCATCGACTATTGTTCCCAGACGCCCTGCGCGGCCGGAGCCCGTTGCGAGAACACCCGCGGCTCTTACAAGTGTCTTTGCCCAGCCGGAACCGTCGGTGAAGCGTACAAGGAAGGATGCCAGCAGCCGGTTGAATGCCGACAGAACACGGATTGTCCGCCCTCTGCCGTTTGCGGCCGAGAAAAGGGCCAGCCGAAATGTCAGGACGTCTGTGCCGGATACTCTTGCGGACCCAACGCCGACTGTCTGCCAGCCAATCACAAAGCCGCTTGCGTTTGCCGCCAAGGATTTGAAGGCAACGCTGCCGACCGAAATGTCGGCTGCGTCCGTCAACCTGTCAGCTGTAAGGCTCAACCGGACTGCCCGCCCAACACCTTCTGTTACGGCGGAATTTGCAAACCAGCCTGCCAATCCAACGTCGAATGTCAAGACGGCGAGGCCTGTGTCCGTGGACAGTGCGTCAATCCCTGTTTGCTGGACGGCGCTTGCGGTATGAACGCCCAATGCCGGCCAGTAAATCACGCGGCCGTTTGCTCGTGCTCGGCCGGATTCACCGGATCGCCCAAAACGGAATGCATCCGCGTTCCAGTGGCTTGCCGTCGCGATAGCGAATGCGGTAGCGGCAACAGATGCAACGAAGGACGTTGCGTTCCCGTCTGCACTAGCGACTCCAAGTGCGCCATCAACGAGAAATGCGTCGCCGGACAATGTATGCTGACCTGCCGAGTGGACAACGATTGTTTCCTCAGCCACATTTGTCTCAACAACATGTGCACCATCGGTTGCCGACAGAACACCGATTGCGCCACCGATGAAGGTATTAATACAAATCAGGATTTTATTTGGAAGGAATAATATTTTCTAATTTAAAACTCATTTTTCTTTCCAGCTTGCATTGACAGCCGCTGTAAAAATCCCTGCAGCTCCGAAGCCGTTTGCGGTAAGGATTGGCATTGAAATCCTGCAAGTGCTTTTGATTGATTATTTTTGTAATTTACTTTTGATAGGACCTAACGCGTTGTGTAATGTTGTCAATCAACGAGCTCAATGTACCTGTCCAGCTGGATTCTTGGCTTACCCAACTCCCAACACGGTATGATGAATTGCTACAGATTTTTAAAATGATAAATATCTAATTTTAATTGATTTACTGTAGGCCTGCGTCCGAGAGCCAACACCTTGCACCGGAACCAAGAGCTGCGCTGCTGGATTTACCTGCCAGAATTCCGTCTGCCGTCCTCTGTGCTCGGCCGACTCCCAGTGTTTGGTCAACGAACGCTGCGGACAAGGAATGTGCGTGCCTGTCTGTAGACAAGACACGGACTGTTCCAGTGGCGAGATTTGCTCGATGGGAAGCTGCAAAACCGGATGCCGAGTCGATCCTGACTGCCCCATGACTCACGCCTGTCTCAATGCCCAGTGCGTCTCCGTCTGCGCCTCACCGGCCGCATGCGGCACCAACGCCAAGTGTACCGGAACCAACCATCGAGCCCAATGCTCTTGCCTCGAAGGCTTAGTCGGAAACGCTAAAGTTGCTTGTCGCTATCCACCATCCACCTGTACCGGAACCACCGACTGTTTGGCCAACCAGAAATGTATTGGCGGAATGTGCCGTCCCGGCTGTACCAAGTGAGTTTTCATTTTTATTCCGGTCAAACATTTCTTGAACTAATTCCTCCTTTAAAAATTGTTGCAACAGTGATCAAGGATGTCTTTCCGATTCCCGATGCATCAACGGAGCTTGCAGTCCCGTCTGTAACAGCGACAACTTTTGTGACCGTGGTCATGTCTGTCTAGATCGTGTTTGCGTCGTCGGTTGTCGTAACGACGCTACTTGCCCGGCCAGTCAAGCCTGTATCAACAACAAATGCGTCGGTAAGGATTCTTTATTCTCAAACTGGTGATTTTGGGATGGATTAATTCATTCATTAATGGAATTTTTAATAGATCCTTGCCGAGTCCCTAATGTTTGTGGCAACTGCGCTGTTTGTGAGGTCATCAATCACGCAGCCCAGTGTACTTGCCCGTCGGGATCGATCGGTAACCCTCAGGTTGGATGCGCCATCACTCCGACAAGGTGTTCCACCAACGGCGATTGCGGTTCAGGAGCTTGCATTTCCGGTTTGTGCTCGAAAACCTGCACGAAGATCAACGATTGCAGTTGCGGTGAAACCTGCGTCCAGGGACGTTGTCGCCTCAAGTGCTCGGCGGACAACCAGTGCCCAACTGGTCAGCTCTGCCGATTCGGAAGCTGCGCCGCCGGATGCAAAGCCAACACCGATTGCGCCGTCCAACAGGCTTGCATTAACGGACAATGTAAAGATCCTTGTCAAGTCAGCCCGTGCGGAAAAGGAGCGGAATGCCGAATCTCTGACCACCGAGCAGTTTGCCTCTGCCCCAACGGCTACTCCGGAAATCCGACTGTCGGTTGCGAGAAGAACGAATGCGAACGCGACGGCGATTGCGACATGGAAAAGCGCTGCCAAAACAACCGCTGCGTCCTGCCGTGTCTCGAAGCCGGAGCTTGCGGAGTCAACGCCGTCTGCCGCTCTGTTAACCACAAGGCCCAGTGTCTTTGCCCACCCGGTTACTTCGGCAACGCTCAAATTGATTGCAAACAAGGTATCTATTTAATTTATTTTTCTGAAATTTATTTGAGCCAGATGTTGACTGGATTATTCCGTTCGTTTTAGATGTCAACGAATGTTTAAGCAATCCTTGCGGTGCCAACGCTGTTTGCACAGACAACGTGGGTAGTTTCACCTGCACTTGCTCACCTGGATGCATTGGCGATCCTGTCAGGGGCTGCCTTTGCACAGCACCGTCCACGATCGATCCTTGCGCCGATTCCGGCTGTGGACTTAACGCCCAATGCCGAGTCGAAGGAAGCCGTCCCGTCTGCTTCTGTCCGCCCAATTATCCATCTGGAAATCCCCGCGTCGAATGTAAATTCTTTCGTTTTTTTTAAATGTTTATTCGATGGTCCGTCGTAACTTATTTCGGGAATGTCGAAATTCAGGTGCTCTTGAAAAACCTTCGATGAGAACGGATTGCCGGACAGAAGGTTGCGGAGAAGGAGCTTCTTGTGTTGCCGATGGCACTCTTTACGTCTGCCGTTGTCAGACTGGCCTCCAAGGAAACCCGGATGTCCGTTGCAGCGCAGGTACAGACAAGTGAACCAAATTGACCGCATGATCATTTTTTGATTTTAGTGAATGGCGCAATTTTAGAATCCGTACTAAGTAGATTGCATAACAACACGAGACATTAGGTCTTTTTCTCTTACACTAGTCGTAGTCTTTCGTGTATTCAAGGATAGTTGACTTTTTTTCTCATTTCTTTCAGTTGATTTCCATTTGTTCTAATGTGTTTACAAGCCGAAATTGACCGAATCATATTCTTTGGTGCTTGTGTGTGCCCGTTTCTTCCTCTTCTCTTTCCTCTCTCTCTCTCTATCTCTCTCTCTCTCACTCCACTACCGTCCTTGCCCACCTGATCCGGCACCCTAGATCGCTCCTGCTCGATTGACAACGACTGCCCCATGGATAAGGCTTGCGTCAATCGGCAGTGTCAAGATCCCTGCTCGTTGCGAGAGGCTTGCGGTCAGAATGCTCTCTGTAGCGTCGTCTTGCACAAGGCCCGCTGCTCTTGCCCACAATGCTATATCGGCCGGCCGACTCTCAAGTGCAGTCCAGATCCCAGATGTGGAACGACAACTCAGAGACCCGTTGCTGTCATAACTACGCCCAGAAATCCAGTGACGAGCAGTCCAAGACCCCCGACTTCACCCGTTGTAGCTGCCTGTTCCAGGGACAACCAGTGCTCGACCAATCATGCTTGCAACACCAATTTGGGCACTTGCCAAGATCCTTGCGACTTCAAGAACGTCGCCTGCGATCAAGGCAAACGCTGCGAAGTCCGCCGGCATCGTCCCGTCTGCGTCTGTAAGCACGGCTTCGTGCTGAACGAAGCGGGCGAGATGGCGTGCGGACCGAACCCGATCGAATGTCGAGTGGACGACGAATGCGCTAGTAACTTGGCCTGCGTACAAGGCCGGTGCACGAATCCTTGCGCTGGCACTCGTAATCCCTGCACGGCTTCCAACAAAGTGTGCCAGGTGTTAGACCATCGGGCCGTTTGCATTTGCGTTGAAGACTGCACGGCTTCTGTGTCGATTTGCTTGCGCGATCGAGGCTGCCCACCCACCATGGCCTGCGTCAACTTCCAGTGCCGTAATCCGTGCGAGAATTCCACCTGCCCAGAAAACCGGCCGTGCTACGTTGAAGAGCATAAGGCCGTCTGCAAATTCTGCCCGCCCGGATTTGTGGTCAATCCGCAATACGGATGCATTCAAGGTAGTTATAATGTCGACCCATCATCTCGGTGTGTGTGTGTGTGGTTATCAACGGAATGACATCGCCAACAAACAACATGGGGACCTGAAAAATTAAAAAAAAAAATCTAAATATTATACCCGAACGAATCCCTCTCCCTCAGACATCTTTTAATTGGGGAATTTTTGTTTGTTTTTGTTTTCAAATATTAAATACTACTCATATTAATGCCATTAAATGGGCCTTGCATTTACAGAGTTCATACTAATGTGGAATTAGTATCTTCTCTTGACTAACACTGTCCAATTAACTAAAAAGAAAATCCTAACTAACATTACAGCTTTTATACTAACAATTAAACTGGAACCTGAACTGAACGAGATAACTGATATTTATTTCAATTTCTTTTCTGTTGAAACAGCTGTCGGATGTCGAACGGATGCCGAATGCCCTGCAAAGGAAGGTTGCGTTAACGGACGCTGTCAGGTAGTTGATATACCCAAAGAGCCTGTAGTGGGTGAATGCCCTCCCTGCAATGCCAATGAAGAGTGTGACGCCACAACGCTCACTTGCTTCCCCGGTAAGTTTCAAATTCAACTTCATGAGCATGCTAATAAACTACTAACAATCAGTATGATCATCGTTAATGTTTTTCGCCCATTTTGAGACGCTTATTCGATTCCAATCACTTAGTCTGTACACGAATGGATCATTTAAAAACTAATTGAATTTTTTAATCATGACATCATTCGTCAAAAGTAATTCAGTCGATGCATAATGCTTTTTTAACACTTTCATTCGTGTACAGATTGTTTTAAATGCTACTGCTATGCACCTTATTTGGTCTGTAGTTTCACCAACCTTTAATTTTTCTAAAAACAAATGTCGTACAATTGCGTTCGTCATTATGGTATCAAACAATATGGATGTTTGACCGATGACCGCCTTATTACTTTATTATCCGTGCGTCAATATCAATTACCTTCTTCCTGTTGGCCTTGTCCAATGAATTCTGCGCTTCCCGACAAGGAATACCGAGCTTTTCATCACGATCTTGAATTTCATTGAGCTTATAGACGCAAGTGCGCTCGTTGCCTTGATAATGTTTCGATTGCAAATGTGTTGTTTGATGAATGATATACCGGAAAACTGAGTTTTCTCCATTGCCTACTTTAATGGCCACAACGGAAATGCATACAGGACCACTCAAGCCTATTGCGGTTGTGACGGAACCAACAACGGTCCCCGTTCCAGGACAGACGACCAGCGCTAAACCAGGGTATCCTTATCCTAGTACACCTGTGCCAAATTTTACCTATCCTCCTACGGGCCCTATTGTTGATGAGACAACATCCCATAGACCTGGTTATCCAAGGCCTTCTACACCGGAAATCCCATTTTCAATCCCAACCACTGAACCGGTTATAGCTGAAACAACAAGTCAAATGCCTGGCTATCCTAAACCGCCTACACCGGAAATTCCTTTTCCGATCTCCACAACCGAATTAGGGGTAGAAACGACAACCACGAAAGCAGTAACTCCAATCACGAGACCACCACGTCCAACCCTACCTTTGGAACCGGTCGTTGCAGAAACAACAGCTCCTACCGTTCCACCTACCGTGCCCACGAAACTTCCTACTTATCCTACTGTTCCTTCACCTATTACGCCGTTGGCAGAATCTCCATCACCTCCACCAACTGCGGGTACTGCAAGTACTAGTAGACCACCGCCACCAACTGAGCCAGTAGTGGCAGAACCCGGTACTACACCTCCAACCAGTCCAACCACCGCTAGACCTCCTCGCCCTAGTTACCCTACACCTTCTATAATTCCACCGGTTGCTGAGACATCAACTCGCCCTCCACCTCCTTCCCAAGAAACGTCAACTTCCAAACCTTCTACTGTGCCTGTTGTTGTGGAAACCCCAGCTCCACAAGTGCCACCAACTCCAATTCCTTACCCGCCTGCACCACCCGCTGTGCCTGTGTCACCTCCAGTGGCCGAAACTCCACGTCCCGACTATCCATCACCTACACAGCAAACCACAAAACCCCCTCAACCTCCAGCTGTGCCTGTTGTTGCGGAGACACCTGTTCCTTCAACTCCCAAGCCGATTGGCCCTTCTACACCTAGACCTTCTAACCCTCCTAGTAATCCACCATTGGCTGAAACCCCCAAACCTTCTTATCCTTCTCCTGTTCAAGAGCCACCTAGCATTTCAAACCCACCTACTGTTCCAGTAATTGCTGAAACACCTAGCCCCACTCCTAAACCTGAAATTCCATATCCACCTGCACCTCCTTCTATACCTCCTTATCAACCACCAACGGCTGAATCTCCTGCACCATCGCCACCTGCAACCACTGGAACAACTCGGCCTCCGTTGCCGACTGAACCAGTAGTGGCTGAACCTAGCCCGCCTAATGAGTCAGAACAACCATTTACAAGACCACCTGTTCCTTCTTATCCATCTCCTCCTAACCTTCCACCTATTGCAGAAACATCAGTACGACCACCTTCACCAACACAAGCACCACCATCATTTGCTTACCCATCTACCATGCCAGTTATTGCTGAAAATCCATCACCCAGTACATCTAAACCAATTGGTCCCTCTCCACCTAGACCTTCTAACCCTCCTAGCTTACCACCTTTAGCCGAAACACAAAAACCTGCCTATCCCGCTCCCGTTCAGGAAACACCTGGTATTTCTAACCCTCCATCTGTACCAGTGGTTGCGGAAACTCCTGCGCCTTCGGCAGTTACACCTCCATATGTATCATATCCTTCTCCTCCAACTCCACCTGGTTTACCACCTTTAGCTGAAACCTCTCGCCCTCAATATCCATCACCTACACAAGAAACTACTAATATCCCTCGCCCCCCAACAGTTCCGGTTGTTGCCGAAACACCATATCCTTCAACTACCCGACCGATTGTAACCCCTCCAAAACCTTTAACGCCTTCTAGTATACCACCTTTAGCTGAAACCCCAAGACCCAGTTATCCTTCTCCTGTACAACAACCACCCGGCATATCTAACCCACCTACTGTTCCAGTAATTGCTGAAACATCTCGACCTACTCCTAAACCTGAAATTCCATATCCACCTGCAACTCCTTCTATTCCCACGCAAAAACCCCCGACAGCCGAAACTCCTGCTCCTTCCCCACCAGCAATACCAGGAACGAGTAGACCTCCTCTCCCAATAGAGCCTGTTATTGCTGAACCTAGTCCTCCTTATGGTCCAGCTACTCCTGCAACGAGGCCGCCTCGCCCGTCTTATCCTACTCCACCACAACTTCCACCTATCGCTGAGACCTCATCTCGACCACCATATCCTACCCAGGCACCACCATCCAATTTTAACCCACCTACTTTACCGGTTATTGCAGAAACTCCATCACCCAGTACACCTAGACCAGTTGGTCCAACTCCACCTAGACCTTCAAATCCTCCTAGCATTCCTCCTTTAGCCGAAACACAAAAACCTTATTATCCTTCTCCCGTTCAAGAAACTCCGGGCATTTCTAACCCACCTACTGTCCCAGTTATTGCTGAAACTCCTTTACCCAGTACTCCCCGACCAGCAGGTCCCACTCCACCAAAACCCTACAACCCTCCTAGCATACCACCTTTCGCCGAAACACCAAAACCTTCTTATCCTGCTCCTGTACAAGAACCACCTGGCATTTCTAACCCACCCACTGTTCCAGTAATTGTTGAGACAACACGGCCTACTCTTAAACCTGATATTTCATACCCACCTCCAGCTCCTTCCGTTCCTCCTTTCCCAACGGCTGAATCTCCCGCGCCATCACCACCAGCAATACCAGGAACTAGTAAACCTCCGTTACCAACTGAGCCGGTTATATCTGAACCAAGCCCTCCTTATGTGCCAGCTACTCCTTCTACAAGGCCACCTCGCCCGTCCTATCCTACTCCCCCTCATCTTCCACCCATCGCTGAGACCTCAGTACGACCACCTTCACCAACACAAGCAACACCATCAATTGCTTACCCTTCTACCGTACCAGTAATTGCCGAAACTCCCTCACCTAGTACATCTAGACCACTTGGTCCCACTCCACCAAGACCTTATAATCCTCCTAGCATACCACCTTTGGCTGAAACACCAAAACCTTCTTATCCTGCTCCTGTACAAGAACCACCTGGCATTTCTAACCCGCCTACTGTTCCAGTAATTGCTGAGACACCACGGCCTACTCCTAAACCTGATATTTCATACCCACATCCAGCTCCTTCCGTTCCTCCTTTCCAACCCCCAACGGCTGAATCTCCTGCTCCATCCCCACCGGCAATACCGGGAACGAGTAGACCTCCGTTACCAACTGAGCCGGTTATATCTGAACCAAGCCCTCCTTATGTGCCAGCTACTCCTGCAACAAGGCCACCTCGCCCAACCTATCCTACTCCTCCTCATCTTCCACCCATCGCTGAGACCTCAGTACGACCACCTTCACCAACACAAGCAACACCATCAATTGCTTACCCTTCTAACGTACCAGTAATTGCCGAAACTCCCTCACCTAGTACACCTAGACCACTTGGTCCCACTCCACCAAGACCTTATAATCCTCCTAGCATACCACCTTTGGCTGAAACACCAAAACCTTCTTATCCTGCTCCTGTACAAGAACCACCTGGCATTTCTAACCCGCCTACTGTTCCAGTAATTGCTGAGACACCACGGCCCACTCCTAAACCTGATATTTCATATCCACCTCTAGTTCCTTCCGTTCCTCCATTCCAACCCCCAACGGCTGAATCTCCCGCGCCATCACCACCAGCAATACCAGGAACTAGTAAACCTCCGTTACCAACTGAGCCGGTTATATCTGAACCAAGCCCTCCTTATGGCCCAGCTACTCCTTCTACAAGGCCACCTCGCCCGTCCTATCCTACTCCCCCTCATCTTCCACCCATTTCTGAGACCTCATATCAACCACCTTTACCTACGAAAGCACCATCTTCAGTCCCCTATCCTTCCACCGTCCCGGTAATTGCTGAAACAATTTCATCGACTTCACGACCAATTGGCCCAACACCACCAAGACCATATAACCCACCTAGTATACCACCAGTGGCCGAAACTCCCAGTCCTTCTTATCCAGCTCCTATTCAAGAGCAACCCGGTATTTCTAACCCACCCACTGTTTCCGTTATTGCTGAAACTCCTCGGCCTACTCCTCCTCCTGGATCCCAGTATTCACCTCCATCTCCTTCCGTTCCTCCATTCCAACCTCCAGTAGCAGAAAGTCCTGCTCCTTCTCCTCCTGCAACACCAGGGACAAGTAGGCCTCCACCACCCATTGAACCAGTCGTAGCTGAACCCAGTCCACCAGGTCCAGCTCAGCCAGGCACAAGGCCTCCACGACCAAACTATCCAACTCCTCCTAGTTTATCACCTGAGGCTGAAACGCAACGACCTTATCCACCTTCACCTACCCCACAGCTTCCTTCGATATCTAATCCTCCAACGGTTCCCGTGATTGGAGAACAACCATCGACGACCAATAAACCATATCCTCCTCATCCACCGCCCGTTACATCGTCTCCTGCCCTTCCACCATTAGCTGGAACACCTTCACAGTATCCTATAGGCCCAACTTCTCGACCACCTGGTTATCCTGTACAACCTCCAACTTCTCCCGTTGAAGCGGAAGTACCTTCCCCATCACCTCAAGATATACCTGGTTTGCCATCTTATCCACAAGTTCCCAGTAGACCACCAACAGCTGTTTTACCCACTCGGCCCTCGGCAGTAGCCGGAACGCGACCTCCAGGTTCCCCTCCCACTGTCCCTGTAATTGGGGAAAGACCACCTTCCAATCCCATTTCACCACCTTCTCAAAAACCCGATCCTTACCCTTACCCTAAACCACCTCCATCAATACCCGAAATAACCACTCGGCCTCCGCCAACAGTACCTGGTCAAACCCCAGTCACCCCCGGTACCCCAACACCCGTAGTTGCTGAACCGTCTCGTCCTGAAACGCCGGGTCGTCCACAAATCCAGCAGCCACCTACTGGAACACAAGTCACACCACCATCGTTTGTCTGGCCTGAGGCGCTTAGACCTATCACGTCGGAACGGCCTTCATTTGGTCGCCCGACTCCACCACAGGTCATCATCCCACCGAAAACGGGTTGCGTCAGCAACAACGACTGCCTGGACACCGAGGCCTGTGACATCCCTAACGAGCGCTGTATCGACCCTTGTTCCTTCCAGCCTTGTGTGCCGAATGCTCAGTGCCAAGTGGTGTATCACAATCCTGTCTGTGCTTGCCGCCCTGGATACACAGGAGTTGCCAGCATCCAATGCATACCTGGTACTTGTCAAGTATCATCTAGGACGAAAAGCTTCTTCAGACTTAAAAAATCGCCAACAAATCAACGCTTTGGAACATTTCTCTCACCTAAAACTCATTCATACCCGACGACTCACGAAAACCAGCCAGAAAATTATTCATCTTTTTTTATTATATCCACACCGACGGTTTTAATTGACGATGTCTGGGTGTGGATAGTTTTAAATCTATTTAAAAAACGAAATAGATTTTTAAATAGCGCTATCCTTTATGTGATTCGACATTCCCTTGAATGAACCTACTTACAATACTTATTTTTAGACGTTGACGTGCACTTATTTGGTGGTGTTGGGCTTCTGACTGCATTTAACTACCACTAAATAATTCTAGAAAACTAATTTTTTATTTTAATTTCTGACATAATTTAATAGTGGTTGTCGGTGAATGCCAGTCCAACAACGATTGCCCTTATGATCGTTACTGCGATCGCCCAACTGCCCAGTGTATTCCAGTTTGCCAGACGCGCATCTGTGGGCAACTTGCTTCATGCCAGGCAGTCAATCACAATGCCGTCTGCAGTTGCCTTGAAGGCTATACAGGAAACCCTCGCGAGCAGTGTTATAAATGTAGGTTTTTTTGCTGTTTAATTAGTTTATAAGAGAAATTGTGAAATAACTTGTTTTGACTCGACAGTGACTGGCTGCAGAAGCAACAACGACTGCCCAGCAAAAGAAGCTTGCATTAACGGACAGTGTGTTAATCCATGCCGTTGTGGAGTTGGAGCTGTTTGCGAAATTAGGGATCACAGCCCAATCTGCAAATGTCCACCAGGAACAGTTGGCAATCCTCTATCCGGCTGCACATGTAATTATTTTTAGCGTGATCATTTTAAGTTATACATAATTGTCTAACAATTTTTGTATATAGCTCCAGTAGTATCAGAACCATGCAATCCCAGCCCGTGTGGACCGAATGCTGATTGTTCTGTAGGAGTGACCAAAAATCCAATTTGTACTTGTCGTCCTGGCTTTTATGGAGATCCACAAAGCAATCGTGGGTGTGGACCTGAATGTACCACAAACAGCGAATGCCAGTCGACACAGGCGTGCATCAACCAAAAGTGTCGCGATCCATGCCCAGGAGTTTGTGGAATAAACGCAGCTTGTCGAGTGTCAGGACACAATCCAGTTTGCTCATGCGTTCCTGGATATACCGGAAACCCGTACCAGAATTGCAATCCGATTGTCGTTTCGGCCGTCGAGACTCCAACTTTGGCGCCACCTATCTCTTATCCACAACAACCACCAAGACCAGATTGCCCTAACTGTAAACCCGAATGCGTCCTTAACTCGGACTGCCCGCCCAACTTAGCCTGCTTCAACGCAAAGTGCAGAGATCCCTGTCCCGGAGTGTGTGGCCAAAATGCAGTCTGCAAAGTCAACAATCACAACCCCATATGCTCTTGCCTACAAGGATATCAAGGCGATCCTACTAGATCTTGCGCTCCACGACGTAAATGACATTTATTTTCGATTAATTATTACTTTAATTAACAAAATTTCATGTTATTGTAGCGGTTGAACCAGTTGTTTCGGAGCCAGTCGTTACTCAGCCTTGCAATCCAAGTCCGTGTGGCAACTACGCAGAATGTCGTCCAGTCAACAATCAAGCAGTGTGCTCTTGCTTGCCAGGTTACTTTGGCACACCTTGCCGTCCCGAATGCGTGGCCAGCAGTGACTGTCCTCAGAACAAAGCCTGTGTTAATCAGAAATGTGTCGACCCATGCCCAGGCACATGCGGAATTGGAGCTAACTGCGTCGTCAAAGATCACAATCCCATCTGTTCCTGCCCTGGCAGCATGACAGGCGATCCTTTCGTTCGTTGTACAGAACCAGTAGTTGTCCAACCCGAAATAGTCACCACAAGACCGAAAGATCCCTGCACTCCAACCCCGTGTGGTGTTGGAGCAGAATGCAGATCCCAAGGAAACAGTGCTACATGCAAATGTCCAATTAATTATGTAGGAGATCCTTACACTGGATGTCGACCAGAATGTGTTCAAAACTCAGACTGCCCGCGTGACCAAAGCTGCGCTAACAACCGGTGCATTAATCCATGTCCAGGCGTCTGTGGATTGAACGCAGAGTGTCGAGTTATCAATCATTATCCAGTCTGTAGTTGTATCTCTGGTTACACTGGCGATGCCTCATCAGCTTGCCGTCCTATTCCAATCGAAAGTCGTCCAATAGAACCTGTTGTGACTGAAAGGCCATGTGTTCCATCACCATGTGGTCCAAACAGCGCCTGCAGAGAAGTTAGCAATAAACCCGTCTGCTCTTGTCAATCTGGATTCGTAGGAGTTCCTCCTAGCTGCCGACCCGAGTGTTCAGTAAGTTTTTTTTTTAAATTTATCTATATTTATTAGTAAACAAATGCTATTATCATATCTTATATTAGTCGAATGCTGAATGCTCTCAGTCATTGGCCTGTATAAGCCAAAAATGTCGAGATCCTTGTCCTGGAGTTTGTGGGGAGAACGCTATCTGTCGAGTCACCAATCACAACCCAATTTGCAACTGTCCAAACGACCTTACAGGCGATCCATTCATTCGTTGCCAACCTTTTCCTGCTCGTCCTCAAGAGCCGGTCATTGAAGAACGACCCAACCCTTGCATTCCTTCGCCATGTGGTAATTCATTAAAAAATCAAATAAATTAAGAAAAAATTGTGCAATCCTAATGTTTGTGATTTAGGTCCTAATTCCCAATGCCAGGTTGTAAGAAACCAAGCCCAATGTGGATGTCAAGATGGTATGATCGGTACTGTACCAAACTGCCGACCCGAATGTGTTCGTAACAGCGATTGCCCATCGAATTTGGCTTGCATCAACCAAAAGTGTAAAGATCCTTGTCCGGGAGTATGCGGTGCCAACACTCAATGTCGAGTAGTCGGTCACAATCCAGTTTGTTCTTGCAAGGAATCCTATACAGGCGACCCATACCGAAACTGCGTTCCGATTCAACGTAATCATATAATTTATATCAAAATGTATGATGGCAATTTCTATTTTAATTCCATATTTTCATCATGTAGCTGTTGTGTCCGAACCAGTCAAGAAACCTCCGACTTCAAATCTTTGCGTTCCATCACCTTGTGGTGCAAATGCCGTTTGTAGAGATCAGTCAGGATTGGCAATATGTCAGTGTCTACCTGAATACTTTGGTGACGCCCGCCAGGGATGTAAACCCGAATGCGTTCTCAATTCTGACTGCGCTTCCACCCAAGTTTGTGTCAACCAAAAATGCCGCGATCCATGCCCAGGATTATGTGGCAACAACGCAGAATGTCGAGTCGTTAACCATTTTGCCAGTTGCTATTGTCCTCAAGGCTATACGGGTAGTCCACTGGAATCGTGCAAGGTCATTCCAGTTGAAGGTAGAGAACGATAAATTTAATCTCAAATTCTTTTTCAAATTTTCACATACAAAATAAAATCAAAACGAATGTTTTGCAGTGCCAAGACCAACTCAACCGACCGTCGCTGAAAAGTGTACTCCATGCAATCCATCTCCTTGTGGTCCATACAGTGTCTGTCGAGAAGTGGATTGTCGCCCTGTTTGCTCCTGTCAAACTGAATACCAAGGCGTGCCACCCAGTTGTAGGCCTGAATGTCTCCTGAACTCAGATTGTGAAACCACTTTGGCTTGCATCAACCAAAAATGTAAGGATCCTTGTGCTGGAATCTGCGGCCAGGGAGCTGAATGTCGTGTGGTATCCCACAACCCGATTTGCAGTTGCCCACGAGGAAAAACAGGAGATCCTTTTATCGAGTGTCGCCCAACACCAGGTAATACGATATCAAATCTGGTTTAATTAACTAAACTGATGTTTTTTAAATATTTACTTTCAAGTTGTGACACCGCCCATTCAACCACAAGTTGTCGATCCATGTGTGCCAACACCATGTGGACCAAACAGCGTATGCCAAGTCCTTAACGACAAAGCTACCTGTGGTTGTGTTGCCAATATGATTGGAACGGCACCCAACTGCCGACCTGAGTGTGTAGTGAACAGTGATTGTCCTAGCAACCGAGCATGTGTCCGCCAAAAGTGTGTCGATCCCTGCCCCGGCTCTTGTGGTTTCAACGCAGATTGCCGAGTTGCTAACCACCAACCAGTCTGCTCGTGTCAACCAAAATTCACCGGTGACCCTTACGCATCTTGTCGCCCCATTCCTGTCGGTAAGTCCTTAACCCAATTTTTCTGGTGGTGGGAAACATTATCGACTATTGACTCCAAATAGTGAATCTAAGAAAAATCAACGATCGATATTGAGTCCGTTTTTTTCCTTGCATTGATGTGCACAGTCGTGCCACCGACTGAACCTTCAGTCGTTAAACCTTGCGATCCTTCGCCTTGCGGGCCGAACAGCATATGTAGACCAGTCGGGTCTGAGCCTGTTTGCTCTTGCCAGTCAAACTTTGACGGTGTACCACCTGAATGTCGACCTGAATGTATTTCGAGTTCGGAATGCCCCCCGTCTAAAGCTTGTGTCAACATGAAATGTCAAGATCCATGCCCCGGGGCATGTGGCCGAGATGCACAATGCCGAGTTGTTAACCACAGTCCAATTTGCATCTGTCCGTCTGGATGGACTGGCGACCCTCTAACTGGATGTCGAATCATCCCTAGTAAGCATGACTACAACGATTAACAATTTAGTTTATTTTACATGTATTTATTGTTTAACAAAAATGAACACTCGTTAACATTTGTAGCACCAACACCTAATCCTGTAGTGGAGGAAAGCACGTTACGTCCCATACCACCAAACCCGTGTACACCATCACCATGTGGACCAAATTCACAATGCCAAGCCGTTTCAGGACAAGCCCAATGTGGCTGTGTGTCGGGAATGATCGGAACTGCACCCAACTGTCGACCAGAGTGTGTACTGAGCTCCGACTGCACATCAAATAGAGCTTGTATCAATCAGAAATGTGTTGATCCATGCCCCGGAGTTTGTGCACCGAACGCAGAGTGCAGAGTGGTTAGCCATTCTCCCGTCTGTAGCTGTGTAGCTGGGTACACAGGCGATGCTTTTAGAAACTGTCGACCAATCCCTGCTGTTGGTAAGATCACAAATCCAATATCGTTAAGAAGAATTTCGTATTAGCTATTTTGATTCAAAAAATCTCAAATTAAGTCAAGAAAAAGTTTATATTTCGTCGATATTCATTAAAGCATAGGAAATAACGAAACGACAAAAATGTGGAAATAATTTGAGATTAGAACTAAACATATTGTTATATACGATGTAGTTGAACCGAACGTCGTCCAACCGCCAACTCCTTGCGATCCCAATCCTTGTGGCACCAATGCTCAATGCAAATCACAAAACGGAGCCATCAATTGCGTCTGTCCGGCAAACTATGTCGGTGATCCGTACAGCTCTTGTCGACCTGAATGCGTTCTTAACACAGATTGTCCAAGAGATAAAAATTGCGTGAATAGCCGCTGCGTCGATCCATGCCCGGGAACTTGTGGCATTAACGCTATCTGTAGGGTAACAAATCACATCCCTGTATGCAGTTGCAAAGAGTCTCACACCGGAGATCCTTATGGATCTTGCCGTCCCATTCCCGTGAAACGTAAGAATCAAACTTCCAAAATTTTTGAAGGAAAGAGCAATTAATTTAAATCGTTCAATACTTTTAAAATCTAGCGCTCATAACATCTCCAAGTGAAGTAGAAAGACCTTGCGTACCAACACCTTGCGGTCCAAATAGTCAATGCCGTGAGGTCGGCAATGCTCCGGTCTGTTCTTGTCAGTCAGGCTACCTTGGTGTACCACCAGAATGTAGACCGGAATGTGTGTCAAGCTCAGAGTGCGCACCGTCTCAGGCGTGTGTCAACTTCAAATGTCAAGATCCCTGTCCTGGAACCTGTGGTCGAGATGCTCAGTGCCGTGTAGTTAATCACAACCCGATTTGCGTGTGTCCTTCGGGATGGACTGGTGATCCTCTTACTGGTTGTCACATTATTCCTAGTAAGCATGATTCCACTAAACTGTCTAACAACCTCACTGTATTGCACGTTTGTGAATAACCTAATCAATTTAACATTTGTAGCACCGGTACCAAACCCTGTAGTGGAAGAAGGCACATTACGACCCATACCACCCAACCCTTGCACGCCATCACCATGCGGACCAAACTCGCAATGTCAAGTCGTTTCTGGTCAAGCTCAATGTGGATGTGTGTCTGGGATGATTGGTTCTGTGCCCAACTGTCGGCCAGAATGTGTACTAAGCTCGGACTGCGCATCGAATAGGGCCTGCATCAATCAGAAATGCGTTGATCCTTGCCCCGGTACTTGTGCATCCAACGCTGATTGTAGAGTTGTCAACCACTCCCCCGTATGCAATTGTGCAACGGGTTACACTGGCGATGGTTTTAGTAATTGTCGTCCGATTCCAGCAGTCGGTAAGAAATTGCATTTATTTGAATTTCCCGTTCTTTCTGCTTTTGCATGTAAAATTGCTTGTTTGCGCCTTCAGTTATTTTTAATTATTATCGCGACATTCACTTTAAGGTTTTTAAAGACTTCACATTATTTTAAGCTTCAGTTATCTCGTGGATTTTTTTCGTGTTATTTAGAGCGGTATAATAACTAAGAAAATGGTACTGACACTTAGAGTGAATTTATGTTTTCTCTCTCGATATTTTTATCGGGTAAATTTTCATTTTGTGTGCAATTCAATTTTCAATATTTTCATTTGACAAAACACTTGCGATTTCACAGTTTCCCTATGAAAAAAGAGAAAACTGATCTCCATTTGCTTCTTGTACGTCTTCAAATGGACGCTTCTTCTTCATTTGCTACTTTATGAAGCCGATATGCTTTTAGCGATGGTTTGGGACGCTTTCTTTATTTAGGATTTACAACTTGTTGGGTGATGAGAGTTAAGTATGTGGGAATTCAATTATGGTTTTTTGTTGTAGTCGAACCAAACGTCGTCCAGCCGCCAACACCTTGTGATCCTAATCCTTGCGGTACCAACGCTCAATGCAAAACGCGAAATGGGGCAATCGATTGCTCCTGTCCAGGAAACTATGTTGGTGATCCTTACAGTTCTTGTCGACCAGAATGTGTTCTCAACACAGACTGTCCTCGTGACCAGAGCTGTTCTCGCAATCGCTGTATAGATCCTTGTCCAGGAACATGTGGTTTGAATACTGAATGCAGAGTCTCAAATCACATTCCTGTTTGCAGTTGCAAACATTCCCATACTGGAGACCCTTACGGCTCCTGTCGTCCTATACCTGTGATAAGTAAGAAACACGAAGTTAGAGAATTTTTACGGCATATCTTAATCTATACTGTAATGTTCTACAGTACCTCCCACATCTCCGTCAGTCGTCGAGAAACCTTGCGATCCTCCTCCTTGCGGACCAAACAGTATTTGTAGACCTGTCGGAAACTCTCCTGTCTGCTCTTGCCAGCCCAACTATCTAGGCCTTCCACCCAATTGTAGACCTGAGTGCGTATCCAGTGCCGAATGCCCGGCTTCTCAAGCGTGTGTCAACTTAAAGTGTCAGGACCCTTGCAAAGATATTTGTGGTCGCGACGCTAATTGCAAAGTCGTCAATCATAATCCAATTTGCATCTGTCCTTCTGGATGGACTGGAGATCCATTAACTGGATGCCGAATCATTCCGAGTAAGAGTAACCATTAGGGGTTATTTTTGTTCAGTTTTTAAATTTGTGTTCTTTATTGCCATTAGCTGCTTTACCAAGCCCAGTTGTAGAAGAAGGAACACTAAGACCCATCCCACCTAATCCGTGCACACCAAATCCTTGCGGACCCAACTCACAATGCCAAGCAGTGTCCGGACAGGCGGAATGCGGATGTCTTAGCAACATGATCGGCTCGGCACCGAACTGTCGACCGGAATGTATCCTTAACTCAGACTGCCCAGCCAGTAGCGCTTGTGTCAATCAAAAATGCGTCGATCCTTGTCCAGGAACCTGTGGCTCAAACTCTGAATGTCGCGTAGTCAACCACTCGCCTGTTTGCAGTTGTGTAGCAGGTTTCACTGGAAACGCTTTCAACGACTGTCGACCAGTCCCTGTCGTCGGTAAGATGAAATCGATTTCAAGCCATTTTTCCATTTGTTTGGCAAACAGCTTTTTTACGATAAGCACTGGGATATTTTTGTTATTGGCGAAGTTGCTTTGACTTAACGCTAT
This sequence comes from Daphnia pulicaria, assembly GCF_021234035.1. Classification (NCBI taxonomy): domain Eukaryota; kingdom Metazoa; phylum Arthropoda; class Branchiopoda; order Diplostraca; family Daphniidae; genus Daphnia; species Daphnia pulicaria. Next base: position 1,393,790 of record NC_060919.1, on the reverse strand, counting down.
TTTTTATTTGACGAAAATTCTCTTCAGTCTTGGACGAAAGTTTTTTTTTCTCTTTTCTATTTATTGGGAGCGGAAAAGATTTTTTGCAGCTGATAATGTTGACAGTCTTTGCAATTATCGTCTCCTAGGCTTTTGAAATGTTGCTTGTTCATTTTCTATGACGGATGGGCTGGCTATTTTCTCAATTTTTTAAAATGTGGCTTGGAATTTGATTTTTTTCGCAATTTTGGACGAAGCTTTTTAAGTTTTTTTTTCAAATTTGTCTTTCCATTTTGCTATAAAATCGACATTTTGTAATGTAGTGGAACCAAATGTTGTTCAACCACCGAGCCCTTGCGATCCCAACCCATGCGGAACCAATGCCCAGTGCAAATCGCAAAACGGAGCCATCAATTGCGTGTGCCCGGCAAATTATATCGGAGATCCGTTTGGCTCATGTCGACCTGAATGCCTTTTAAACACGGATTGTCCTCGTGAAAAGAGCTGCGTGAAAAACCGATGCGTTGATCCTTGTCAGGGAACATGCGGTTCCAACGCTGACTGTAGAGTTGCCAACCACATTCCAATTTGCAGTTGCAAAGAGGCCCATACTGGAGATCCTTATGGATCTTGCCGTCCAATTCCTGTGATAAGTAAGAGACAATGTTGACAAGAATTTTTAGCAGCCCTTAACATCCATTTTACGACGTATCGTATAGTTCCACCGACTTCACCAAGTGTTATCGAAAAACCATGCGATCCTCCTCCATGCGGTCCTCATAGTACATGTAGACCGGTCGGCAACGCTCCTGTCTGCGCTTGCCAGCCAGGCTATTTGGGAATTCCACCGGAATGTAGACCTGAATGCGTATCTAGCTCTGAATGCGCTCCTGCACAAGCATGTCTCAACTTCAAATGCCAAGATCCTTGTCCCGGAACTTGCGGCAGAGATGCCCAATGCAAAATAGTCAACCACAATCCCATTTGTATTTGTCCAGCTGGATGGATTGGTGACCCATTAACAGGGTGCCGTATAATACCGAGTAAGAAAACAACCCTTTTACGTTACTTCGCAATGAATGAAATGATGGCACGTTTTCTTTAATCGTTTGTAAACTTGAAACAATTCGTAGCTCCGATACCCAACCCTGTAGTGGAAGAAGGCACATTGCGACCCATTCCACCTAATCCGTGCACACCATCGCCATGCGGACCCAGTTCGCAGTGTCAAGTGGTTTCTGGACAAGCCCAGTGCGGCTGTCTTCCAAATATGATTGGCTCCGCCCCGAATTGTAGACCGGAATGTTTGGTCAGCTCAGACTGCTCATCGCAAAGCGCTTGCATAAACCAGAGGTGTATCGATCCTTGTTCAGGAACATGCGCTAGCAATTCTGATTGTCGCGTTGTCAATCACTCACCCGTTTGCACCTGTGCCGTTGGTTATACGGGCAATGGTTTTACAGATTGTCGACCAGTCCCAGCAGTGGGTAAGCAATAGTTAATGATTGCACATTTTGGTATAAAGATGGGCTTAGTTATAGATATTTAATTTCAGTACTTTAATTTGACTCGTTTAAGAGTTTAATATTCTTGTATATCTAATATTGAAGAAGTCTGTAGCAATTAGAAATTAGTACATCGCTATAGTTAAATCGTTTAGTGAAAAAGGATCTCAATTTCTATCCTTTCCTTCTATTATCTCAATTTTTATACTAATTCCTTGGTCGTTTTATGTAATTTAAAAAATAGTCGAACCAAATGTCGTCCAACCAGCGACTCCTTGCGATCCAAACCCTTGTGGCACCAACGCCCAATGCAAAACGCAAAATGGAGCCATCAATTGCGTGTGCCCTGCTAGTTACATAGGCGATCCCTACAGTTCTTGTCGGCCAGAATGTGTTCTGAACACAGACTGTCCCCGTGATAAGAACTGCCTTCAAAATCGATGCGTGGATCCATGCGTGGGAACATGTGGCATTAACGCCGACTGTAGAGTATCTAACCACCTTCCCATTTGCAGTTGCAAAGAATCGCACACTGGTGATCCTTATGGATCCTGTCGCCCTATTCCTGTGATAAGTAAGAAAAAGAGTTGAATGTTGATTCCCTAGTACTTCCCCGATATTAATTACGCGTCCTTTCTTATCTTTTGCGCCAAAAGTACCACCGACCGCTCCCTCTCTTGTCGAGGAACCGTGCAAACCATCTCCTTGCGGACCAAATAGCGTCTGCAGGCCAGTCGGTAACGCTCCCGTCTGCTCTTGTCAACCAAACTACTTGGGCTTGCCACCGGATTGTAGACCGGAATGTGTTTCAAGTTCAGAATGTGCTCCTTCGCAAGCTTGTCTGAATCTCAAGTGCCAAGATCCTTGCAAAGAAACTTGTGGCCGAGAAGCGCAATGCAAAGTTGTCAATCACAACCCGATTTGCGTGTGTCCATCAGGGTGGACAGGCGATCCTATGACCGGGTGTCGCATTATTCCGAGTAAGCATGATTCCACTAACTATTCCAACTCGTCTACTTTGTGTAATTGCATGTGTCTAACCTGAATTAACCTTACCTTTTGTAGCACCCATACCTAGTCCATCTGTTGAGGAAGGCACATTACGACCCATTCCACCTAATCCTTGCACGCCAACACCTTGCGGACCCAACTCGCAATGCCAAGTTGTGTCAGGACAGGCCCAATGCGGATGTGTGGCCGGAATGATTGGCTCCGCTCCTAATTGTCGTCCCGAGTGTGTACTCAGTTCAGAGTGTCCATCAAACAGGGCTTGCATCAACCAGAAATGTGTCGATCCATGCCTTGGAACATGTGCACCAAACGGCGAATGTCGCGTTGTTAACCACCGACCCGTTTGTAGTTGCGCAACTGGTTACTCCGGAGACGGATTTAGCAATTGCCAGCCACTTCCAGTTGTTGGTAAGAATGAATTTTGAGCATTCAACGAATTCTCTGCGAATTCTGTCTTTTCTTTTTGGTTTTCACTTTTGTACAATGGTTGGGACTTCCTAGTCCTACCACTTTTTTTTTGCTAAACGGATTCTCGTAGGAATCCTTGGCGCAATTTGTTTTTTCATGGCAAATCAATCTTTTGTTGTTGGGCTTTCTCTCCACTTTCAGAATTTTATGTCTTTATTTGTTGCTAAAATTTATATCTACAAGACATCTTAGCTTTAACTATTATTTTGTAAAATTTGACACAGTCGAACCAAATATCGTCCAACCACCAACTCCTTGCGACCCAAATCCTTGCGGTACCAACGCCCAATGCAAGACGAAAAACGGGGCAATCGATTGCTCTTGTCCAGGAAACTATGTCGGTGATCCATTCAGTTCATGCAGACCCGAATGTGTTCTCAACACGGACTGTCCACGTGATAAAAGCTGCTCTCGAAACCGCTGTGTTGATCCGTGTGCGGGAGCTTGTGGCGATAACGCTGATTGTAGAGTTGCGAACCACATTCCCATTTGCAGCTGCAAAGAAGCCCACACTGGCGATCCTTACGGATCTTGCCGTCCTATTCCCGTGAAGAGTAAGAACTCGAATGAAATCATTTTGAGATTTTAGAAGGAAAATTCATCTTTTTTGCTAACTTATATTTAGTTCCTCCAACGTCACCAAGTGTTGTCGAAAAACCTTGCGATCCTCCTCCGTGTGGTCCTCATAGTACATGTAGACCAGTCGGCAACGCCCCAGTATGCGCTTGTCAGCCAGGCTATTTGGGAATTCCACCAGAATGTAGACCGGAATGCGTTTCTAGCTCTGAATGCGCTCCCTCACAAGCCTGTCTCAACTTTAAGTGCCAAGATCCTTGTCCTGGAACTTGCGGCCGAGACGCAAAATGTCAAGTTGTTAACCACAACCCGATTTGCGTGTGTCCATCGGGATGGACTGGTGATCCTCTAACTGGTTGTCACATTATACCTAGTAAGCATGATTTCACTAAACTGTCTAACAACCTCACTGTATTGCACTTTTGTGAATAACCTAATTAATTTAACATTTGTAGCACCAGTACCCAACCCTGTAGTTGAAGAAGGCACTTTGCGACCCATACCACCTAATCCTTGCACGCCATCACCATGCGGACCCAGTTCACAATGCCAAGTGGTTTCAGGACAAGCCCAGTGCGGGTGTCTTCCGAATATGATTGGTTCGGCCCCAAATTGTAGACCGGAATGTTTGGTCAGCTCAGACTGCCCATCGCAAAGCGCTTGCATAAACCAGAGGTGTATCGATCCTTGTTCAGGAACATGCGCTAGCAATTCTGATTGTCGCGTTATCAATCACTTACCCGTTTGCACCTGTGCCGTTGGTTATACGGGCAACGGTTTTACAGATTGTCGCCCTGTGCCAGCAGTTGGTAAGCATCAATTGCGTTAGAATTGTTTGGGAACATGTTTGAATCATAATTTTAGTTTATTTTTACTGTTGAATTTATTCTTGGCAAACCTCGTTAAATTTTTAGGAAAATTAATTTATAACATGTTTTAGTTATTTGTTTAAAATAAGTTACTTGTTTGTTTAATTTGATTCCACTTTTATAATTATTGGTAGGCACGCTACATTTATCACAGATTAATTTTGACAATCCGTTTGTAATTTTAACCAATACTTAACTAAAATGGAGTTTTTCTTGCTCTACTTTATTTGAGTTATTTTTAGTTGCATTATTTTTGTAGAGGTTCTACAGCCTTCCTAAAAAAAACATTTTTCTAATTTAAATAGTCGAACCAAATGTTGTCCAACCACCTACTCCATGCGATCCCAATCCTTGTGGCACCAATGCCCAATGCAAAACACGAAACGGAGCCATCAATTGTGTCTGCCCAGCAAATTATGTCGGCGATCCGAACAGCTCTTGTCGACCGGAATGCGTTCTAAACACAGAATGTCCAAGAGATAAAAATTGCGTGAATAACCGTTGCGTCGATCCATGCCAAGGAACTTGCGGTATTAACGCTGTTTGTAGGGTCACGAATCACATCCCTGTCTGCAGTTGCAAAGAGTCTCACACCGGAGATCCTTATGGATCTTGTCGTCCTATTCCCGTTAAACGTAAGACTCGAAATTCAAATATTTTGGAAGAAAAGAATAATTATTTTAAATTTCCTCGTACTTTTACAATTTAGCGCTCATAACATCTCCAAGTGAAGTAGAAAGACCTTGCGTACCGACACCTTGCGGTCCAAATAGTCAGTGCCGTGAGGTCGGCAATGCTCCGGTCTGTTCTTGTCAGTCAGGCTACTTTGGCGTACCACCAGAATGTAGACCGGAATGTGTGTCAAGCTCAGAGTGCGCACCGTCTCAGGCGTGTGTCAACTTCAAATGTCAAGATCCCTGTCCTGAAACCTGTGGTCGAGATGCTCAGTGCCGTGTAGTTAATCATAACCCGATTTGTGTGTGTCCTTCGGGATGGACTGGTGATCCTCTAACTGGTTGTCGCATTATTTCTAGTAAGCATGATTTCACTAAAACTCTTCAACCACGTTATTGTATTGTGAATAACCTAATCAATTTAAAACTTGTAGCACCAGTACCAAACCCTGCCGTGGAAGAAGGCACATTACGACCCATACCACCCAACCCTTGCACGCCATCACCATGCGGACAAAACTCGCAATGTCAAGTCGTTTCTGGTCAAGCTCAATGTGGATGTGTGTCTGGGATGATTGGTTCTGTGCCCAACTGTCGGCCAGAATGTGTACTCAGCTCAGACTGTCCGTCAAATAGGGCCTGCATCAATCAGAAATGTATTGATCCTTGCCCCGGTACTTGTGCATCCAACGCTGATTGTAGAGTCGTCAACCACTCCCCCGTGTGCAATTGCGCAACGGGTTATACTGGCGATGGTTTCAGTAATTGCCGTCCAATTCCAGCAGTCGGTAAGAAATAACACTCATTTGAATTTAGCATTTTTTATGCTTTCACATTCAGAGTTGCTTGAAGTCTTTTTCGCGATGCTATATTTCCATGGAAAACACTTGTTTTCTACAAATTTAATTTCGCTCATCGATGAAACTTTTTCTTTTGGTTGTTTTTTTTCATTACTCTTTTGAGTCCTCAGTCCAAATTATAATTGGAAACGAAAGTCCTGTCTGAAGTTGATCGTGATCTTCTTGACTTTGCCAATTTTCTACTGAACTTTTTGCGTTTCGATTCTTGGAAAATTCTGATGGAAACGGCCTCAGGAAGGCTATATTTTCAATAACTTCCATTGTGATTTTAACACAAATGCATTCTGGTTTTGAAGCAATTTTTGAACTAGCTTTTTCATTTTTCCGCATTTTATTACAAGTATTTTTGTTCTTTCTTTGGGAAATACGGAGTACAATAATAGCAAAGCCAATTGGAAACTCACTTTTAATGCATTCAGGAATCATTGGGAATGCCCAAATTTTTAAAATTTTTTTGCATACCCTTAAATTCCGTTTCAACAATGAATGCTTCATTGTTCATAAAGCTTTTAAAGACCTTTTAAAAAATTGTACAAAATATTTATTTGTGGTTTCTGCTCTAGTCGAACCAAACGTCGTTCAACCACCGAGACCGTGCGACAATAACCCATGTGGAACGAACGCTCAATGCAAATCACAAAACGGAGCCATCAATTGCGTCTGTCCGTCAAATTATGTTGGCGATCCTTACAGTTCTTGTCGACCAGAATGTGTTCTCAACACAGACTGTCCTCGTGACCAGAGCTGTTCTCGCAATCGCTGTATCGATCCTTGTCCAGGAACATGTGGATTGAATGCTGATTGCAGTGTTTCAAATCATATTCCTATTTGCAGTTGCAAACAATCCTACACGGGAGACCCTTACGGCTCCTGTCGTCCTATACCTGTGATAAGTAATAAGCTAACAAAAGAATTTCTGAGAAATTTCAAGAATAACAGTTTTGTAATATTTTGAATAGTACCTCCAACATCTCCCTCAGTTGTCGAGAAACCTTGTGATCCTCCTCCTTGCGGACCAAACAGTATATGCAAACCAGTCGGAAACGCCCCAGTGTGCTCCTGTCAACCTAATTACTTGGGTTTACCACCAAACTGTAGACCCGAATGCGTATCTAGTGCCGAATGTCCCGCTTCTCAAGCGTGCGTCAACTTCAAATGTCGAGATCCCTGTTTAGGAACCTGTGGAAGAGATGCCGAATGTTTTGTTGTTAATCATAGTCCAGTTTGTGTCTGTCCTTCTGGATGGACCGGTGATCCATTAACTGGATGCCGAATCATTCCAAGTAAGAGCATCCATTGGGAGTTATTTATGTTCCGTCTTTAAATTGTGTTCTATTTATTGCCATTAGCTGCTATACCTATCCCAGTTGTAGAAGAAGGAACACTAAGACCCATCCCACCTAATCCGTGCACACCAAATCCTTGCGGACCCAACTCACAATGCCAAGCAGTGTCCGGACAGGCGGAATGCGGATGTCTTAGCAACATGATCGGCTCGGCACCGAACTGTCGACCGGAATGTATCCTTAACTCAGACTGCCCAGCCAGTAGCGCTTGTGTCAATCAGAAATGCGTCGATCCTTGTCCAGGAACCTGTGGCTCAAACTCTGAATGTCGCGTAGTCAACCACTCGCCTGTTTGCAGTTGTGTAGCAGGTTTCACTGGGAACGCTTTCAACGACTGTCGACCAGTCCCCGTCGTCGGTAAGATGAAATCGATTTCAAGCTATTTTTCCATTTTTTTGGTAAACAGCTTTTTTACGATAAGCACTGGGATATTTTTGTTATTGGCGAAGTTGCTTTGACTTAACGCTATTTTTTATTTGACGAAAATTCTCTTCAGTCTTGGACGAAAGTTTTTTTTTCTATTTTCTATTTATTGGGAGCGGAAAAGATTTTTTGCAGCTGATAATGTTGACAGTCTTTGCAATTATCGTCTCCTAGGCTTTTGAAATGTTGCTTGTTCATTTTCTATGACGGATGGGCTGGCTATTTTCTCAATTTTTTAAAATGTGGCTTGGAATTTGATTTTTTTCGCAATTTTGGACGAAGCTTTTTAAGTTTTTTTTCAAATTTGTCTTTCCATTTTGCTATAAAATCGACATTTTGTAATGTAGTGGAACCAAATGTTGTTCAACCACCGAGCCCTTGCGATCCCAACCCATGCGGAACCAATGCCCAGTGCAAATCGCAAAACGGAGCCATCAATTGCGTGTGCCCGGCAAATTATATCGGAGATCCGTTTGGCTCATGTCGACCTGAATGCCTTTTAAACACGGATTGTCCTCGTGAAAAGAGCTGCGTGAAAAACCGATGCGTTGATCCTTGTCAGGGAACATGCGGTTCCAACGCTGACTGTAGAGTTGCCAACCACATTCCAATTTGCAGTTGCAAAGAGGCCCATACTGGAGATCCTTATGGATCTTGCCGTCCAATTCCTGTGATAAGTAAGAGACAATGTTGACAAGAATTTTTAGCAGCCCTTAACATCCATTTTACGACGTATCGTATAGTTCCACCGACTTCACCAAGTGTTATCGAAAAACCATGCGATCCTCCTCCATGCGGTCCTCATAGTACATGTAGACCGGTCGGCAACGCTCCTGTCTGCGCTTGCCAGCCAGGCTATTTGGGAATTCCACCGGAATGTAGACCTGAATGCGTATCTAGCTCTGAATGCGCTCCTGCACAAGCATGTCTCAACTTCAAATGCCAAGATCCTTGTCCCGGAACTTGCGGCAGAGATGCCCAATGCAAAATAGTCAACCACAATCCCATTTGTATTTGTCCAGCTGGATGGATTGGTGACCCATTAACAGGGTGCCGTATAATACCGAGTAAGAAAACAACCCTTTTACGTTACTTCGCAATGAATGAAATGATGGCACGTTTTCTTTAATCGTTTGTAAACTTGAAACAATTCGTAGCTCCGATACCCAACCCTGTAGTGGAAGAAGGCACATTGCGACCCATTCCACCTAATCCGTGCACACCATCGCCATGCGGACCCAGTTCGCAGTGTCAAGTGGTTTCTGGACAAGCCCAGTGCGGCTGTCTTCCAAATATGATTGGCTCCGCCCCGAATTGTAGACCGGAATGTTTGGTCAGCTCAGACTGCTCATCGCAAAGCGCTTGCATAAACCAGAGGTGTATCGATCCTTGTTCAGGAACATGCGCTAGCAATTCTGATTGTCGCGTTGTCAATCACTCACCCGTTTGCACCTGTGCCGTTGGTTATACGGGCAATGGTTTTACAGATTGTCGACCAGTCCCAGCAGTGGGTAAGCAATAGTTAATGATTGCACATTTTGGTATAAAGATGGGCTTAGTTATAGATATTTAATTTCAGTACTTTAATTTGACTCGTTTAAGAGTTTAATATTCTTGAATATCTAATATTGAAGAAGTCTGTAGCAATTAGAAATTAGTACATCGCTATAGTTAAATCGTTTAGTGAAAAAGGATCTTAATTTCTATCCTTTCCTTCTATTATCTCAATTTTTATACTAATTCCTTGGTCGTTTTATGTAATTTAAAAAATAGTCGAACCAAATGTCGTCCAACCAGCGACTCCTTGCGATCCAAACCCTTGTGGCACCAACGCCCAATGCAAAACGCAAAATGGAGCCATCAATTGCGTGTGCCCTGCTAGTTACATAGGCGATCCCTACAGTTCTTGTCGGCCAGAATGTGTTCTGAACACAGACTGTCCCCGTGATAAGAACTGCCTTCAAAATCGATGCGTGGATCCATGCGTGGGAACATGTGGCATTAACGCCGACTGTAGAGTATCTAACCACCTTCCCATTTGCAGTTGCAAAGAATCGCACACTGGTGATCCTTATGGATCCTGTCGCCCTATTCCTGTGATAAGTAAGAAAAAGAGTTGAATGTTGATTCCCTAGTACTTCCCCGATATTAATTACGCGTCCTTTCTTATCTTTTGCGCCAAAAGTACCACCGACCGCTCCCTCTCTTGTCGAGGAACCGTGCAAACCATCTCCTTGCGGACCAAATAGCGTCTGCAGGCCAGTCGGTAACGCTCCCGTCTGCTCTTGTCAACCAAACTACTTGGGCTTGCCACCGGATTGTAGACCGGAATGTGTTTCAAGTTCAGAATGTGCTCCTTCGCAAGCTTGTCTGAATCTCAAGTGCCAAGATCCTTGCAAAGAAACTTGTGGCCGAGAAGCGCAATGCAAAGTTGTCAATCACAACCCGATTTGCGTGTGTCCATCAGGGTGGACAGGCGATCCTATGACCGGGTGTCGCATTATTCCGAGTAAGCATGATTCCACTAACTATTCCAACTCGTCTACTTTGTGTAATTGCATGTGTCTAACCTGAATTAACCTTACCTTTTGTAGCACCCATACCTAGTCCATCTGTTGAGGAAGGCACATTACGACCCATTCCACCTAATCCTTGCACGCCAACACCTTGCGGACCCAACTCGCAATGCCAAGTTGTGTCAGGACAGGCCCAATGCGGATGTGTGGCCGGAATGATTGGCTCCGCTCCTAATTGTCGTCCCGAGTGTGTACTCAGTTCAGAGTGTCCATCAAACAGGGCTTGCATCAACCAGAAATGTGTCGATCCATGCCTTGGAACATGTGCACCAAACGGCGAATGTCGCGTTGTTAACCACCGACCCGTTTGTAGTTGCGCAACTGGTTACTCCGGAGACGGATTTAGCAATTGCCAGCCACTTCCAGTTGTTGGTAAGAATGAATTTTGAGCATTCAACGAATTCTCTGCGAATTCTGTCTTTTCTTTTTGGTTTTCACTTTTGTACAATGGTTGGGACTTCCTAGTCCTACCACTTTTTTTTTGCTAAACGGATTCTCGTAGGAATCCTTGGCGCAATTTGTTTTTTCATGGCAAATCAATCTTTTGTTGTTGGGCTTTCTCTCCACTTTCAGAATTTTATGTCTTTATTTGTTGCTAAAATTTATATCTACAAGACATCTTAGCTTTAACTATTATTTTGTAAAATTTGACACAGTCGAACCAAATATCGTCCAACCACCAACTCCTTGCGACCCAAATCCTTGCGGTACCAACGCCCAATGCAAGACGAAAAACGGGGCAATCGATTGCTCTTGTCCAGGAAACTATGTCGGTGATCCATTCAGTTCATGCAGACCCGAATGTGTTCTCAACACGGACTGTCCACGTGATAAAAGCTGCTCTCGAAACCGCTGTGTTGATCCGTGTGCGGGAGCTTGTGGCGATAACGCTGATTGTAGAGTTGCGAACCACATTCCCATTTGCAGCTGCAAAGAAGCCCACACTGGCGATCCTTACGGATCTTGCCGTCCTATTCCCGTGAAGAGTAAGAACTCGAATGAAATCATTTTGAGATTTTAGAAGGAAAATTCATCTTTTTTGCTAACTTATATTTAGTTCCTCCAACGTCACCAAGTGTTGTCGAAAAACCTTGCGATCCTCCTCCGTGTGGTCCTCATAGTACATGTAGACCAGTCGGCAACGCCCCAGTATGCGCTTGTCAGCCAGGCTATTTGGGAATTCCACCAGAATGTAGACCGGAATGCGTTTCTAGCTCTGAATGCGCTCCCTCACAAGCCTGTCTCAACTTTAAGTGCCAAGATCCTTGTCCTGGAACTTGCGGCCGAGACGCAAAATGTCAAGTTGTTAACCACAACCCGATTTGCGTGTGTCCATCGGGATGGACTGGTGATCCTCTAACTGGTTGTCACATTATACCTAGTAAGCATGATTTCACTAAACTGTCTAACAACCTCACTGCATTGCACTATTGTGAATAACCTAATTAATTTAACATTTGTAGCACCAGTACCCAACCCTGCAGTTGAAGAAGGCACTTTGCGACCCATACCACCTAATCCTTGCACGCCATCACCATGCGGACCCAGTTCACAATGCCAAGTGGTTTCAGGACAAGCCCAGTGCGGGTGTCTTCCGAATATGATTGGTTCGGCCCCAAATTGTAGACCGGAATGTTTGGTCAGCTCAGACTGCCCATCCCAAAGCGCTTGCATCAACCAGAAGTGTGTTGATCCTTGCCCAGGCACTTGTGCTACAAATGCCAACTGTAGGGTTATAAACCACTCTCCAATCTGCAATTGTGCATCGGGTTATACTGGCGACGGTTTTAAAGACTGTCGCCCTATGCCAGTTGTTGGTAAGATTTCGTTATTTAAAAATATTTGAATTTTTTGAAGACTCATAATAGGAATAATTTTGATTTTATCCGAATAATTTAGTCTGCGTTTTATTAAGATTTTGAAAATTAGATTTATTATACCATCATGTGTTTGTTGAGGATCAAATTCCTATTGTCGCGCGTGGCCGTGAGATGGCCACCCACTCAAAAAGGCACAGACGATTGGAGTCAATGACTTTTCGAGCCGAGCAATTTTTCTGCTCTTTTCTGGTTAAAAGATCCCGCTCGTGATATGAAAATATTGAAGCATTTACGAAAGAAAAAAAACTGTATTTGATAGGTTTACTATTTATCCTTACGATAGTGAGTTTATTTAACTCGAACAACAGCTTTGCTGAAAACGATTTCTTGAATTCAATCGAATTTTATTTTTACAATGAATTTGTATTCCATCCAGTTGAACCGAACGTTGTTCAACCGCCGACACCTTGTGATCCAAATCCTTGCGGTACCAACGCTCAATGCAAATCGCAAAATGGAGCTATAAATTGCGTGTGCCCGGCTAATTATGTCGGTGATCCATACAGCTCTTGTCGACCTGAATGTGTTCTCAATACGGATTGTCCACGAGATCAAAGCTGTTCCCGTAACCGATGTATCGATCCATGCCCGGGAACTTGCGGAATCAACGCCGATTGTAGAGTTGCGAATCACATTCCTGTTTGCAGTTGTAAAGAAGCCCATACCGGAGATCCTTATGGATCTTGTCGACCTTTACCCGCCAAACGTAAGTTTCTTTTCTAACAAAAAAAAAAATATTTTTTAACTACGTATTTTTATTTTGTTTAACTTTTGTAATTACGATCTGAATGATTTAATTGGGTTTGTTGTGTTATGGTAGTAGATTTAACTTATCAATAATTAACACTTTTGTAGCACTTCCAACATCACCGACTGTTGTTGAAAGACCCTGTGTACCCACACCTTGCGGTCCAAACAGTCAGTGTCGAGAGGTTGGAAATGTCCCAGCATGCTCATGCCAACCAGGATACATGGGTGTACCACCGGAATGTAGACCGGAATGCGTCTCCAGCTCCGAGTGCTCACCGGCACAGGCCTGTCTCAATTTCAAGTGCCAAGATCCTTGCATAGGAACCTGTGGTCGAGATGCTGACTGTCGTGTAGTCAATCACAATCCAATATGTGTCTGTCCATCTGGTTGGACAGGTGATCCACTAACCGGTTGTTCTATAATTCCGAGTAAGCATGCATTTTTATCAATTGATGTAGTTTGACTTACTAATGTTAATTAGTGCACGTTATTGACATAACCTAAAATGTTTTTTGAACCTTTGTATTAGCACCCATACTCAACCCGGTAGTCGAAGAAGGAACTTTACGTCCCATCCCACCCAATCCTTGCACTCCAACGCCCTGTGGGCCCAATTCACAATGCCAAGTCGTTTTGGGACAAGCCCAGTGTGGTTGTATGCCCAACATGATTGGCTTGACTCCCAACTGTCGACCGGAATGCATTCTTGGCTCCGATTGCCCATCGAATAGCGCTTGCGTCAATCAGAAATGCGTAGATCCTTGTCCGGGAACTTGTGGCTCAAATTCAGAATGCAGAGTCCTGAATCATTCCCCGATTTGTAGTTGCGCTGCTGGTTACACTGGCAATGCCTTTGATAATTGTCGACCCGTTCCAGCTGTCGGTAAGATCTTCACACAACATTTTTTCTTCAGCTTATCAAGCGATGTGTGTTCGCTTCGCCCTTTTTTAAACAAAACTTGATAGACTTATGCTTTTGACAAGAAAAACTTTATTTACGTTCATCAAGCTTTGATTAGACTGTGATTTGGCATCGTGATTTCCTTTTCACCTTCACATTTTGAACAATATGGTATTTTGATTTGGAAAATTTAGTCGAGCCAAATGTCGAGCAACCACAACGGCCGTGCGAGTCGCATCCTTGCGGCACCAACGCACAGTGCAAAGAATCACCAGGAGGCGGAATCAATTGTGTCTGTCCAGCCAATTATATCGGCGATCCGTACAGTTCTTGTAGACCGGAATGCGTTCTAAGCAGTGACTGCCCTCGTGATCGCACTTGTTCTCGCAACCGTTGCGTAGATCCTTGTGCGGGAGCTTGCGGCACCAACAGCCAATGTCGTGTTGCTAATCACGTACCTGTTTGCTCCTGCGTCCAGGGTTTCTCCGGAGATCCATATTCATCGTGCCAACCTATTCCAGCCGAGTGTAAGCACTAATTCATACCTTTCTTGTAGTATTTAATAACTTCTAAAATCTAAACACTATTTCAGCGGTATTGATATTCATTTTAGAAATACTAATTATTGAATGTATTATTAACCCTTTCCGAAAAAAAACAGCCCGACCGATTGAACCTGTAGTACAAGAAAAACCGTGTATTCCTTCTCCGTGTGGCCCCAACAGCCAATGCCGTGGTGTCGGTAACGTTCCGGTTTGCTCTTGCATCTCGGGCTACCTGGGTGTTCCGCCCGAATGTCGTCCTGAGTGTGTGACGAGCTCCGAGTGCGCACCGATGCATGCCTGCGTCAATTCTAAATGCCAGAATCCTTGTCTGGGCACTTGTGGTCTCAACTCGGAATGTAAAATCGTCAACCACAATCCGGTTTGCACCTGTCCGTCCGGATGGACTGGTGATCCATTCACTCAGTGTCAAATCATTCCCAGTAAGCATGTTTCAAATTTAACATTCACCTTTTCTATTCTTATTCTGAGTATTTGGTAGTTGTTAGTATTTTGTAGTTTTGTATGGTGTATTTGTAGTTAATTTTTAACCAAATCGTAGTCGTAGATAATGCATGTGTACAATTCTTTTAATCTAACTCTGGTTTTTCGTATTTTACCCTTATCCCGTAGCTCCTATTCCTTCACCTACAGTAGAAGAAGGCACTTTACGGCCCATTCCACCAAATCCGTGCAATCCGCCACCTTGCGGCTCGAATGCCCAGTGTCAAGCGGTGGGTGGTGTCGCTCAGTGCGCCTGCCTTGCTGGAATGATCGGTTCGGTGCCGAACTGCCGACCAGAGTGCGTCATTAGCTCGGACTGCCCATCCAAACAGGCCTGCGTCAACCGTAAATGTGTCGATCCTTGTCCGGGCACTTGCGGCGCCAACGCCGAGTGTCGTGTAGTCAACCATGCCCCGTCGTGCTCGTGTCGCGAAGGGTTCACTGGCAACGCTTTCGCTGACTGCCGGCCAGTCCCTGCTGTCGGTAAGATTATATCCAACACCTAAAAACCCCGAAGGATTATTTGAATTTTTTAAATTATTCTTAAGAAGTGATAACAAAAACTAGGGAAGCGTTTTTGTTGACTGAAAATTCTTATTCTTAATTTAGCCGAGGTGTTCAAGCCAGAACAGCCGCGTCCGTGCGATTCACACCCTTGCGGCCCTAATGCCCATTGCCGTGTAAATCCCAACAGCGGATCGGCCGCTTGCGTTTGTCCACCCGATTACCGCGGAGATCCTTACATGTCTTGTCGGCCCGAGTGCGCCGCTAATTCAGACTGTCCACGCCATCGAACTTGTCTCAATAACCGATGCGTTGATCCTTGTGCCGGCGTTTGCGGGCTTGAATCGCTTTGTCGCGTTGTTAACCACCTCCCCGTATGCGGTTGTCCACAAGGTTACATGGGCGATCCGTACAGCATGTGTCGACCGATTCCCGTGCTCAGTAAGATTGCTACCGATTCTGGGATTTTTCTTCAGGTTTTTTTAAAACTTTGTAAAGAAAAGGATTCAATCTCAACATGTGGCGACCAAGTTTCTTTTATTTTGCGCATTGTTATCCGCTTTTTAAAAATTAACAGCAATTAGTCATTTGGTCGTTATTACGAATTGATCCTGTTTACGACTGTTTATTTCATCAAGCGCGCAGAATTAGCTTCCAATTATTTTTTTAACTCCAAAATGCTAATTCCATGTCTGATTTGGCGTTAAAGTTGCCCCTACCACGGCGCCCAGTGTAGTGGAACCTTGCAATCCGTCACCGTGCGAGGTCAACAGCAAATGCGAGGTGTCTCCATCGGGAGCGCCCGTCTGCGTCTGTTTGCCCGGTTTCACCGGCACGGCTCAACTGGGCTGTCGGCCAGAATGTCTCTCGAACTCGGAGTGTCCGGCAGGTCTCAGTTGTGTCAATCGGCGCTGTCGAGATCCCTGTCCAGGACTTTGTGGCAATCGAGCTGAATGTTTCGTAGCCAGTCACATGCCGTTCTGCAATTGCCCACCGGGATTCACAGGCGATCCGTACAGCTCCCGCGGTTGTCAGATCATACCTTGTAAGATTTTAGGATTTTTAATCGAGGCCAAATTCGTTTTTTCTTAACTGAGATTATTTTTTGGTGAAATTCAGCGGCCGTTCAGCCACCTCTAGCCGAAGTTGGCACTTTGCGACCAATTCCACCTAATCCTTGTAATCCGCCTCCGTGCGGCGCCAACAGCGTATGCCAGGTTGTGCACAATACGGCGCAATGCTCTTGCATGGCCGGCATGATTGGTGTTTCGCCAAGCTGCCGTCCGGAGTGCGTTGTTGCCTCCGACTGTCCAGCCAGACGAGGTTGTGTCAATCAAAAGTGCGTCGATCCTTGTCCGGGTACATGCGGTACCAACTCCGACTGTCGAGTGATTGATCATTCGCCTGTCTGTTCCTGTCGTCCAGGATTCACTGGCAATGCCTACACGTCTTGTCGGCCAATACCCGTCGTTGGTAAGAGAAGCTAGAAACAATCGCCGTTTTTTTGCCGAAATTCAATAACGCCGGATTGCCATTATGTTTTACTTGAAATCGCGCTCAAAATTGCGTTTATTTAATTAAATTCCGCCTGCGCCAAAACCATCGCTATTTTTTTTCGTCACAAGCGTCGTTGATCACCGATGATTCATATCATCGATTTGATCTGATCTGTGATGGATCGTTACGCTTTCACAAACGCCAAACAAAGAATCAATTTTTTGGCTTTTCTACTTTAACGACCACAAAAATTTCCGCAACAATATCGTTGATGGAAGCCATTTAACATTTCTAACATGATTTTTTAAATCATCGACCACAGCAATTAATATTTCGCTTTTTTATTATTACAGTTGAACCTTCCGTAGTTGAGCCGACAAAAACAGGATGTAATCCTTCGCCTTGCGGTGTGAATGCCGAGTGCCGTGACATAAGCGGTTCGCCTGAATGTATTTGCCCACCAAACTACATCGGAGATCCTTACAGCTCATGCCGTCCTGAATGTGTCCTAAACACTGACTGCCCACGTGATCGCACTTGCGTCCGCAATCGTTGCGAGAATCCTTGCACTGACGCTTGCGGTAATTCTACACATTTATTGATTAAAAAATACTTTAAATACATTTCTTATTTCATAGGCTCAAACGCTGAATGTCGGGTCGCCAATCACGTTCCAGTCTGCGTCTGTCAACCGGGTTTCACTGGCAATCCATTTTCGTCCTGCCAACCTACTCCTGTGGTTGGAGAACCCGGCACCATCGACCGAGAAGACAGTTGCAATCCGAATCCTTGCGGAACCAACGCCGAATGTCGTCAACAAGGCGCCAGTGGAAACGTTTGCGTCTGCTTACCCGGCTTGCTTGGCGATCCTTACGTGGCCTGTAAACCCGAGTGCGTTACCAACTCGGACTGTTCCAACAACAAGGCTTGCATCGCCCAGAAATGTAAAGACCCTTGCCCAGGAGCTTGCGGTTTAAATGCTCGCTGTCAAGTGGTTGGCCACAACCCAGTTTGCTCTTGCCCCAACGGCTACACTGGTGATCCGTTCATCCGGTGCCAACCTCGACCAGCTGCCATCGAAACACCGGTTGTTAAGCCCGAATGTGAAGTCGATCCTGACTGTCAAACCACTCAAGCTTGCGTCGAACAACGCTGTATTGATCCTTGTCTCCAACGGCCCGGTATTTGCGCTCCCAACGCCGAGTGCCGAGTGGTCCAACACCGTCCGGTCTGCGTCTGCGCCGAAGGATTCACTGGCAATCCTCAAGTCCAGTGTTTCCAAGGTAACCCATTTTTCTCCCATTTTCAATTTGCGAAAACTAAAACTGTCATATTTTTATCTTTAGTTGGTTGCCGATCCGATTCTGACTGTCCTTCGAACGAAGCTTGCGTTAACCGCCAGTGTAAGGATCCATGCGTTTTCGAAACGTGCGGTACAAATGCTCTTTGCCGTGTCAACCTTCACCGTCCCCAATGTTTCTGCCCCGAACGTCACGAAGGCGATCCTTACCGTGCTTGTCGCCAACCCGAATGTCTCGTGGATGATGACTGTCCCAGCACTTTGGCTTGCCGTGAAAAGAACTGCCGTGACCCATGCAACTGCCCTCCGAACACCAAGTGTACCGTAATCAATCACGTTCCCAGATGCTCTTGCCCGGCTGGTTACAAGGGAGAACCTAACACGACCAAAGGATGCTTCCTGCCAGGTATAGTTTATTTCTGCCTTATTTCTGAATTGAATCCGTCTCATTCCGGGATTATTAATATTTTACAGAAGAGCCAGCTGCAGTTAAGGGTGGTTGCACTACCGACGGAGAATGTCCCAGCAAACATGCCTGCTTCAACGGCGAGTGCGTCAATCCTTGCACGGTCATCAAGCCGTGCGGATTGAACGCTCAGTGTCTGGTCATCGATTCACTCCCCCTCCGAACAATGACTTGTCAATGTCTGCCGGGTTATTTCGGAAATCCCAATGTCGAGTGCCGCAGCGGTAGGAGATTTGCGCTTTCTCGTCTATTTCAATTGAATAACAAGAAACTGCGTACAAACGATGACATTTTTACGGACGCATTAACTTGGCCATGGCAGTATTTTTTATTTGCAGGCGGGCTTTATTTTCATCTCAACGACTCTTTTCACTCTACTCTACGCTTCTTCTTGCTAATGCTGTCCTTTCCGAATTTATTTGGTTATTCTTTCATTCGATGACAAATTACTTCTTCATGGACTATCTAGAATTATTTGATCTTGTTTATTAAAACAAAGCGCTTCCTCCGTTACAAACCTCCTGACCTATACCCTTGACCATACTTTGGGTTGCGTGCCAGCGTGTCGAAGCTTAATTATTATTCGGTAAAAAGAGGCGAAGGGGTTACACGGAAAAAGATTGAAACATTTGATGACTAGACGATATAACGAATTACTGGTTGCTGTTTAACAAAAATCATTTGGTAGATCGATTTCTAATATTCATTTGATTTTGGCGGGGTGTGTCGTCAACAGTTCCAATTGAAGACCCTGGATGTCGCTCAGACGACAACTGCCCAGACAGTCAGAGCTGTCGCAACCGTCAATGTGTCAGTCCATGTGCAGTCGCCAATCCTTGTGCCAATAACGCCGTCTGCACCGTGACTGGACATCAACCCAAGTGTACGTGCCCAGAAGATTTCACCGGCAATCCCAACATCAACTGCTACCAGAGTAAGTCTAAATTTTCAATTTAAAAAATGCTTTTCTTTGGTGAAGGCGTTTCAAATGTACGTGGATAAAACCATAATTGGACTAATTATCAGGAATTAACATTCCTGGTACGCTGTGCAAATTTAATTGAAACCATAACATAAAAATCGTTCAATTGAATACGTAGTAGTATAGAGCTAATTAACGCCTAAATCAAAGAATAATGCAAACAAAATTAATCCAAACTCAAAACCCTGCCATTTAAACCAAATTGCTACTTCTGCCGACGCCGCCGCTACACAGCTCTCCCACGTCCCGCCCGCTTCTGTAAGGCTGACGGGGACTGCAATAACATCAACTCGTGCTTAGACAGTCAATGCCAAAATCCGTGCTTCGTAGCCAACCCTTGCCCCCCAACCGCCGACTGCAAACCGTTTGAGCGCCAAGCCCATTGCCACTGCCCCAACGGCACCATAGGCAATCCTTGGAACCGCTGTGACGCAGGTTTGTGTCCTACTACCTATTGCACGCTAATGCGCAATAGCACGTCTTTGGGCACGGTTTAAATATAGGTCATCGGTTGAGCTTTCTTGGTGTCGGAATTATTTTTTAATTCTTTCTATCGGTGCATGAAACTTGTGGGTGTTTTAATATTTGTCATTTTGATTTTATTAACTTTTGGAAATGTGTTTTCAAACAGTTCCCAAGGCGGATGTCGAATGCCGATCTGACCCCGAGTGTCCACTTGACAAGGCCTGTGAACAGCAGGTCTGTCAAGATCCGTGCGTCATCCGGAATCCTTGTGGCGACAATGCCGTTTGCCGTACCCAACAACATCGACCCGTCTGCTTCTGTCCGGATGGCTGGGGCGGTGATCCACACCTTAAATGCTTCCGACGTAAGTCACATATTTAAATAAAGATCAATTGAATGGATGATCTTAATTCATTTTCAATCTTCTTTTAGCCGAGTGCGAAGTCGATGACGATTGTCCTTCCGACCGAGCCTGTATCACTGGAAAGTGTTTGAATCCGTGTGTCTTTGGCGGCAGCCAATGCGGTACGAACGCCTTGTGTCGCGTCACTCTCCATCGCCCGCAATGCTACTGTCCAGCTGGCATGCAAGGCAATCCGACCGTCATTTGCATCCCTGTCGGCTGCCAGAGTCACGACGATTGCGCCACAGAGGAGGTTTGCGATCGACTCAACCGCGTCTGCGTTAAAGTCTGCGAGACAATCGCCTGCGCCCCAACGGCCACTTGTACCGGAAAAGACCATCAAGCCATATGCGATTGTCCACCAGGCCAGCGCGGAAATCCATTCGTTCGTTGCATCGAAGGTAATGTTTCTAATTATGATTTGAATCCATCCAAGAAAATCTGATAATATTTGTAAAATTTTCCAAAATAGATGTACCTATCGTTACGGCCAGTCCACCTCGTCCGGAATGTCGCTCAGATCCAGAGTGTCCCAGCAAAGAAGTCTGCATCAGTAACAAATGCGTCAATCCTTGCGGCGTCAATCCTTGCGGCGACACTGGACAGCTTTGCAGCGTTGTAGACAGCACTCCGTTACGTACCGTGGTCTGCCAATGTCCGCCGGACAGTTTCGCCGACGAGAACAGCCGTTGCATCTCTGCCGTGACTGGAGAAACACCTCGTCCAGTTTCCGGTTGTAGGGCCGACGACGAATGTCCTTCGGAAGAAGCCTGCCGCAATGGCGTTTGTGAAAGTCCTTGCGATTGCGCTCCCGATTCCATCTGTCGCGTCGTCGACCGCAAACCAGTCTGCGCTTGTCGCGAAGGATTGACTGGCGATCCATTAGTGGCTTGTTACAAGGTGGGTTGCACGGTGGACGAAGAATGCCCTGGAACACACGCTTGTGTCAACGGACAGTGCAAACCCGTCTGCTCGCCGGCCACCTGCGAAAGCGGGGCCGTCTGTCAAGGAATCAACCACAGACCCATTTGCGAATGTCCGCCTGGAACGAAAGGCAATCCCAATGCCGGCTGCAAAGCTATTGGCTGCACCAACTTGAAGGACTGCCCCACAGATCGAGCCTGTTTCAACGGCGTTTGTACCGATCCTTGCTCCATGCCGGACGCTTGCGCTGTCGATCAAGAATGTAAGCCTTTCAATCACACGGCCGTCTGCGATTGCCCGCCAGGATTTCAGGGATCACCTCAAACAGCTTGTACTCGCGTTGACATCGAATTGGGATGCCGGGCCGATACGGACTGTCCGTCATTGGAAGCCTGCATCAACCGCGAATGCAAAGATCCTTGCGAAGCTTTGAAACCTTGTGCTCCGTCGGCCGTCTGTGAAGTCAAACCTACATCGCCTTACCGTACCATGGTGTGCGTCTGCCCGCCTGGAACAACTGGCTATGCGGCCATCGAATGCGTCAAAGTTGCCGTTCCCGAAGTGGAAGAAGAATGCGAAGTCACTGAAGGTTTCATCAAGATGCCTAATGGCACCTGCGTCTGCGATCCACTTCGAAATCTGGTTCCCGGCCCCAACGGAACCTGTATCTGCGATCCTGAAAAGGGCCTGATTGCGGGTCCATCTGGAGTCTGTGTCAGCCCAGTCCTGCTACCGGAATGCGTCAGTAATGACGACTGCCCAGACGACAAGTACTGTAACACCACATGTCGCGATCCTTGCGCTGAACGGGTCTGCTACCCCAACTCGGAGTGTCGTGCCACTGAACACCGGGCCGTTTGCGCCTGTATTCGCGGACACGCCTATAAGGATGAGGAATCTGGGTGCGTACCGGAACCACCACCATTCCGTACCGACTTCCCCCGACCGGACATTGTTGTCAACTGTTTAGCCGATGGCGTTCAGGTTGACATCCACATCGGCACTGCAGGTTTTGATGGCGTCCTTTACGTCAAGGGACACTCCAAAGATGAGAACTGTCGCCGTGTTCTCGACGCCAAACGTGACGTGGGCAGCATTGATTACAAGGTAAAATCAATTTATCTAATTTAATTGCTATTTGAATGATTGAGCTAATTGAATATTGGGATTGAAAAAGGTTCGCTTTGACACTTGCGGATTGGTACTTGAGAATGGAGAGGCCTCGTTCATCCTGGTCATCCAGAAACATCCTAAATTGATGACATTCAAAGCCCAGGCTTATCAAGTTCGCTGCGTCTACGACACGCCAGAGAAAACCGTGACGGTTGGATTCAATGTCTCCATGTTGACGACGGCCGGCACCATTTCAAACACCGGCCCGCCACCTGTGTGCACCATGAAGATCTGCCTGCCTTCTGGGCAGGAAGTCCGTAGTGCTGTTATCGGAGACACGCTCATGCTCAAAGTCGAAGTCCAACCCATTGGTTCGTCGTTTAATAATTGAAATTAATCATCTTTTTACTTAACTTGAAACAAAATCTGTTGACTGCATGGAATAGGTATCTATGGCGGTTTTGCCCGCAGCTGCTATGCCGTGACTGACAACAACAACACCCATTTGGTTACGGACGAGAATGGATGTCCCACTGATCCTACCATCTTCGGTGCTTGGACACAACATCCTGAAACGCGGACACTTGTCTCCACCTTCAACGCTTTCAAATTCCCGGCTAGCGACAATATCCGCTTCCAGTGCAACATTCGTGTCTGTTTCGGCAGATGCCAACCGGTAAAATTCCTTAAAATCCCTCTAGGAAAACAGCTCATTTCACTAATGTGGTAATATACTTTTTCAGGTCAACTGTGATGGAGTAGACGCTTACGGGCGTCGTCGCCGTCGTCAAGCAGATGTCGAAAATCTGACACCTAGAACTACCAACTTGACTGAAGTGGAAATTCGTGAATCGGTTATCGCCGGCCAATTGCGTGAAGAGATTATGGTTCAATCCAATTCCATCTTGGCATTGGATCGTGGAGGAGAAGAGAGATTCAGCGCTCCAACAGAAGGTATAATTGCTTTCACAAAAGACCATTGATTTGAAAATATCTAATAAGGGTGAATAATAACGTCAAATTCCTTTTGATAGCACCCGACGTCGTCCGTCAAGAAGTTTGCGTCTCTACAATGGGTTTCATCATCGCGCTCATCATTACGGCGCTGTTAGCACTAGTAGCTGTCGCTGTTGCAGTTTCGTGCTGGTTGATGGCCTATAGGAGACGACCCAAGATCGACGGCCCACTTCCCCATCCAGCGGAATTCCCTAATCCACTCTTTACGACGCCAGAACCACTGGCCGAGCCCTCACCGGATTATCTTTCTTAAATCCGCACTGACGGCTTCTAGAATTGTGTCAATATCCATAGGAGAAATGGAGTTCAAAAAGAGTTGTTTTATCTTTTTTTAAAAAATCAAATTTAGCAGCTTTGCATAAAAAAGTAAAAGGCCATATTAAAAAAAAAAAAAAAAAAAATTTTGTATTGGGTTGACGAATGAGAAGGAGTGATCAGTCGCCCAGTGTAACTTTGGGAGTTTAACCCACTTGTAATGATTTGTTGTACAGCCACTCACTCGTCTGCATTATATAGTCGTTCGGGAGTGATGACGAATTAACGAAACTCCCACCGTTAACTGGGCGGTGATCTTTCAAGCAAAACTTTCAACGTGACTTATTCGTATCTGTTTTTTTTTGGCATTTTTCCCGTAAAATTCCCCCGACTTCTTGAAAAAAATTGGGTGGTGCAGGTCACGCTCGGTCATCTCTTCCGGTGACCCTTGGTGCTTAATTTTTTTTTATCTTTTCGGAAGGGATACTTTGCTGCTTTTCTCCCTCCACGTTTCTTGATGCAACTCTCAATGTCAGTCTAATTAAATACTTAACTATTCGAATGACTCACGCTAGATTTAAGTCCGATTATTTGACTTTATTTTATCATAAACTGTGCTAATCCACTGGATGGGACCCTTGTTGCAATAACCTCGTCTTTGTACGTGACGCAGTATTGTATTTTATTGTTTTATTCTTCGTGGAACATACTGCTAAAACCCAGTGCGCTTCTTTCCAAAACGTTTTAACTTGTGTTAATGAATTTGCCTTATCTTCTCCAAGCGATTTGTATAAAACAAGACTAAGGTGAAAATACACGTATGTTGTTATTAATAATGAAACGGCTCAATTCTTAATGAGGAAAAATCGTATATTTCGATCTCCCCGAGTCCGTCATGGGTGGTGTCATAAAAAATAATGTTTATGTTATATTTAAGAAATAAAAAAAAAATTAAAGAAAATTTCCGGTCTCGTCTTCATTCAAACTGTTTTTGCTCAAATCATAGCTGGTGGAGATAAAAACAAAGCTTATTTGGATTTCTGTTTTCTTAATGTTTTTTTGCCTAAATAATTTCTATTATGATAAATTTGTGTATGGTCGGGAAGACATGCAAGTGTTTCGATTTCAATACTTTCCGAGTTATGCCACGGGCCAAATCCGAAAACTCAATGTTAAAACATTTCAGGGGAAGGTCTTTACGCTCCCACCCGAATTGCCTTTGATTCGAATCGATTTGAATTGATTCGAATCGATTCAACTTGAATTGCGTTTTTTGAGATTTTTCGAATATTCAGTTCAACTCGAATTGGAAAAATCAAAATTCATATTCATTTGAATTGTAATATTTTTGGGTAAATATTCATGGAAATTTACCTGAATATTCATTTCCGGATTCATGAATATTCATTGAGAATATTCACGAATATTTGGGTGAATTCGTGTCAAATTTGACAAAATTTTTGCAAAGTTGGGATATTTTTAGTTTTAATTTCGACCGCTAGATGTGCCACCTCTTCGTTTCGATAAACGAAGGGGATGGGTATTGTTTGGGTTCTTTTAAACGAACAAATAATCTATTATAATTCAATAATCACTAAATCCAGTCGATTTAAGTGATTTTTTACTGCAATTCATTAAAACAGTTAAAATTATGGATGTTTTTGTGTAATATTTCTTGCCTAATTAAAAAAAAAAGAATTTTTATAATTTTTTGTGATTTAATTCGAATGGATTCAAATTGAGTTTCTAGGAATTTGAATCAATTCATATTCAACTCGAATTGCATTTTCAAAAAAGCAATTCAGTTCGGATTGTGATTTTTGACGCGAATTGATTCGAGTGGGAGCGCTAGACTCTTTAGTATTAAGACTGGAAAATATTCAAATCTCAAAAAAAGAATTTTAAAAGTTATTCATGTTTTAAAATTTAATTTCGTCGTTTTTGTTGAAATTTTCCTAAATATTTTATGCCAAAAATGAACGTTATGGTCTTTATTCAAACTTTTTTGCTTAAACCATAGCTGGTAGAGAAAAAAACAAAGTTCATTTGGATTTCTGTTTTCTTTATTTTTTTCCAAATAATTTATATCACGATCAACTTTTATGTTTTATATGGTCGAGATGACAAGCAAGTGTTACGATTTCAATACTTTCCGAGTTTGCCATGGTCTAAATCCGCTTTAACCAAACAAAAACTCACCGTTAGAACCTTCAGGTGTGGGGGGGGGTGTCCCTAATACGTAGAGTCTAGAGTGGCAAATATTTAATTACCCAATAGGATTATAAAATTTATTCAGCTTTGAAAATCCAGTTTCAGAATTTTTTTTTTTCATTTTCGGATTTTCCAGAATATTCTATGGTATACGCAATACCAAACATAAAAGTATAAACTTAATTAAAATATGTTTCCTAAACTGAGTCTCGAAAGATTAAGGGACCTGTCTTTTACTTCCTAAGGTTCAAATATTCAAACACCAAATTAAATTTCAAAAGCTGTGAGCATTTGAAATTTTTTTAAGCATAATTTTTATGATTTCAAGACTTTCAAGTCCTACTTCAGGCTTAGAACTCAACACAAAACTGAAAACTAAAACTCAAAAGGTTCAGGGGACTGTTCTCTATTACCTAAGTCCCAAATATTTAGACACAAAATTAAATTTAAAAATTAAAGAGCATTTGAAGTTTTTTTAGCCATCAGTTTTATGATTTCAAGATTTTCAAGTCACATTACAGGCTTAGACTTCAACACCAAACTAAGAACTGAGTCTCGAAAGGTTTAGGGAGCTGTCTTATATTACCTAAGTCCCAAATATTCAAACACCAAATTAAATTTAGAAAGTTATAGGCATTTGAGGTTTTTTTGCCACCATTTTTGTTATTTCAAGACTTTAAAGTAACACTACAGGCTTAGAACTTAACACTTAACTAAAAACTAAGTCTGGAAGGTTCAGGGACTTTCTTCTATTAATTATAAGTCATATGTTTCATTGGTGTTGAAGTAAACCAAAAATATTGCACAAAAGTTTTCCCTAGAAATTTTTCAAATCGTGCTGGATACCTTTCCTATCACTTATAAAGGTAATTATCATCCTGAATCGGTATGTTATACTCAAATCTAAAATAAAACCACAAAAAACTCTTTATACAGTACCTACACAAAGTTTGGAAACACGGCAAGTGTTTCCGCGCTTCTAACACGGTGGCTTACGGGCCAAAGTGTCTCCCTTTTTTACGCGATAACTCACGTTTGAGTTACTGCAAAGCAAATTTAAAAAAATCATCTTGGTGAGGGAAGAATTTCCTTTCACCATGATTTTTTGCAGATTTTAGTGAATTGAAGTTTATCCCCTACGTGCTAGATATAAAGTTTGGAAACATCGGCGCACTCGCCATATGTTTCCATGCTAAAGTGTATGTTACTTAAAAAATTCTAAAAAATCCAACTCTTTATAAGTCATAGGTTGCATTGGCGTTGAAGTAAAACACAAAATAATGGTAAAAAATTTACCCTAAAAATTTTTCAAATCGTTCCTGATACATTTCCTATATTTTATAAATGTAATTATAATTCTAAATTGGTTAATAATGCTCTATTCTACAACAAAACCACAAGATAACTCTTTATAAGTCATAGGTTGCATTGGCGTTGAAGTAAAACCAGAAATACTAGTCAAAAAATTACCATAAATATTTTTCAAATCCTTCTGGATACCTTTCCTATCTTTTATAAAGGTAATTATCATTAAAAATTAGTATATAATACTTTATTCTACAATAAAACCAAAAAATTAATCTTTATAAGTCTAACGTTAAAAAACCGTTGAAGAAAAACCAAAAATACTGCTTAAAAATTTGCCATAAAATTTTTAAAAATCGTTCTGCATACCTTTCCTATCACTTATAAAGGTAATTATCATTCTGAGTCGGTGTTTAATACTCTATTCTACAATAAAACTATAGGATATCTCTTTATAAGTCAAAGATTGCATTGGCATTGATGTAAAAGCAAAAATACTGCTCAAAAGTTTCCCTTAATTTTTTTTTAATCGTTCTGGATACCTTTCCTATCTTTTATAAAAGTAATAATCACTCTTTATCGGTGTATAATACTTAATTCTGCAATAAAACCACAAGATAACTCTTTATAAGTCATAGGAGGCATTAGCGTTGACGTAAAACCAAAAATAGAATACTCTATTTTCCAATAACTTCACCAGAAAACTCATTATATGTGATAGGTTGCTTTGGTTTTGAAGAAAAACCAAAAAAACGTCCCGAACATCTAGCAAGAAATATTTCCAAATCGTTGTGGAGAACTTTCCTAACACATATAATGGTATTTTTCGTGTTAAATTAGTGAAGAATACTGTATTATACAATAACTACACTAGAAATAAATTATATGTGATAGGTTGCTTTGGTTTTGAAGAAAAACAAAAAATACGTCCCAAACATATAGCTTGAAATATTTCCAAATCGTGGTGGAGACCTGTCTTATCACATAAAATGATAATGTTTGTCTTGAATCAGTGTAGAAAACTCTATTTTACAATAATTTAACCAGAAAACTTATTATATGTGATAAGTTGCTTTGGTTTTGAAAAAAATTTAAAAATACTTCCCAAACATCTAGCTTGAAATATTTCCAAATCGTGGTGGAGGTACTTTCTATCACATATAATGGTACTTTTTGTATTGAATCAGTGTAGAATACTCTATTATACAATAATCATACAAGAAAACTCATTATATGTGATATGTTGCTTTGGTTTTGAAGAAAACAAAAAACGTCCCAAACATCTAGCTCGAAATATTTCAAAATCGTGATGGAGACCTTTCCTATCACATATAATGATATTTTTCTTCTTGAATCAGTGTAGAATATTCTATTTTGCAATCTCTATACCTGAAAACTCATTATATGTGATAGGTTGCTTTGGTTTTAAAGAAAAACCGAAAAACCGTCCCAAACATCTAGCTCGAAATATTTCAAAATCGTTGTGGAGACCTTTCCTATCATATTTAATGGTATTTTTCATGTTGAATTAGTTTAGAAACTGTATTTTACAATCATTATGCTAGAAAACTCATTATATGTGATAGGTTTGTTTGGTTTTGAAGAAAAACGAAAAATATGTCCAAAACATCTAGCCTGAAATATTTCCAAATCGTGGTGGAGACCTTTCCTTTCACATATAATGATATTTTTTGTCTTGAATCAGTGTAGAAAATTGCAATTTACAATAATTATACCAGAAAACTCATTATGTGTGATAAGTTGCTTTGGTTTTGAAGAAAAACAAAAAATACGTCCGAAACATCTAGCTCGAAATATTTCAAAATCGTGGTGGAGACCTTTCCTATCACATATAGTGGTATTTTACGTGTTGAATCAGTGTAGCATACTCTATTTTACAATATTTTTACCAGAAAACTCATTATATGTGATAGTCTCTATTGGGTTTGAAGAAAAACAAAAAAAATGTCCCAATCATCTAGCTCGAAATATTTCCAAATCGTGGTGGAGGCCTTTTCTATCACATATAATGATATTTTTCAGGTGGACTCAGTGTAGAATACCCTATTTTCCAATAATTTCACCAGAAAACTCATTATATGTGATAGGTTGCTTTGGTTTTAAATAAAAACAATAAATACGTCCCAAACATCTAGCTTGAAATATTTCCAAATCGTGGTGGAGGTCCTTTCTATCACATACAGTACCCACAAAACTATTAGGTACACCCCCCTTTTTTCAGTGCATTCTTATGGCACTACGTGTCTTAGAAAAATGCAATAACTCTTGAACCGCTTGGGCTAGATTTTTTTACTTTTTTCCCTGAGTAGATCTAATGATGATCTACATTTTTTATACACAAGAAGTCGTCGTAGGATTAACCCCTACGGTGCTACGGTATCGTTCAGTTAATGAGGTATACCCGTTTCCCCCCATATGCGCCGT
The DNA here is from genome assembly GCF_021234035.1 of Daphnia pulicaria. Classification (NCBI taxonomy): domain Eukaryota; kingdom Metazoa; phylum Arthropoda; class Branchiopoda; order Diplostraca; family Daphniidae; genus Daphnia; species Daphnia pulicaria. Next base: position 1,364,038 of record NC_060919.1, on the reverse strand, counting down.
GTTAAATACGGCGTTTTCAAAAATTTACAAAAAATACTAAAAATAAAGCTAAAATCTTTTTCTTTGTGCTAAGAGATGCACAATTCTTCACTCTATACGAATATAAAGAATGATTTACAATAAAACCAACTCAGAGAACCCTTACCTATACCTCAAAGTTTTCCACTTCAACATTTTTACGACAAAATAATAACTGGCGCTGTCGCCACCAGAGGCACTGCAAGCTACGGGCTGTTGCTGCCAGCTACCAACTTGCCAACCAACCAACAGAATATGGTTTGGGGTAGAATCTGATATGTTACCTCACCTCCTCGGCTGGAATAAATTGAAAGAGATGAACTTTCGTTTGAGTAACGCGGATTTCGACCGTGGCACACTGCAAAAGTATTGAAATCGTATCACGAAAATGTCAACAATAAATAATGAAAGTAGATTTTCAATTATGAATAATTTTTGAAATCCCGTGAGGTAATGGAATATTGGCCCCTCTACGTATTATGGGCACTCCCCTGCAAGTTTTAAAGTTGAATTTTTGTTTGGGTAATGAGGATTTTGACCGCGGCAAACTATGAAAATCTTGAAATCGTAACACGAAAATGTCAACAAAAAATGATGAAAGTAGATTTTCAAACATGAATAACTTTTGAAATCCTATAGGGTTATGAAAAATTGGCTCCTCTACGTATTATGGACACTCCCTTGAAGGTTTTAAAGTTGAATTTTTTTGGGGGTAACGCGTATTTCGACCATGGAACCCTATGAAAAACTTTAAATCGTAACACGAAAATGTCAACAAAAAATGATGAAAGAAGATTTTTCAATTATGAATAACTTTTGAAATCCTAGGGGGTAATGGAATATTGGCCCCTCTACGTATTATGGACATCCCCCTGAAAGTTTTAAAGTTGAATTTTCGTTTGGGTAACGCGGATTTCGACCATTGCACACTATGAAAATCTTGAAATCGCAACACGAAAATGTCAACAAAAAATGATGAAAGTAGATTTTCAATTATGAATAACTTTTGAAATCCTATGGGGTAATGGAATATTGGCCCCTCTACGTGTTATGGACACTCCCCTGCATGTTTTAAAGTTGAATTTTTGTTGGGGTAATGCGGATTTCGACCGTGGCAAACTATGAAAATCTTGAAATCGTAACACGAAAATTTCAACAAAAAATGATGAAAGTAGATTTTCAAACATGAATAACTTTTGAAATCCTATAGGGTTATGAAAAATTGGCCCCTCTACATATTATGGACACTCCCTTGAAGGTTTTAAAGTTGAATTTTCGTTTGGGTAACGCGTATTTCGACCATGGAACACTATGAAAATCTTTGAATCGTAACACGAAAATGTCAACAAAAAATGATGAAAGAAGATTTTCAATTATGAATAACTTTTGAAATCCTGTGGAGTAATGGAATATTGGCCCCTTTACGTATTATGGACACTCCCCTGAAAACTTTAAAGTTGAATTTTCGTTTGGGTAATGCGGATTTCAACCGTGGCAAACTATGAAAATCTTGAAATCGTAACACGAAAATTTCAACAAAAAATGATGAAAGTAGATTTTCAAACATGAATAACTTTTGAAATCCTATAGGGTTATGAAAAATTGGCCCCTCTACGTATTATGAACACTCCCTTGAAGGTTTTAAAGTTCAATTTTTCCCTACTAACACAGCGATGTACCATGGATATGACTGAAGCGTACTCCCAAGGATAAGGGAGATACAAACAGCATATCCATGGAATGCTTCATGTTTATCCTTATTACCCCTTCCCCGCACGTACCATTTGTATGTCCCTTGAATATACCGGTTTGTGTATACACAGTATCATTAAATAACATCCATCTTTGGATATGATTTCTGTCAGAAAATAAAAGATAAAAGTCTCCACCGAGATTTGAACTACTGACCTTCAGTTCCGTAGCTCACCTCTTTAACAACTTGACCAACTATTCTTACATTATAGGAACAAATGTTTGGGAGTAATGGAAATTGAGATATTTTTTAGCTTTTTCGTCCACTGTGTACCTAATATGGTTATACTGTGATGCACATTCTGTGTAGGTACCAAATGGTATCACAACAAAATCATACCCCCGGGTATATTACTTTGACGTACAATCAGTATGTTAATGAATATACGCTGGTGGATCTACGATGAATATTCTTTATTTTATCCCATCCTAGATCCGAATAAATTTATACCTACGCTATACTACCGCCCCCCAATTGCGACCTGGATCTATTCATCCCATATTTATCTACATCTTACATAAAGAGGATGGGCCGTGTTAGTAGGGTTGTTATTTGGGTAACGCGGATTTCGACCATGGAACCCTATGAAAAACTTTAAATCGTAACACGAAAATGTCAACAAAAAATGATGAAAGAAGATTTCCAATTATGAATAACTTTTGAAATCCTATGGGGTAATGGAATATTGGCCCCTCTACGTATTATGGCAAACTATGAAAATCTTGAAATCGTAACACGAAAATGAATTCATAATACAAATGATGAAGAAATAGTTTTAGAAAAAAGGGTTCATGAAGACTCTTTCAGGAACTGTGAAACACTACTTCAATGAGTTTGAAGTTGTTATATTGATTGTTTCACGAATACAAAACATTTCTTTCTTACAGGATATATTTAAAGATGTCCAATACACCATTTAAAGTAAATTGAAACAAGGAATTCATAATACAAATGATGAAGAAATAGTTGAAATGAATGATTAGTCATGTTGAATCAGTGTAGAATACTCTATTTTACAATAAATATAAGAAGAAAATTCATTAAATGTGACAGGTTGCATTGGTGTTGAAGAAATACTAAAAAAACGTCCCAAAAATCTAGCCTGAAATATTTCCAAATAGTGGTGGAGACCTTTCCTATCACATGTATTAGTATTTTTCGTATTGAATCAGTGTTGAATACTCTATTTTACAATAAATATAAGAAGAAACTCAGTACATGTGACAAGTTGCATGGGTATTGAAGAAATACTAAAAAAACGTCCCAAACATCTAGCCGGAAATATTTCCAAATCGTGGTGGAGACCTTTCCTATCACATATAATGGCATTTTTCATGTTGAATTTCTTTCCTGTCTAATACACTATATAAAGTCTTTAAAATCAATGAATCTATAAAGATATGCATGAAGAGAAAAGAAATAGAAATAAGGGTTGATAGAAAATCTCCCAGGAACTGAAAATCACTACTTCAATGAATTTGAAATGACGATTCTGATTGTTTTACAAGTTGAAACAAATTTCTTGTTACACGATAAGTTAATTCGATGTTTAATACACTATTTAAAGCCTTTAAAGTTTATGAATCTATTAAGACATACATGAAGGAAAAGAAGTAGAAATAAGAGTTGATAGAAAATCTTCCAGGAAGTGAAAACACAACTTCAATGAATTTGAAATGACGATATAAATTGTTTTACAAGTTTAAACAAATTTCTTGTTACACTATATGTGAATTCGATGTCCAATACACTATTTCAAGTCTTAAAAATCAATTAATCTATTAAGACATACATGAAGGAAAAGAAATAGAAATAAGAGTTGATAGAAAATCTCCCAGGAAGTGAAAACACAACTTCAATGAATTTGAAATGACGATTCTGATTGTTTTACCAATTTCAAGGGTTTCCCTGTTACAGGATATGTTAATCGATGTCCAATACACTATTTCAAGTCTTTAAAATCAATGAATCTATTAAGACACTCATGAAGGAAAAGAAATAGAAATAAGAGTTGATAGAAAATCTTCCAGGAAGTGAAAACACAACTTCAATGAATTTGAAATGACGATATAAATTATTTTACAAGTTTAAACAAATTTCTTGTTACACGATATGTTAATTCGATGTCCAATACACTATTTAAAGACTTTAAAATCAATGAATCTATTAAAACATACATGAAGGAAAAGAAATAGAAATAAGAGTTGATAGAAAATCTTCCAGGAAGTGAAAACACCACTTCAATGAATTTGAAATAACTATTTATTCATGTATAAATTCATATTCAGCAAAAATAATGTTACCCAACTACTGAATTGATTTCTATCTTCTCTAGTTTCTTTTTCTATTCCTACATTAATTCCTTTGGTATTCATTGCTTCAATGAACTTAAAATGGTGTATTGGACATCGATTAACACATCCTGTAAGGAAGAAATCTTTTGGATTAGTGAAACCATCAAAATAGCAAATTCATATTCAGCAAAAACGGCGTGACCTAGCTACTGAACTTATTTCTATCTTCCCTAGTTTTTATTTCTATTCCTACATGAATTTCTTTGGAATTCATTGCTTCAATTAACTTAAAATTGTGTAGTGGACATCGATTAACACATCCTGTAAGAAAGAAATCTTTTGGATTAGTTAAACCATCAACATAGCAAATTAATAATCATTAAAAATGGTTTGACCCAGCTTCTGAACTGAGATCTATTTTCCCTAGTTTCTATTTCAATTCCTACATGAATTCTTTTGGAATTCAATCAAAATAGCAAATTCATATTCAGCAAAAATGGTGTGACCTAGCTACTGAACTTATTTCTATCTTCTCTAGTTTTTATTTCTATTCCTACATGAATGAAGTGAAACTATCAACATAGCAAATTCATAATCAGCAAAAATGGTGTGACCCAGTTACTGAACTGATTTCTATTTTCCCTAGTTTCTATTTCTATTCCTACATGAATTCCTTTGGAATTCATTGCTTCAATGAACTTAAAATGGTGTATTGGACATCGATTAACACATCGTGTAAGAAAGAAATCTTTTGAATTAGAAGAACCATAAAAATAAAATATTCATATTCAGAAAAAATGGTGTGACCAAGCTACTGAACTTATTTCTATCTTCCCTGGTTTCTTTTTCTATTCCTACATGAATTCCTTTGGAATTCAATAAAAATAGCAAATCCATATTCAGCAAAAATGGTGTGACCCAGCTACTGAATTGATTTTTATCTTCTCTAGTTTCTATTTCTATTCCTACATTGCTTCAATGAACTTAAAATGGTGTATTGGACATCGATTAACACATCCTGTAAGAAAGATATCTTTTGAATTAGTGAAACCATCAACATAGCAAATTCATACAGTACCTACCGAAAGTCTTTGGAAGCCCGAGAGGACCTTATGCAAAAACGATGTTTTTGCAGTCCTTTAAGTACTACAGTTTTTAACCCAATGCTTTCAAATTTAGTATGTACATAGCAATAGGTAGTGAGAACACCTCTGATTTTTTTCCGATTTTTGTTTTTATTTCTTGAAGTCTTTTGGCCGGTTGAAAAAGTCTTTGGAAAGCCGAGAGGACCTTATGCAAATTAGGCCACTTTGGCCTTTTTTTGCAGTTGAACGGCTAGGGCTAGGGAAACGCGACTTTTTTTAAAAAAAATACACCTGCGTTAGCTTTATTTCAAGTCTGATTTTCAATTTTTTCATTGATATCATCTCAGTTTCATTTGAAGTTAAAAAACGAAAAAGTAAAATTCCCCTTTTTTCCGCTCCCATCCCTTTGTTTTCTCTCGCGCCAACGAAAAAACCAAAGGGATGGGAGCGGAAAGGGACTAGAACGGGATAAAAAATAAAAACTGTTTTCAATTTACTTTTTTTTGTAAACGTCCCTACCGTGTTTACAAAAAAATATCGCCATTTCCTGCCCCGAGGGAAGAATGGAAAGAAGAGACGAAGGAAGAAACTAAGAGAGGACAAAGGGGTGGCTCGGGGTTCTCTTTCCTCGGGGCAGGATATTGTCCTTGGAAAAAAATGCCTTTTACTTAAAAATTAATAATAAATAAACTACAATGTCCAGTGAAGTCAGAAAACAATAAGTAACTTGCCAGAATGATGACAAATCCTTTGAAAACATTAAACACTAAAATAACCTGTTCTTTTACTTAGTATATTATTTAATCGAAAATGAAGCACCATAAGAGGGCTGTGTTAATTTCAGGCATATTGTCCCTAATCGATATTTTCGACCTTTTCCAGACCTGGCAACTCAGCATCCTTTCGTGGTCTATAGGCTCGTTTTAAAGTCATTTAACTTTAACTTTAAAACTTGAGAAGAACACAGCGGAAAAGTTATTCTATTTATAAAAAGATACTCCTGTTTTTCTATTTTCCTAAATAATCTACAACACACCCGCAAGGGGGATATTTTGTTTGCCGCTGCAACTTTCCCCATGCGTTCCCCTGGTATAATTTTTCTTTTTTTCTCAAAATAAAACGCATTTTTCATTTCATACTGCTGACTAGTGCCGAATTTGTAAAAAAAAAGTGCCGAAATGGTAGTAGGTACTAGGTAGTGCCGAATGTGACTAACCTAGTCGGTGCCGAACGTCCGGTAATCGACAAAGTGACATGGTTTTTTTCTGCGTGATTATTAGCTTCGCCCTTCGGGCTCGCAATTATTCCCCGAAAAATGTAAACAACACTTCTAAATAATTGATAATAAATAAATTGAATTCAGAAAAATAAAATAAATACATGAAAAAATTTCCTGTTCAATTCCCTATTTCACTAACGCAACATAGTTTTACCATTATAAACAAGAATAAAACGACAGACTAAAATCTAAGGGACCCTCAAAAACCCGTAAGAATCCACAGAATAGAAAAACGACGCGATCCCAAATATGGCCGCCGCGAGGTTGCCATTGCAGGGGACGCGTCATTGGTTTTTTCTATTGCCATATTTTGTCGGCAGAGGGTGATACATGACATCAGTTGCATTTTATTTGTTTGTTTTCTTGTCCACATCAACAAGTTTGTTCAGTTACTATGCTAAGTTTGCTCAAAAAAGCTTATATTTTGCAGTCCAGCAAATAACTGTGCAGCTATTAAGTAAATTTTTTTTTCTTTAAATAATCAATAATAATTCTTTAAATTGAAAAGTAAGAAGAAACGATTATTTTTACACCTGTAATTCGATCATTACGTGTCCTAATTCCTATGTTATATTACATTTGTTATATTTATGCAGACGCCACGTGAATATTTGGTTTTGTTACATGTTCAATGTTGAAGACAATTAGAAATTTTTCTGAATTGCCTTCCCACTGCACAGAATTGATATCCAGTTGGATTTTTATGTTATCGGGCAGACATTTCCCAAGAAATGGTAGGCTTTTTTCAGGTTTTTATTGCATATTTTCTTCTTACTATATTTTTACTACACAGGAAAAAGACCAGTATTCTCCCATTCTGTTTCACTCCACTTCTCGTCAGAGGCATAAAAATATTCACAACTCTTCAAGTGGTAATTTTAAACCATTACAACTTTTTAATTGCATGTCACTGTAACCTGCTTAACTTTTGGTAGTTATATAATCAAACAATGTTTTTATTCAATTTTTGTTGCAAAACCTAAACTATTAGATGATGATCTGAGTAGTAATGAAGTATCTTTACGAAGTACGACACGGTTAGCCAAACAAATTCCGGAATGTGCTGAAATAATCTATGGATCCACTGATTCTATTAAGAAGCTTTTTGATTCTGTCAGTCAGGACAACTCATCTACTGCTCAATTAACAGGTTACCGCCTGCGCCAAAAGAGATCGCGTCCTGAAAGTCCTACCACGGACTCGTCATCCGAATCACAATCATCATCGGTTATGACCTTAGAAAACAAGCATGCAAAACAGTCACGACAAGAAATTGGAAATTCGTCTACTAGTAATGGTAAGCCATATGATTGATGATACAAAATCGTTACTAATTATATTTATTGAAGCAGGGTCAGTCGGAATTGTTATCGAACCATTTCACCCTGACGGAACATTCAACATAAACGATGGGACTTCTATAGTTGGTATGGTATTTACATATCTCATTCGCAACTCCTGTTACTGCACAGTGACTTTTTTTAAAAATTTCTAGCATCTTTATTTCTTTCGAAATGTAATACAAATTTAGGCACGAATCCAACTAGTCATTCAGGTCAACAGTCTCAAATGGAATATTCGCTAGAACCAAACCGTGCGCAGGACTCGATGGCATCATCTGCTAAAACTGCTTCCGCCAGTTGGCCAAGCCCTCCTGCTAGGAAGCGGACGCTGATCGAAGGAGCGCTCAAGGATGCGCTGGAGAAGCACTTCTACATGGAACACAAGCCATCACTCGCGACGATAACTTCTCTGGCTGAATCTCTCCGGATGAAAACTGAAGTAGTGCGTGTCTGGTTCGCAAATCGACGACATAAGGAGAAGTGCAGTAAGCCGATTGCCAAATCAAAAAGGCCAGGAAGAAAAGCACGGGCAGCTCGAAGAGCTCCGGTCCCTTGCAAATCCGTCAGTGAAACCAGCGAAACTATTCAGGAATTAATTGATTCCGTCACCGAAAGTAACTCGTCGGCAGTTCAATTATCAGGTAATTGTTTTTATCAAAAGAAATGGAATTCACTTAATGATGCCGATTTTCCAGAGTTAAACAGGATTGATTTGGAATCTTTGGGGCCTCCGCCGTTACTTGATGTTGAAAGTCAAGTGCCGTTACTAAATACTGAAAATGAAGTGCCTTTAGTTGGTATGACTACAGACCTTACCCGAAAAACGTTATATTAATGACTAAGATTCTAATTCGTTGATGTCTTAAATAGTAGAGCCTCTGGACACCAATCCAGCGAGTGATGAGACCGAAGAATTGCCGGAAATGGAATGCTCTCTGGAAACTTTTGTGCAAGAATTGATAGTACCGTCTGATACCAATGTTTTCAACTACCCACAGGCCGGAAACGGTTGTTATTTTTGTTCACTTTCATGCAGAATTTATTGTGTTTTCCACATATATTTACGTAGTTTCATTATTATTATTTTAAGGAGGCTCGTTCAAAAATGGTAGACCATGGGGACCCCTTTCACGCCGTCAACCAGTTGAAGAAGACACCTTCGATATCTCAGTAACATTCTCTGATTTGATCAAAGATGTTCGTTTCGCCGAGAAGCAAATCAAACGATCCAACAAGATAGGCAACCAAAAAGGGATAGATGTGTACGACGTTCCAGTAACGAAGTCGATCGAGCCAACGTCAACGTTCCAGCGAATGGTTTTCGGTGAAATCGATGCTCACGCGGAACACCGGACGGTCCTGGTGTTGGGTGCCAACAGTTCGAGTCAGGCAAAATTTATCAACGGGATCATCAACTTCATCTTTGACGTCGACCTGAATGACAGCTATCGTTTTCAGCTGGTCGAGGAGGAGCCGGCCAGCCAGAGCAACTGCATCAAGGTCTACGACATCCACCACTCATGCGGATTCCGTGTCACCTATTCGTTGACAATCATCACCATGCCCACTTACGACGCTAACTCCGATGACACTCAACTTTTCAGGGACCAGAATATAGCTAAAATGTTCCTCGAGTTTTTCGAAGATGAGGGAGGCGTCCAAGAGCTGGACATGATCTGTCATATCGAGGCCGACGGCAATCAACACTACTTACTGTCTATCTTCGGCAACGATGTCAAAGACAACAACAACTGCTGGATGCCGACGGATTATTTTGGCGATAATTGCAAGTGGCAGGATGGTATCCAGCGTTTCTTTGTCGCACTAGCCAAGAAGGAAACGAAATCGCTGTCGCTCACCAGACAAGTTTTAGAAGAGAGGAAACACATGGAAGCAATGCTGGATGGACTCCAGTCGCTGATTGAAACCGTTTCGGTGAAGATGGAAGAAATCAACAAAACGAAGAAAATGATCACTTTCTGCCAAGCGCAGATCCCTCCGACCGCAGAAGTCGAAGAAACTTTCCCTGTCGAATTGACGCAAAAAGTGGAACTTCCGCCCGGCCAGTACATGATCAACTGCAATCAGTGCTTTGTCACGTGCCACAACTCGTTCGTCAAGAAAGACAAGGTGTATTCTCCAGACGTCACCGAGGCGATCGTTTTGGAAAGCTGCTCCGTTTGCCCTGGGAAATGCAGCTGGAGCATGCACTCCAATCAGCCCTACCGATGGGTCTACGTGAAAAAGGAGCCGACGGACTTCACGAACCCCGCCAATCAGAGATACGAAGCTGAAATGAAGTGGAAAAAAATCAGATCAAATGGGCAAGAACTGGTGAAGGTGCTGCAAAATGATCTCGTCGAAAACGGAACGATCATGCTGGAGCATTTCCAATCCACCTGGCGATGCATCCAGCAGCTGAACAAGATCGCCCTTCACGGAAACTCGTTTTTGACTCAAAAAGTCTTCGACGTCCTCTACGACGCCGAACAGCAGCTAAAAGAACTCGGCTTTGAAGATGGACTGGAGAGTTTGAAGATGTAACGAAGAAGTTAGGCAGTATTATAAAAATTGTTGTGCCTCACGTCCACTTTTGTATTTCGTATCTTCAAAATCAAAATAATTTATATTTGGTCTTATTTTGGGGTGGGTTGAAATATGACAATTGCTGTTTTAACATTTTTGACCATTATCATACTTAATATTTTTGTAGTAAAATTTTCATCAAGGAAATAAACGAACCCGGTTAAAGGAGCATTAATCATTTTGAATTTTGAAACAAAACAGGCAGTTAATGTTCTAAGGGGATTAGCCAACGACCATGGGAAACCTGTGGAATAATTCTGAGAAATGCCGATCACTTTATAACTAAATTACAACAATAATATCATACAACAATAGACGAGTAAAACTGAAGCGTAGAATATCGTTGTTTTTAAAGCTGTGTTGTTGCACTTCTTATTTTACGTTTCATCTCATCTGCTACGAGTGATTGCTTCTTTGTTCATTCTCCAATAGCGTGACGCTATTTATGGCCGACGCCTACTTAGTTATATAACATTTTCCGTAATGTCATTCGTTGTAATCTTCGATTTGAAGTCATTATTTCTATCTCTCAGATTTCAATACAAGACATTATTTTTTAAATCCCCGAATCTTAAACAAATTCGAAATCAATCATTAATTGAATAAGAGGTAAAGGTTTCAGAATTCAGGAACCGGATAAGTATTACATAAAATCATACGCAGAGTACAAAAACGTGACAGTCATAAATTAAAGAGAGACGACGCGTCAGGTGAAGGGCGTGTATAAGAAACCCTAATAAGTAAAGGAGAAAATATGTGTAGCTTAGTATATTAGGCATAGCAACGTTGCCCCAATGCCCAAGGCTTGAGCAAATGGCTTTCCTCCCATTTCCCAAAGAAGAATAATGTTTAACTATCCCCCCCTGAGGCCTCGTAATATTCTGAAGACTTTTTGTTTCTCTTTTTCAGAGTCTGAGATTCCGAATTTTCAGTTGGAACTTTGTCGACGACGCTGCTGGTTGGTATTTCCCTACTTCCGCGGGAATAAAGAGGAAAACAAAAAAACCTGTAAAAATCAGGAAATGTTATTCGAAAATTATGTAGAAGTTCAAAATTATTACAAATCCCAGCCATGGATTGCTCTGCTGCTATTGGGATTCGCTCTTTTATTCCTACTGCGCCAATTCGGAGAGACCTACATTCAGCCATTGCAAGTTGCGCAACTTTCTTTAAATGCAGAGTTTAAACCGATTCAAAATTATTGTCAAAATTGTGTGTGTTGACAGGTTTTTCGCCAGCGTCTACAGTGCGATGGCGGCCTACCACAAGGAGTGTCGCGAGTTGAAAAGGCAACATTTCGATTCCATGAAGAATCAGCAGTCGGCCGACCCGGAATTGAGGAAGAAGGGCGTCCTTCGCATACTTGAAATCGGTCCCGGACCCGGATACAATTTCGAATTCTATCCAGCCAATAGCCAATTGACAGTGGCCGAAGTCAATCCGTTTTTCCAAAAGCAGTTCTTCGCCCAACAGTCTCAATATCCGCACATCAAAATGGAGCGCTTCATCGTCGGATTCGCCGAGGATATGAAAGACGTTGAAGACAACAGCGTCGACATCGTCGTCTCCACCATGGTCCTCTGCTCTGTCCGCAGTATAGAAAGAGCCCTGAAGGAAATTCAGCGCGTCTTGGTTCCGGTGAGGATAATAATTTTTTAATTAATTGTATCAGAATTTTAATTGAACTCTTAATGGATTATTTTTCCAAAAGGGAGGAAAATATTATTATTGGGAGCACATCCGGGAAGCCGAATACAAATCGGTCCTTTTCGTTCAACATTTGTTTTCCTACACGTTTTACGATTTGGTTTTCGGCTGCAAATTGAACAGAACAAGTGACGAAGTGATCAAGAATGACAAAGGCTTCTCGCAAGTCGACCAGCAGCGATTCAGGACACCGTTGAAGGGAGGACTTTATGCCATTTTGATTATTCATAGTTCCCACGTCAAAGGAATCGCCACCAAATAGGAAAAACCAATCAATTTTAAGTTTCCAAATTTTTAAAAATGCTTTGAAAACAAAAGTTATACTTTCATGATAACTATATTCTTACTTCATTTGAAATTACTTCGTTATAAATAAATTGTTCTTATCGTCGTGTCCAATTGTCTATCGATATTCCATTCGAATCCAATATTTTCACGAAATCTTTTATTTTTGAATTGTTTATCAGTCAACATTTAACTATCATAGTACTACCGGACGGTATATTGTTGTAAAAAAAAAGTTATGTGAAAGCAGCTGAAGTAAAATATACTCAGTTTAAGATGTAATTGTAATAACTAATAAGTGAAGTGAACCACTTCCGTCTATTTCCTGTTCTACTTTGTTTATGCTGAATAAGACTATAAATTGACCAATATAACTCCAGAAAAGTGTGTTGCCAGCTGTCGCTTGTTTGCGCCATCGAGATGGTACGTGGTGGTACCGTACGGCGTGCATGTCAAACTTAGTTTACTATACACGTTAGCAGGTATAGGCTCGTTTGTATAGGTGGTGCCAGAGTAAGAACGCTTCGGGGCATTTTAGAAAGTTACATCTATGCTTGGTATGTATACACAAAGTAAAAGGTATATATAGGAGGTCAGTTCATTCTAGTTTCATCCGATGACTGTGTGTTTTCTCAAAAGCATTTTCTTGAGGGCTGTGACTGGCTGACAGTATACGTCGTAAATTATCCGAAAAGAGAAATCGCCGATAAAACAAGGTAACGTTATGCAGTAGGTTATTTTAGCTTACCCAAAATGGGACGAGTATAACGTCGTATGACTGAAGGCTATTGCCCTGCTATTAACCCGCTAAAAACGCAGCAGTGCAGAAATACGAAGCAATATCTGAGAATACCACTTCAGACAAGCAGAATAAGAGGGCAGATATCAGAAGAATTTAGTAGATGGTGGTTTTCCCTGCATGCTAAACCAAATGTCGAACCAAATGTTGGCGTTCTCAATGCGGGGAAATTTGGTTTTTTCCAGGTAAAATTCAGCCTTATTATGATGTTTTCTCTTTTGCGTACTTATAGGCGACAGCCAAATAAGGTATTTGCGTTATACCCCACATAGCAAGGGAATTAACCGTTACGATTCAGATGATAAGCCAAGTGTAGTGCAGCACACTTGCACGATAAGCGTCACAGCTTTTTTTTTAATTCTTAGTTATTTTGTTTAAACCGATTAGCGTAAGGTTTCCATATTTAGCGACAATTAAAATAGCGAGATAAAAATTCCATTACAATCTCATTTTCTCTTTTTCAGCCTTTATACTCTACGTAGGGGACAACAATAATTAATTATTCTGAAGATTGTAATGGGTACTTAATTTAATTACTGGATTGGAATATCTTAATCTCATCTGCTATATATATTCACAGGTGTCAAAAATGATGATGGATGTACGGTAGATCATTTATGTGTATCATATAGACATATAATCATATTCGGGAATTGTAAAGTGTAAGGTCATCATGCGGCCAGCCTGACCATCAATCGGTGTTAATAGAACCGTTTTGCGTAGCGATTCAAACAGCACTGGGCAGCAATATCCTATATGGTATCAATAATAGCGGACGAATGGCATAGAAAATATTGATGCAATAAAATTTATTGCCGCTCCTTTATCACATATACTTAGTGCAGCCAGTAATATAAGCGCGTGAGAAATATGGTGCTGAATGTCTGCGCTGTCAATTTACCCACGCTCTTTCCATTTCGCCTTTTTTATTAGTTTAAAATTCGTTTAAAATATTTGATTTCCCTTTCAATTGTTTTATACGCTTCCTAATATTTACAGTTACTTCAAACGCGGTTCTATAAACTTGTATAATTTAGTATAATAAAAGCGCAAGACAAGAGTCTCCAAATGAAATCAAATGAACCACAAATGACAAGCAATCAATGAGCAATTGTAATCGAGCAAAAAGTTAAACAAATGAATTAAAGTAAATCGAGATTTCTAAGCACTGCATTGACTCGAGGAATCAGATCTTGATTATAGCGCCAGATGGTGTTATCTTTGACCAGGTGTTGCTTGTATTCTACCTGGCAGTTCGTTTTCTTCAACTGGCAATCGCTTCGATAATGTTGCAAATGGGCCGTTTGCGGGTCGACCGCATACGAAGTGCATTTGCCTTTTGAGCACGCCAGCGGGTAGTGATTGTGGAGGAGAAGGATCTTTTGGACGTCGTGAAAACACTTGACGTATTGGCCGCTCTTGGTGTAGTTGACACTGCGGTAAACGTGTTGCAGCATGTGCATGTGACGAGGAATGCTGGCCACCAAACTGCGCGAATGCTCGGCGTCGTCCCAAAAGTAAACGTTGCGGAAGTTGTACGACGCAAAGGGTTGGCCGGCCGGAGCTTTGGCCAAGACTTTATCCATCAGCTCGTTCCATGTCGACACTTCGCGGGGCATAATTACTTCGTCCGTGTCCAGCAGAGCGATGTAATCGTAGCTGTAGAGATTGCGGTAGAGACAGTCGTTGTAGGGAATCAGCTCGTTCTGTCGCTTGTTGATAATCTTCGACTTGAGATACAAGTGACGCAATCCGGGCAGATTGGGCTGATCGCCCGGAAGCGAAATGGGCGTCAAATCAACTCGCCCCATCTCCTGGTAATATTTCAAGACTCTGGAGATGTTCGGATGGACTTCCAGTTCGTACAGGAAAATCTTGTCGGCTCCGAGCAATCCCAGCAATTCAATCCACTCGACCAGACGGACGCTCAAGTCCACCTGCAGAAAGTCTAGGCCTTTGACGCAGACGGCGAATCGTTTCTTTTCGGCCGGCACTTGATTGTTGATGAGCAAATTGTTGGTTGGCGGCTCGCATCCTTTTTCCGTCAATGAAACCGAGACTGGAATTTGATCAATTTTGAAATTTTTGGCGATGAGATCTGTCGGATTAGGTAAATGACAGGCCATCAGGTAGGGCTGAAGGATTCCGTGTTTGTAATTTCCCCATATTTTGTTCCAGATGTATTTGTACTCGACGATTGGCGTGACCAGCGGATCTCTAGCAGCGTCGTACCACAGCAAGCAGTGCGTCTTCACTTTCGGCTCGATCCGGTCGATCATCCCGAGAATTCGAATGGTCGGTTTCTGGACGGCCGTGCGGTTATCGTGATAAGCTCCGTACAAGAAAAACGTTCCATTCGATGACCGGAGAATTTGCCAGAAACTAAAATTTCAGGTAACATTAAATTTTTTTCAGCTTAATTCGAATTTGAAACTGTAGATAATTAAAGTTATAACTTACTTGTTGTTGAACTGAAGATCCAAAACACTTGGATAGTAAGCGCATGTGTGTTTGAATTTGCCGCTGGAAATTTTAGACTTTTCGCGCATCCAGAACTCGTAGGGCACGTTTGGCGCTAGGCTCTGAATGAACGATTCGTTATCATTGGCTACTACTTCCTTCCTATTTGCACTCAGCTGATTGGTGGTTAGGTTGTTATCAGGCTGATTACTTTTTTCGTTATAGGATAAAGTCGACGTTAGCGCCATTTGGGTGGCTTTTTGCAGGAAGAACTGGAAGTCGTCGTAGGTAGACCTTATACTCTTTGGTGGATCTTCTCCAACATTCTCGGTGCCCCAGATGTGAAATAGACCGAAAGAAAGACACATCCAGAGGACTAGAACACAAGTTTTAAATCGCCGACATTTCAAAACCATTTTCAGTTGGTTCACACACAAATGTTTAGTGCTAGAAATACTTTAAATTAGCCTATTACTTTTAAAAGACTTTCATTACTCAAGAATCACTGTCGTCATGAACTGAATTAACTCAAACGGTCCATTAAAATGCAGGTTCCCTGTACAAAGTACAAAAACAGACTGAACCCTAGACAGACAGCTGGTCTTGTTCACAGTTTAGAGAGATATAGGCATATACGGTATAATTTTTTTTAGGGAAACTGAAGAGTTGAAAAGAATTAAGAACAAGGTCAAAGAAGACAATTTTAGTTGAAGGTCTTCTATTATTTAGACTTGGACGAGGTCAGTCTGAAATTGATTTTACCTTCGAATTGACCGTGCGATATGTATAAGCTGCTTATTAGGCCTATTTGATTGTTCTGAAATTCTCGACAGACATCATTTGAAGAATCCGGCGATTTAATCAGTCTTTTGAATGTTGCTGTAAAGTCGTAAATTAGAATGTACTGAGCAACACAAGAACTTGACGCAAACTGACTCAAATATTACCTTGGTGTCGTTGCCATATTTTCTTTATGGTACTGTAATGAAGACGTTGTCGTAAATGATGGCGATAACTGGCGATAAAGAAATGACGGAAAGTCACGTTCGTTTAAGATAGATAACACTGCTCGACTTGGTGCTGGTTACCCAAAGAACTGTTTCAGTGGGTGGACGCCATTTTACAGATCACGATGAGTGCCCGGTGCTGTTGTCCTTTCCGACTGAACGAGCTGTTTGCCGGTGGCAAATTGGAACGCATCTGTTTAATAATTTGCAACTGTTGGTCGAGATTGTTTTCACTGCTGACCGGTGGCAAATTGCGGCCACGTCAACGTTTCATTTACCTTCTCGCCATTTGGGTGTGTCTCTGCTATGGCCTTTTACACATTTGGATTAGCCAGGAAAGGAATGCTGGTATTTTTCAACCTGTAATCACAATTTTGATTTGATCATAGTAATGCAGTTAAATCTGAAATTTCCCGATTCTTGCTAGAAAAGAACCAGCAGCACATTATCGCCAAGCAAACTAGAGTCGAGATCAAAGAGCGGCAAACATCAAAGGACAAAAATGACATGGAATCCTTCATTCAGGGATTAGCTCATAACGTGCCTTACGAGTACTGGATGCACGAAAAGGCTAAGAATTCCAGCAGCAAAAATAAACCCAAACCGAAATGCGCAATTTTTCCGAGCGTTTTCGACCTCCGATTCAATAACAAGTAAATTTTAAAAAAATCCTCTAATCTTATTGTTAAAATTTTGTTGTTAAAATTGATTACATCGTTCATTTAGTTATTGGCAAACGCTGCGGTCGTCGAATGGAACCTTCTACTTGTACGGGGCTTATTACGACAATCGCAAGATTATCCAGCAGCCGGTTGTTCGAATTCTCGGAATGATTGACCGGCTCGAGCCAACCGTGAAATCGAATTGCCTGTTTTGGTACGACATAGCTAAAGATCCTTTGGTCATGCCAGTCGTCGAGTACAAGTACGTCTGGAACAAGAAATGGGGTAATTACAAACAAGGACTCCTTCAACCGTATCTGATGACCTGTAACTTGCCAAATCCAGCTGATCTCGTCGACAAGGGTTTCAAGCTTGATCAAATTCCAGTCTCGGTTTCGTTGACGGAAAAAGGATGCGAGCCGCCAACTAACAATTTGCTCATCAACAATAAAGTGCCGGCCGAAAAGAAACGATTCGCCGTCTGCGTCAAAGGTCTCGACTTTCTGCAGGTGGACTTGAGCGTCCGTCTGGTCGAGTGGATCGAATTGCTGGGATTACTTGGAGCCGAGAAAATTTTCCTGTACGAACTGGAAGTCCATCCGAACGCATCGAAAGTTTTGCAACATTACCAGGAGACTGGTCAAGTTGAATTGAGGCCCATTTCGCTACCGGGCGATCAGCCCAATCTTCCCGGATTGCGTCACTTGTATCTCAAGTCGAAAATTATCAACAAGCGCCAGAACGAGCTGATCCCCTACAACGACTGTCTCTACCGCAATCTCTACAGCTACGATTACATCGCTCTGCTGGACACGGACGAAGTGATTATGCCAAGGGAAGTGTCGACATGGAAGGAGCTGATGGAAAGAGTCCTGGCCGAAGTTCCGTCCAATAAATCTCCGTCGTCGTACAATTTCCGCAACGTTTACTTCTGGGATGACGCCGAGCATTCGCATACGTGGTATCACGACATTCCTCGTCACATGCACATGCTGCAGCATGTTTACCGCAGTTACAATTACACAAAGCCCAGAGCGTTCGTCAAGTGTTTTCACGACGTCCAAAGAGTGATGACGCTGCACAATCATTTCCCGTTTGCGTGTTTGGGCGGTGGCTGCACTTCGCACGGGGTTGAGCCCGAAACGGCTCATTTGCAACATTACCGAGGTGACTGTCAGACGAAGAAGAACTGCGACGTGGATTTCAAGCAATTTCTGGTCAAAGACACAACAATCTGGCGCTATAAAGAAGATCTGATTTCTCGGGTCGATGCAGTGCTCAAGAAACTTGGATTCCTTAACGAGGATGATGACGGTTACAGGTGATCTAATGCGAACGGATTCATATTAGAAGTTATCTCGATTCCTAAATTAAGACAATAAATGTTACGATTATTTGTTAGATGGAGTGATCAATAAAATATGGTTTTCCCCACATAGCCTATTTATGAAATAGCAATTGACTGAATTAGACGGCTTTTTCTTTCCTGTTTTCTAGTGAAAGTTGAGTTAATTCAACGTACTAAACTGACATAAAATATGTCGCAAAGTCTAATCATTACGGAAGCGACTGTGATCTTATAATTGTTCACATTAAATCGTTAAAAATTCCGACGAGGATGAGATTCGAACTCACGCGTGCAGAGCACAACAGATTAGCAGTCTGTCGCCTTAACCACTCGGCCACCTCGTCTGCTTATCTCAACTGCACCATAAATTCAAAATTCTAGAAAATTGAAAAAAAGATTTTATACACGCACCCAATTTTTGCTTTATAAAATAGTCTTATCGGTGTTAGATCTGGAACAAACAGAAACTGCGACATAACTTACTAAATGAACTTTTATTTGTGTTGTTGTTGACGCAGCTATCTCACCTATCTGAACTCAAGCGGGGGATTCATGCAAAACGACAAAAATATCATTACCGAACCATAAAAGATAATGGGCTCCAAAGTGTATCTGAACTGGAAACGTATTTTATAGATCATATAACATTGTTTTGTACAAATATTAATTAATGATTTATGGAGATAGCATAAACAACAAGCAAATTTTACCTAGTTGAATGTTGAAACATTGACTAGTTGAATTTAGGCCCAATTGAAGGATGTCTTTCTAGGAGAGCGGAAGGAAGTTGTTCATCTCATTTGCTGTTAGATCTCGTAAATGAAGAAGGACGAAAAACACGGCGGCGCGATCCTCTGCTGCTGCCCCGAATTCCAAGTTGAGACGTCTGGATGGGATAAAACCATTGGGACTTGGCCGCTTCATCGTCGGCCAAACTTTGCTGTAATTCCGATAGGGTCTCCAAACGAATTTGGTAGCCGGGCTTTTGTTCTTCCGCAACGCGACTCCTCATCAGACTCAAGTAATCGGTTGGACTCAGAGTGTTGGAACGAAGAGCTGTGGACTCCAGTGAACGGACATTCTCGCCCACCTGATCCAGCAAGCTGAACACTTTTGCTTTGGCCACTTCCAGATTTTCCGAACAGTCAGTCAAAAGTCGTTCGTTTGTCATTTTCTCGTTAGAACTCGACTCAAATTTAGCCTTCATATCCAGTAGAGTCTTTTTAGTTTTCTTTGTAGTTCGGCGAATTTCGACTTGTTCGTAATCGTGCTCGGAAGACGGATGGGCGCAAGCCAGATGTGAACAGAATTTTTTTTGTTTTGGAAGTTTCGTCGGGTTGGCAGAGTAGATAGGCGACTCGCAAGTCTTTTGGCAATTGCGACAGTTGTAAGCGTAGAATCCGTTTTGGCAGGGTACGCGGCTATAACAGATTTTCATATTTTCGATAGCAAAATGCTTGCTGGACTCCATCTTTTGGCCGCATTCCTTCATTTTCCTTTGGAATGTTTCGATGTTTTCGATGTTAAACAGACAGACTTCCAGTTCTTGCTCGATGTCTTTCAATGACTCTTCCAGCAAAGTACGACGCTGGATGACTTCTCGTGTGGATTCCAGGTTCCGGCCGTTCATTCCTTCCAGCATGCTGAAAAATTTGCTGAAATTCTCCTGGCCCATGTCCCAGAATAATTCGTCGAAACACAAATCTTCTTCTTGTTGTTCGGTGCTTGCGTAGAGGACGGAGCTGTTGAATTTGCTGAAAATAATTCCGGCCGACACGGATGTCACGGGGAAATTGCCAGCACGGCAGGCCTCGACGACGGGAGGATCAGCATTGTCTGCAAATGTCACCAACAAACGAATGTTCTCTTTTATATCTTTACCAAAAATAGAAAGAGCAGAGTCGATGATGTATTTCTGGGTGGTGGTTAATCGGCTGTCGCCGGAAGCGGCCACAAAACAGGCGGCGTGAATTTCTTCCACTCGACTTTCCTGTTGAGTCAGAAATTGTTGAATGTTGCGCGTGATTTCCTTGTCCCTTTTCACTCCTCTCGTGTCTCCGTAACCAGGCGTGTCGATGATCGTGATGGAATAAGGAACTGCCATTCCATTACGGTGGCGAATAGTGTAGGCTGTTACTGAACTTGTTTGGCTAATCGCCTGGTTCCTGGCGGTCGTTTCGTCTTCCCGGACACATTTGAAGCGGAACGGATCGTTCCATTTGACGCCGAGGATGTAATTCACCATTCCGTTGATGAGGGTACTTTTGCCACATCCAGTTGCGCCCATCAAGATGATTAATTTGTGATTTTTCATACAGGTTGGCGGAGAACGGACAGGCCTGCCGACGTCAAACCACCGGAGATCTTCACTCACCGACGTGTCCGTAGCGTTCAGCAAATAAACATTAGGTTGTCCTTTCTTGATTAATTCAGCGCACCGGTTTTTCTCATCTACGAAAAATTCGGCAATTCTTTGGTTGTTGAGCTGGTCATTTTCAATGTCGTCGGGCGGAGGTGTTTCAGTAGCGCAGTCCATGTCTATGGAAGTTTCATGATGACGGAATTCACGGTGGGAGATTGACATTGTACTGTTCCAGTATTGGACAGATTGATTACCAACGTCGTCAACTGATTCTTCTGTGATGCAGTTCTCATTCTCATCCAGTTTATCTCCTACACTACAATGGGTTTGCATGCAGTCGACTAAAGATTCCGATTTCGTATCTTCCTCTTCAACCCGTCGGCCTTCTTCATCCAGTCGTTTTAGTTGATTTGCCTGCTTCATTTTAGGCGATTTCGACGACTGGTAATGAACGACTTCCGTGTCAGCGCTCGACTGCGGTGACGTTACGATCGAGTTGTTTCTGTTCAAAATACACACAAATTATGCAGGTTAAAAATTGTGCAAAATCTAAAAGTTGTTGTAAGTGTTATACCTTTGCTCAGTAGACAAAATCATGTCAGCCCTAGACTCCGACGGCGATGCAATAGATACAATGTGCTTCAGTTTGATCGAATAGTCTCTGTTCAAAATGCCGGCAAATTAAGATGCAGGTTATTAAAAATGCGAGAAAACTAAAAGTTAATCATGGTTTTAAGTGTCACACCTTTGCTCAGTTGATCGACAAAATCCGGCAGAAGGATTTATTTCAGAGCCTGAAAGTGATCTACTTTTTTGCATAACTCCAGATCCTGAAACAAAAAATTATACAATTAGAGCACTCATTAAGGAATTAAACATTATTGGGTTTACCTCGCTGTTGTTTCCTCGGGGAATCATTTTCTTTCTTGTAGTCTCCAAAAGTCACTATTGTACCGTCAGTCAAATGCGGATATTCTGAAGTTATTCCAATATAGCAGCGATGGCGCTCCTCTTGATCCAGCAAAAAACTCGATTGCGCTTCTTTGGAAAACTTCTGCAATTCTTCCCTAATATTTCTGAGTCGCTCTTTGTCAGCCATAAGTATCGGAAGGTTCGGAAGAGGGGCACTTATTGCCGAAGGATTATCAGTAAATGTATAAATGAACTGAATTAGTTGATCTGGATAGAATTCGGCTCTCAAGACAAACACTTTTTCGCGATTTTGTTTGGTTGATGTCGTAAACGTCTCGATTTTCAATTGGGTGCCTTCGATTAGCCAAGAAATCTTGTCCATTTCAGAACGTCGTTGAATCAGCCAACTCATCATACTATGCAGTAAGTGGGAGACCATAAAGATTTGTTCGGGAGTAGTGGTCGTATTTAGTGCCTCATGCAATCTCCAAATTTTCTGCCCAAGTGGCCCCAACAAATCATTAAACTGGCACAAAACGCTTTGGAAACAAGGAAGCATTTCAAAGTAGGCACAGATGTTCTTACTTTCATTTGAGATCCAATTAAACATGACTGAATGCGCATCACATTTAAACTTGAAATCGTTCTCCATATCTAATCGAAGTCGAGCTACCATTTGTTCCGGGATATTTCTTAAAGTGATTTCGATGGGTCTCCAATGACTGTCTTCCTTATAAAAACTCATCGCATCCATGAGATATTGAATGGATTGCTGGAAAGATCCCTCTAGTTCATTACCAGGATCGAGGCTGCTGAGGATCTGACATTCCACTTTGTTTAATGATGCAGGTAAATCTAAATTAGCGGAATTTCGACCGAAAATCTGATTGAAGTAATCTTTGGCTGCCCAGTTGAGTCTTCCTTCGACGTTCTCCTTCGTTTCGTGCTGGCGATCGATGGTTCTTTGTAGGGAACAGATAAATTCGGCCCCGTAGACAACCTGCTCCACCAAATGAGTTGCTACACCACCACTTTGGATCTGGTATTCGTTGAGTTTCCAGTCGATGAATTTTGGACAAAGAACTTCGATTCGTTGGTGGACTCGGAAGAAGAAAGTGACTCGAGCTACACTGATGTCTTCTTTTGGTTGGCTTGATTCCAGAAAATTGCCGAACCAAAGTTGACTCAAGTCCACAGATTTTTTCTCAATGCTGTTGTGCAGGTGTGAATTGATGCCTAGGGCTTCGTACTTCAAATGGGGCAGTTGATGCAGATAAAACCACTCTATTTCGGGTGTCAATTTCTTGGTGATTGATATGGATTCCTGGGGAACTCCGACATTGCCTGTTCAAAATGAACAAAAAATTTTTTAAAATTGTGAATATGCAGCTAAATATACACACACATATGACCACTTACTACTGCAAGCAATGTAATACTGTAATTTAGGTTTGAATAAGATAAGTCAAACTATAAATAAAGACAAGCAGACAGAGTAAGATCAGCTGAACACTACTAGATGAAAAATAAGACTTTATTTACGTGAACTTACAAATGGATATGGCATCAGAATAGTAGTTGTAAAGGTTTCCGACTTGCACGTCACGTCCAAGCGCAGATAACCGAATTCGATGGGAACCCATGGTCCATGGACAGACACAGAACACCGTGAATAAATTTCGACTCAACTGGACCCCAACAACATGCAGAATGGGCGATAGACCGATAGTAAATTTTAGTTGTGCATTTGAGCGGCAAATTATGAAATTAGACAATGGATGTGTGGAATAAGCAAATAAGCGTTGCCAACTAGGCCTATCAGACAACTAAGCCGTTACATTTAGATTTTGAAAGTGAACAAATTTCACACAACTTTATTATTTTTTACAACTTTAATTTTGTTTTTAGAATTTGTTATGCTTCACAATATGACGCAAAACGGCTAACTTGGTTTGTGTGTCAATAATGAATTTTGCCATCATGACTCATCAGTCAACAAGAAGAACGTCGACTGCACTGATTGTGATTTCCCGCACTTGGCACTTGTATTTTTGACATATACGAGCTTGTATGCTGCATTGCTGCTGCTGCTGTCAAACGAGAATTCGAGTGAAGTTCTTATATAGAAATTGCGACAATTTAAAAGAGGTAATTGCCCATTTTTATTGAAAATCTGCCGACTTTGTTGCAAATAATTGAGGATGTAAGATGTAACAAATATCAATTGTATGATCGTATAATTTTGGTATAGGTGATTAGCCAGCTAAAACTGTTTCTCATCTAAACGGAAAAAGAAGCTGATTGAACAGAAATGGAAGATAACTTTACCAAGATGGCCGCGATGGGACGTCGTTTTCAAATGGGAGATCTGTATGATTATCACACTGATAACATTCTCACAAGTAAATTATAATTTCTTGTCATCTTTATAGATTTTCTTTTTGGAATTTCAAAAAAACACACTGCTTAGTTTAGTTTAGAATTCGTGATACAAGCCATGATTAAGAAAAGTGTTTTCTCATTTGCTTAAATTCAAATACCGAGTAACTTAACTCTTTCAATCTTCCCTACATTTAAAGATGTTTTCTTACTTGTTATTTTTAGTGCCGAGTATAATGCAGATACATTTGTATTTTAGATTGCCGACTGTGGTGGGATTCATCCAAATTCGCGAATGCTACTGATGTCACTACCGGCTTCAAAATAAACTTGATTCGTCCCGATTCAAATTTTAGCAACAAGTGGCAGCACATGGGTCTTGACGACCATCTTCAGGCCAGCATCGTGACTGGTCTCATCAACAAATTCAGCGGAGCCAGCAACTACCTGAACGATCCATCGAGCCCGTCACAAGTCACCCAAACTCTTGTGTGTCGCACAAAGTCCAGGAAGGAGCGTCTGGATGTGCAAACTCTTCTCCAACAGATGAGCCCTTTACGTCTGCCTGACAGCATTGATGCCGAAATGGAGTTGCCAAAAGCCACCCATGTCGTCGTAGGGATCGTCTACGGAGCTGAAGCCTATTGCGTCCTGAGCCAGGATCTTGGCAGCCACGAAGCCGACGAAGAAGCTCACGAGGAAGCCGAAGAAAATTTAGGAAAATTGGCAACCAAACTGGAGAACGCATTAGGCGACATCGACTTTGACGCCCAATTACCTGATTTCAAGGAGCAGTTCACCAAAGAAGAAAAAGCCCAGCTCACTCGTTTGAAATGTCGTTTTTACTCCGACCTCCAATCTTTAGCTGTTCGAGAGTGTAACGTCATTGAAGTCTACGCACATTGCCTGAAAATGATACGAAAAATCAAAGAAGATGTGGAAAACAAGAGCAAAGCCATCCCCATCACATTCCTTCTCTGCCCGGTGAAATTCATTTTGAAACTTTCCGATGAAAGATTACGGCGGTCATTTGGATTCCGCGATGTCGACTCCGAAGTGACAGCTCGAATGTGCCGGAACTGGCTTCAATTGGAAGAAATCCGGAACAAAGCGGAAGCCATTCGAGCCTCCTCATCTGCCAAGAAAATCAACCGAGCATCGCTGAAATCTTTCCTGGACGTTTTGAATGAATACAAACATCTCCTGAGGGAAAGTCTGAAGAATGGCGTCATTAGGTCCAGGGAAAGTGACGATGGTGATGACGATGAAGTCGAAAGAGTCAACAGCATCGCCGAGAGTCACGGGCTGTTCAAACCAATTCGACTGGAACGTTGGCTCCGCTTCAAAGTTTCCGAGTCGGAGGTGGTCGGTAAAATATCCGGCATCAACGGAATTCTATTCTTATCCGGGAAGCAACAACTGGAAAAGAAACTGGCCGATTCGTTTGAAAAGAAATACGCCTTGGTGCTGACTATTCCGTCGCTGGATGAAAAAGCCAACGAGATTCTAGAAGAGATGAACTACTACTGTGAAAACTATAGCAAATTGGTGGCATTCGAGGATGACACGGATGATGAAGATGGCCAAGTTGACGAGGATAAACTTCCGTGGCACATGGGTCCACGTAGGACAAAGCAGGTGATGGACAAGATCCGGCAATTCGCCAATCACGTCGAGAAAAACAAACATTTGGAAAATCAAGTTCAGTTTTACATCACTTCCGGAGAACCAGGTCAAGATGGCTGTCGCTATTCCGTCTACGAAGCTGATAATCTACTCAAGGACAACCTGGACCAGCTACCCGTCCCCCCGACTGATTTGAAAATTCGTCTCGCTCCCGCTAAATCCAATAAGAAATCGACTCCATCCATTATTGTGTCGTGGGACTATGAAGAATTGGGTTATCCGTGTCACTTTTCCGTCGATTTTAGACCGATGAACAGTTCCGACCCTTGGAGTCAACAGAAGACGGCCAAGTCCGGCGAAAACCAAATTATCCTCAACTACAACAGTGGAGGACCAGAGCTGGAAATTCGAGTGGCCGCCGATACCTGCATAGGACGCAGTGAGTTCAGCGACGTCGTTGACACCGAGACTGCGCTGGGCGTTATTCATCTTAGCGATTCCGACGAGGAACTGGACTGGCTGACTGGAAACTTATGCATATCCGACAGCCGCCAGGGGGCATCAGCATCCGCAGAGCCCTCCCAACGGGCGAAGAAACTTCTGTTGCAGCCCCCCACTGGATTAGAAGTGGATTTGGTTACAAAAAGCACTTGTGAGCTGTCCTGGAGAGCTCCTTTTCATGCCGGAAGCTTATCGTATCGCGTTTGTTTTTGGCGAGACGGCCAAACCCCTTCGTCTGCTCGCGAAGTGGACGTCAGAGAAACCGGATGCCGTTTACAAGAACTCCAGCCCAACACGACTTATTTCGTTAGCGTTGTAGCCGTTGACGGCCAGGATGAAAGTGGACAAAGTGCAAGCGTCCGATTCACAACGGAAGTCAATGAGATGCGTTTTGCCGAAACGATCGTGAAGAAATGCAAGAAAATTGTCAACCGCAACGGGATGGATGTATTTGCTGTTCCGCTTACCAAATTATCTGGGCCAGCAGCGACGGCCGATCGCTTCGCCTTCGGTAGAGCTGACGCCCTGCACACAGGGAAGATGCAGCATCGAACGATTTTGGTGATGGGCGCAACCGGTTCCGGTAAAACTACACTAATCAACGGTATGATTAATTTCATTTTTGACGTCCAATGGGAGGATACCTTCCGCTTCCAGTTGATTGAAGAACAGACGGCCGGCCGCTCCCAAGTTGACAGCCAGACCAGCCGCATCACAGCCTACGACATCCATCAAGCGGAAGGATTCCGCGTTCCGTATTCGCTGACTATTGTCGACACGCCCGGCTACGGTGACACCAAAGGGCTCGAAAGGGACCAAGAAATCACCGAAATGGTCCGTAAATTTTTCGAAGAAAGGGGCGGAATTCAAGAGCTGGACGTGGTCGGTTTCGTGGCGCAAGCCTCTTTGCCCCGGTTGACGCCCACACAAATTTACATTTTTGATTCAGTGCTTTCCATCTTCGGTAACGACATCAAGGAGAACATTAATTTCTTATTGACGTTCGCCGACAGCCAAGTGCCGCCCATCTTGAGCGCCATCACCGAGGCTGATCTTCCCTGTCCGATGGATGACAACACTGGCAGGCCGCTTCACCACAAATTTAATAATTCTGGCTTCTTTTGTTCCAGCCGCGAGTCCGGAATCGGTCCAAACACAACATACACGGTCGACAAATTTAACAGATTCTTCTGGCAGATGGGCATGAACAATTTCCAGCTTTTCTTTATCGGCCTTGGAAAAATGAAAACCAAATCTCTTTCTCTAACGAAACAAGTTTTAGACGAGCGGAAGCGATTGGAAGCCACCGTGGACGGACTCCAACCGCTCATCAAAATCGGCTTGTCCAAGATGGAAGAAATGCGCAAAACCAAGCAAATGATCTCGAATTGTCAGGCCCAAATTGATGCCAATGAAAATGTGGAATTAGTTGTGGAAGTAACGGTGCCCAAGAAAGTGGACATTCCAGCCGGTCTATATTTAACCAATTGCAACAAATGTTACGTCACTTGCCATTATCCTTGTATGATCCCGAATGACGACGGCAAAGTCAGTTGCTGGGCCATGGATCATGGCATGCCTAGATCAATTCGCAGTTGTCGCGTTTGTCCGGAGAATTGCATCTGGAACATGCATGCCAACCAGCCGTACAAGTGGGAATATGTCAGCGAGCAGCAGGCCACTTCATCCAACGCCATTAAACAGAAATACGAGGCGGAATTGAAGAGGAAATTGACGGCTCACGAACTGATCCAGATCCTGCAAAAGGATCTCGACGACAACGAAAAGGCCGTTTTAGAGCGTGTGAATACGGTTTCACGCTGCATCCAGCGGCTGGATGAGATCGCCCTGCGTCCGAATCCGTTCTCGACTCCGCAGTACATCGACCTCATCATCGACGCCGAGCAACAGGAGAAACGTCTCGGCTTCAAGGAGCGGATCGAGAGCTTGAAGAAGCTGCGACAAATGGCCGACATTACCAGTAAAATCAAGAATAAGGAGTCGCTGTTTAGCGAAGATGGAAAGGATGGCGGTGAAAACCTGGCGGCCGATGATGACGAAGGCGACGGCCTGCTGTCGCCGATTGCTGAAGACCCTGAAGTTGGTGCGGCATCCGGTAACATGATTGGATGGCGCGATGAAGATTAAGTGGCATATTGTACATTGTTGGTGAGATTTTGGTAAAATGTTATTGTTGCTTGTTGTTTTGCGTTCACAGATTATCTCGATGTTATTATGTAAAGGTTGTAAAGAGCCATATAATTGCCATATAAAAGAAAACAGAGAAGAGATTAACTATGAAATGTTGAAAAATACAGCTATTTATGCATATAATGTGATTTTGTTTGCTTGTCAAATTCTTGATATAAAAATGAAGAGTTTTCAAAATTAATCACTCGTCGATATTGTCCTAAAACTATACATAAAAGTAAAGCAGGAAATGCGCAATTAGTGCGTAGGAAATTTCTCAAGAAGATATTAAGATTTTGAAATAACCATAGATTTTATGTTATTATCCGAACGTTTATAATTTTGCAATTTAACTATTACGAGTGCAAATTTTTTATAATGTTTTTTTTTTAAATAATCAAACAAGCGCTAAAAGTTGTTTCTTTGAAAGTCCGCTAGTGACAAGTGTCGTGATGGCAGACGACAACAAAATCTGACGTTTGATTTTGGTTGGATTCAGTAATTTCAGTTTATTATTTCGTGGTCTGTCGTAGCGTAATGCAAACGCTCAGTTCTCAACCGGTTTTCCATCATGTTTAACAAACTCGATACTATTAAAATGATTGCTCTTGGCCGTAATTTTTCCATCGGCACTCTCTACAATCACATTGAAGACGTCATTGTACCAAGTAAGTAAAAAGTTTAACTTTTCTTTCATCACAGAACGTCAAATTCAAATGCTTATTTCTTAAGATGGACAATTATTGAACGAAATTTAAGATAATAACGTGAAATTTGGTTGCAGATATGCGTCTGTGGGATCCAAGTGACGTTTCTCGTCTGGCCACTGTCAAGACAGAACAGAAAGAAACTGTCAAAGTTCATTCAATTGTGGCCGAGCACAGGAGTGAAGAAGAAGATGATATCGAAGATGATGAACATGGGACCACCTTGTTGTCTGATTTGGGAATGGACAATCACTCGGCCATGAGTTTGATGGCTGGACTGTTACGTCCTTCATTGGCAGGAGCTTGGCAGTACCCGATTGATCGATCTGATTTTACCACGTTTGATCACGGTGCTGAAGTGGCCGTCCATTGTCGTTCTTCCAGCAGGAAAGTCTCAGTCGACCCCACTAGCCTGGAAATTATCTGCCGGCCAGAGAGACTCATCAAGAGCCAGGCCACTCACGTCGTTGTAGCGGTCACTTACGGCCTGGAGGCCTTCTGCATTTTCTCTCCTCAACTCGGCCCACTTCCTAAAAATTCCAGGGACGACGACGACTACGCCCACTTCTTTGCCAACGGACTTTTGAATGGCCGAAATCGACTAGAACTGGACGAAGAAGATGAAGACCACCTTATTCCGTTAGACTTGCTGTGTCTCCTGTACAGCGACTTGATTGGCGTCAAAAGTGGACAAAGCTGGACTTTGAAGGACGTCGGCGAGCAGTACCAAGCCTGCAGGAAAGTCATGGATCACCTGGCCAGCACGGCCATCCCGTTGAGAGTGTGGTTGTACCCTCTTGGTAAGCTGATGCAGACGGAAGCCAATAACATCTACAGGATTTCCAGCAACATTTTGGATCTCCCCCGTGACCTAGTGATCCGCTGGCAGAAAATGTGGAACCGGATGCGACGAGTTCGACGTGAAACGGACTCGTTGGTTCACCATTTACAACACATTTCCAATGGCCAAATCCCTCCCAACTGTCGTCAAAGAATCAAAGACTTTGACGGATTAATGGCCAAATTCACATCCGCTTTGTAATCCAAGTTGCTGCCAGAATGGACCACTTGCTTCCGGAAAGGGGCCGACCTGTCGACGGAGAAGATGCTGGAAATGATGGAAACAATTGAGAACAAATCGCCTTTCTCCACCAAAGGATTAAGCTTATGGCTAAGCCACCAGAAACATCAGATCGAGACCTTGACCAGGTTGGTCCAGTTGCCTGGCATCCGGCTTCTCCTGGGAGCGGATCAGCTGAAAAAGGAGATCAAGAATCCAGGATATGATCGATCGTTCGCCGTTGTTCTCCACCTGCCAAGTCTTGCTGGACAGTCGGACATCAGTCCAGTAAACGAGATGAGCCGTTTCGTCGACGTGTTCAGCACATCGCATCCATCCAGCTGGACACAATGGGCAAGTAACAATATTGCCGGATTAGACAGCAGTCGAATGTCAGCCGCCCGTCGTCGGTGTTTTATCGCTGGCCAAGAATTCTCCGGATGGGTGACGGATTGTAACCGGGACACACCCAACGTGCGGTACATGGTCTTTTACGACGAAGAATTGTGCCAAGATGGCGAAACAATTTCCCCATCCATTCGGTTATACGACAGCTATTCCGGAGAAGTTGTGCAGAATAATTACACCATTCCCAAAACTCCTGGCCCAGTCACAGTCAAAAAGAACTATCGTGGCGTCATCACGCTGAGCTGGACAACTGAGGAGGAAGTCGACGAGCCCAATTTCATTTTGCAGTATCGGAGTGTGGATAGATCCGGAGAAAGTTGGGATTCCATTCAACATCATTCCAAGACAATTACAATCAGTTATCTGCAGTCGGAGGAGAGTTACGTGTTTCGCGTTGCCGCAGTGACACCAGGTGGGAGGAGTCGGTTCAATCCGGTCAACTGCGAGGTGACAATCAATCCGGTTTGTCGGCCGCCAATCGGAGTCATCTGCCAGTCAGCGACCGACACTAGCATCACCATTTCCTGGTACCATTTCATTTTTGACGAAGAAGAAATTGAAGTTGCGAGTGAAACAGAAAGTGAAGAAGAAATGGAAATTACCGTCAAGTATTTTGCTGTTGAATGCTGGGCCGATGGCAATCAAGATTCGTCTTTCATCCAGCGATCGACGACAAGCAAAACTTTCACCCTCGAACCGCTCGTTCCAGACACGCTCTACTGCGTCCAGGTCAGAGCCGTTTGCACCGACACCAACGGGTCTGTTTTCTACAGTTTGGCTTGCCGGATCTTGAAGATTAGGACGCCGCGGGAAGCCGAACGGGCAGCTCTCATCGTCCGCCGATCCAGCCGAAAGTGTTCCAGTGACAGGTGCCCAGGTGTTGACTTTTACACTTTACCGGTCAAGAAACATCGAGGGGCCCAAACGCAGGGAGTCGGGCACTATGTGCTGGGAAAATCGAGTTATTTGGCGTTGGCCGGCAAGCGTCGTCAACGGACCATCTTGATGCTGGGCGCCACCGGTTCCGGCAAGAGTACCCTAATCAACGCTATGGTGAATTACATGCTGGGCGTCGAGTGGGACGACGATTTCCGTTTTAAATTGATCGACGAGCCGGCCGACAAGTCACAAGCTCACAGTCAGACGGATTTGGTAACCACCTACGACCTGTACGAGATGAAAGGATCCCGGCTGAATTATTCTCTGACCGTCGTTGACACTCCAGGATTTGGTGACACTCGTGGGCTGGAAAAAGACAAGAAAATTATGCAGCAAATCCAAGATTATTTCCAGTGTCGTCACGGAATTCAACAATTGGAGGCCGTCTGTTTCGTCGTCCAGTCGTCTCTTCCCAGATTGACGGCTACTCAACAATACATTTTCGACTCCATCTTGTCTATTTTTGGACAAGATATTAAAGATAATATTCGTCTGATGGTGACATTTGCTGACGGTGCTTTGCCGCCGGTCCTTGGTGCAGTCAAAGAGGCCGGCATTCCGTCGCCCATGGATCCATCCACCGGCCTTCCTTTACATCACAAATTTAACAATTCCATTTTCTTTACTTCCAACAAGGGCGACCGGCAGACAAACGAATTCAACCGGACCTATTTTGACATGGCAATTGGCGGTTTCGACAAATTCTTTGACGATTTGAGTCGCATGGAAACCAAATCGTTGACGCTGACCCGAGAAGTCCTCGAGGAACGGAAGCGACTGGAAAGTCTTGTCGAAGGTCTACAACTTCGTACACAAATCAAACTGACCCGCATCGACGAGTTCCAGCAAATCAAGAGGATTTTGGCGGAAAACCACGATCAAATGGACGCCACCAGGAATTTCGAATTTGAAGTGGAATTTCTCGTTCCAAAAGCAACTGACATCAGCAGAACGGGCCAGTTCACCACCAACTGCCAAAAGTGTCGCACAACTTGCCATTTCCCTTGTAGACAAGCTCACGACGCAGATAAACATTTTTGCTCTGTCATGGACCGAAGCGGCAACTGTATGATATGCAAATGCCCGTGGAATGTCCATTTCAATCAAAAGTACCGGTACGAAATGGTGAAGGAGAAGGTCCAGCGTTCATCCGACGCCATCCGGCAACAGTATCAAGAGGCTACGAGTGAAGCGATGACCAACGAACAGCTGCTGGAACGGATCCAGAAGGAGATCGACGACTACGAGGCGCAACTGCTGGACTTGATGCAACTCACCTACCCGTGCATCCAGCGACTGAACGAGATCGCTCTCCGGCCTCACCCTTTATCTGCGCCCGACTACATTAATTTGATGATTGAAACCGAGAAACAAGAACATCGTCCAGGATATCAGCAGAGAATCGCCACCCTGCAGAAACTCCGCCAAATGGCCGACATCACGGCCAAACTGATCCGCGACCAGCAGAGCACTCGACTACCGCCGCCGCCAACCCAGCAGCAACGACGGACAGCCGTCGGAAGTCGTCGGTTGTCTTCGTTATTCTCCGGATTATATTTACGTCCCACTTCCAGGAATGGTTTGTGAAATCTCACACCTTATTTATTTACATGTCCAAAAAGAGAAATAATGATTATTTGAAAAAGATATTGATATAACATTAATCGTGTAATACAGATCCGCTAAAATTATGTATTGATATAATCAAATAAGGAGTGAATAAAGCCAGATAATTATATGAGATAAATCATAACACGCTATACAAATATGTCTTGAATAATTTTTCTCTTTTTTCGGTCAGTATAATTAATTCATTTCCTAAAATGCTTAGCCAACCAACCCAACACAAATGGGTTTACCGTTATACAAGATATAGTGACCTCGAAAAATATAATATGCTCCATTATCAAGATTGGGTCTCTTCCGGATCGACTGCCGCCGTCCTATCTATTGAAATTGGGTCACTATATCAAATTAAATTTCTTGTCGTCTCCCGCGGTTTCTCCTATCACAACTGAAAACGTTCTTTTTTGCAGTTCAGCGTTTCAAGATGAATTTATTCGATAAGAGCCCGTTATTAATGATGCTTTCGTGCACTTGGTTCTGGGTGTCGACGACCGCTTGCAAAAAGTGAAATGTATTTCTTGGCGATTAATTGGGTTTTCTCTGGCGCAACTTTTGAGTTACAACGCCCACAGTTTCTCAACAGTTCTTTACATTTTTGTTTTTTGATTGCGAGACAAAGATCGACCGCTCGTATCGTCTGTGAAAAATTATTTAGAAAAATGCTTTTTTAAAAAAGAAAAAGCTTTGGGAAATCAAATATAAGAAACACGTTTAAAATATAAATCTCCAATCAAGATTTTTGCAAGAGATTGGGTTGTCATGCTTCTGATGAAATGCACGCGATAGCCAAGATGGTATCAGATTGGCACAAAATCAGCGCAGTCAAATGCATTTAAAAGAGAAAAAGCCACATACTTCCTCTTGGCAATAGAATCTAGGTGAATCAAGAAGAGAGAATAAAATGTTTAAAAAATCACAAATTTATATATCTGAGGTTTCAGAATGTCACCAAGCACGAATGCTGTCATAGAAGGAAGCGTCACACAATCACTTTCTGTAAAGCGAAACGAAATAATAATAATAATTTTGAAACAAAAATACAAGACCGGTTTCTTATGGGTGTGAGATGATTCACTCCCGCTAGACGTGTCTGACACTTCATTATTTTCAGGTTGAAATTTACAGCTCAGCTGGAATAAAAGACTTCCAACTGTGCGCACAGCATATATAGAATTCATATGCACAGCATATAGATAGAGAAGAAGTCCTGTCAGGTGTTGCGCGTAGGACAGGTTATATTTTTGTTCAGCTCGCACCTTCCGCCTATTCTTTTCATTTAACAAATAAATAAAATACATATAAGTTGGAATTTGGAGTCAGACCGGTCAAATGTTGGATGGTAGCCAAGCAAATTAAATCTATCGAATTATTCTTCCATTTTATTCCATTTTATTATAGAAAGTCCAGCTATAGGCAAGTGTAACCATTCTCTTTTACATTTCTATATGTCTCCAGAGTTTTGTTAGTCTTTTAAAAAACAAATCTATTCGAGAAGTAAATCAAAGTTGATAAGCCAGTTTTGTTGCTTGATTACTGCCTTATAAACCATCCTTATATATAATGATTGACCTGAATTAAGGTGCTGCCGTGGCTTTGTGATATAATACCTAACAAAAAGTATACGGTAATTCTGATTGTAGCGGTGAGTAGACGGTGGACACTTGTTTGACTACTTCTCTACATGGAACTGTTGTTATACATTCCTCTCGCAATCTCAGCGCAATCACCACAGCACGGTGCCCCCCTTTTGTCATTTCAATTTCTCAATTCACTAAGTCGGCTGGGTCCAGCCTCTTCGGTTGTGTGTGTGCTCAGTTTTTAATTGATAACAGAAATTAAATTGTAGTGTTTTTTGTGGTTGGAATTGGACATACCTAATAAAATTCGGAATAATTAAAATTAGGTAAGAATCAAAATCCATTTTTACAAAGTGAATCAAGAATAAGCTGTTTGAATAAAAATTTAATTTTGATGTGATAATAACCGCTGGTATTTGATAACAGGTGACACAGTGCGGACAAACATTTTGTCGCTGAAATTAAATGGATACTTCTCGGATATCAGTTTCCGCTCTGGGCCGCGATGTGGTGGTCGGAGATCTTTACAACTATTACACCGACGATATCATGAAAAGTAAGATTTTTATCTCAACAAAATGATGTTAAGTATTTCAAAAAGGTTATCAGTCCGTGAACTGATGGTGAAAGTGGTTTTCAGATTTCTTTTTAAAAAATCTTATAAGGAGGTAAGCCTTTTATGTGTTGGCAGTTTACAAATGAATACACATTGCAAAATTAGAAAGGAGCTTAACTACTTTGCATCTGCAACATTATAGCCCCGTTATTAGCCTTTATTGATGGCGATTGCGAAGATGCCGACGTCAAAAATCATATATGAATAATATTTTTATTAGAAATCCGTACTGCATAATAATGACATTGGCTTCTATCCAAACAGGTAATATTGCAGTACCTGTCGAATACGTACGCGTCGAGCACAAAGCCATTCCAGAATCGGAGCGCTCCTTTTTCTTCAACCAACCCGCCAAATTCAAACCTTCTTTACTTGGAATCAATTCACATGTCCAGCAAAGCATCGAGCAAGGATTCGTGGACCTCGATCAACTTTGGTTCGCCGAATTCTTGCGACCCAATGTGACAGAATCCCGTGATAATGAGGCCATAGTCACCGCCTTCTTCCGCGTTGTCAGACGGACTGAAACTCTCGATCGACAATTCCTCGAATCTAAAATCTACGACTATCAGCTGGACAGCGGCGGACGGGCCACGCATTTGGTCGAACAGGTCGTCTACGGATCCGAGCTGA
Organism: Daphnia pulicaria; assembly: GCF_021234035.1. Classification (NCBI taxonomy): domain Eukaryota; kingdom Metazoa; phylum Arthropoda; class Branchiopoda; order Diplostraca; family Daphniidae; genus Daphnia; species Daphnia pulicaria. The sequence goes on along the minus strand of NC_060919.1, from coordinate 1,327,876 downwards.
TTTGCTCCATGCGCCGGACCGTCGACTGGCGTCGGGAAACCAAGGAAAGCGTCGAAGAAAATATCTATTTAGTAGCCAAAGCTTATTTTGAGCGGATTTTCGGACCAAAAGCAACTAGTAATAATAATATCGATCCTCCAGCCGAACTGGACAAACTGTCGTGTAGAATCCTGAGCAGTTTGGAAGACGTCCAACCGACCGAGACTTCATTCCGCCAATCCTGCGAGTTCCTGAGAGACGTCGTCAATTTCAAAGAGGATAACCAGCCCGCCAAATTGTGGCGGCCCATCTACATCGTCCGGTGTCAGATACCCAGGCAAATCGAGACGCGGATATTTTGGGACCGGATATCCGACAAGAGGCTCAAGATCGAGCGCAAATGGCACTGGATTTTGAAGGAGAGCCGCAGGATTTTGAGACACCCGTACCTCAATCAAATTCCTCCCATCGCCAGAGCCGTGTACCAATTCCTCGACTTGCTGGAGCCCATTGAAAAGGAGATCAAGCAATTCAACTTGAATGTTATCGGCAAGAAGTACACCCAGGAGCAAGTGGGGAGCGATATTAAAATTATTATCGATAGCGTCCTGCTGTCGGACATGGTCAATTGGCTCATTCAGAGACGATGCGATATTGACGCCATGTGTTTGCTGTTTAAAGGCAAACAAATGGCCATGTACGACATTGCGGAAATCGAATCCCGGCCTCATTCGACCATCGAGAGGCGGGCCAGAGTTTTCGTCTTGAAAGTTGAATACAACCCGGATCCGCTGATGAAACGCGTCCAGAATTTGATCGGCGATCCGAATCCGATCATCAAAATCCCCGTTTTTCCGGTTATGTTATCTGGTGATAAAGAACGTCTGGCGGTAGTTAGTCAGGCGTTTCACGAATTTTCAGAAGAGGCTCACTGGTGTTCCAATGACAAGAACAACTACCAGATTGGACTGGTTCCGGTTTCTTCCGCTCTGGATGACGCAACCATCAAGACGATTTTGTATCCTGCCATCGAGTTTCATACGCAAACATGTTCGCCGGTTATCAGCCAACAGTTAGCTGCCAGTTCTAAAACAGAACAAGAAAGTTATACTCACAAAGAGGAGGAATCTCTTCCGTGTCAGCAACCGACTTCTGCGCAGCATAAATTAAAGAATTCATCTCAGATTCATTTAAAAACAACATCATCAGCCACACCAAAGCAAAATCCTTACGAAAAAGTCTCGTATTTACTAATGAAAACTTTTTGTCAAGTATTTAATGATTGAGAATGTTAACCCGTTCTATGTTAGCCCTTTTTGTATATCTGTATTATTATTATTTGTAAAGCTATATTCTGAAATTAAAATATTTTGTACTTTCTTGTGCAGCGCTTGAAACTATATAGGACCAAATCGTGGGACGCACCATAGTTGGAAAATGTTCGATCGGTAATAATCCACGGTAGTTATATGCGAGTTGTTAAATTGTTACACAACGTACACGATTTAATTAATTGTCTAAATTGAAAATAGGAAACTTTTGTTAGACTTTCATGTACTGAACGGATTGAAGACAATTCGGAAAATTTAACGGAAGAATACAAAGATGAAGGCTTTTAGATGATATTACATAAAGGAGCAAAAGATAAGATCAAACAGTAATTATAATAAGGAGAGCAGCGGAGAGGATTAATAAGATACGATGCTTTTATATTCATAGTTCACGTAAGATTTAATTGTGAAAAGTTGACTCATTATTTTAGATTTTGTCTTTATTTGCGTCCTGGGCGCCTTTTATTCGTGTTGGGCATGTCCGTCCAGTTAGTGCAGCAAAGAAAGTGACCTGCAAGATTGTGGCAGTTCAATCCCCCTGCTGTAAGTCCGTTGTGGTGATAAAGCGATGACAGGGAGATGCCACATTTGTCGGCAATAGACAAACAGGTATCATCGCTATTCAAGCGAAATCCATTACGGCAGTTTGGATGCGAAGAATTAACAAAATCTGTTTTTCCGAGAGAGATAAAGCATTCTCTGTTAATTACGCATTACCTGTAGACAGTATACTATCATCACATGTTTGAAATATATACCAGTGAAGTTAATGAGAACGAAGAGCGAAACGACCAGAAGAAAAGACATTTTTATGGAAACCATTGCTGCAATTAGACAATCGGAAAATGGAACAAAATCTGAAGAAAACGCACTTTATTTATTAAATAATTCTGAATGTTATTCGTAATTTTAAAATATTCAAAATTAAAAAATGTTTTTTTTTTCTCTTTACCTATATTGGTTTGGCTGCTACTGCCTTGGAAGATAACCAGTGCTTTACTGAACATTTTTTTTATTGCTAAAGAACTGACTTAAATTGAACTCTAGTCAACTTTGGTTATACTCCGATCCGTGCACTGTTAAAACGATTGCCTGTACTGATTTTTCGTGGTTGCTATAATCGTAAAATAGACGGATATCCTCTAAAATTGTGATCGGTCTCAACTTTTTCGTGGTTTATGATATTAAATCAGATAGGTCTCAACCGTCTCAGCAAAACCTCTAAATGGTGGTATATGGCAGTGCTAGTGGCTAACCCCGAAAAATAAAAAAATAAATGACGGAAATTGATTAGCCACGCATGCAATCACCATCATACATGGTAAAACAATTTTTGGAAAATACAGCAAAATTCTTATGAAAAAGTTGCAATTTAAAATCTTTGCTTTCCAGGAATATCTCGGTTGTATTAATTGTATATTAATATCTTAAATAAATTCCAATATTCAAGGAAATGAGGTACAGTAACCACAAACTTTTATTTACCATAAAGCCATCTCACGAAATAAAAATTTATCACAAACTGTAATTTACTCGTATAGATCACACTTCCACTAATTAGCTATACCCTAAGCTTATATGTTTTATGAGAGATAATTTGATTTTCTTTGCCAGTTTTATATTTTGGTGACGTTGCGAGTCATAATAAAATAATGCCAATGCGACTGTTTGAAAAAAGCCATTAAGCGTTTAGAGAAAGGGTAACACAAAGGTTTTAGCATATGGAAATTCGAAAACACTTCGGAAAATTCAACACTGTAAGGATAGAAAGTTATGTATCCGAATGTATAGTATCTCAAGCCGTTAAATGCAAATGAAGCTCAATCAAAAATTATATAAGGATTAGATTATAGATTTCATATTCCATTTCATATTTATATTTCAAAAGATTTAATTTTGAAACGCGGAAATGACTTTCATTATTGATGAATTTTTCTTTATTTTCGCCCGTTCCAGTTAGTGCAGCAAAGAAAATGGCCCGGCTGAAGATTGTTGCAGTTTCTTCCCCCTGCTGTAATTCCATTGTGGTGAAAAAGCGTTTGCAGGGAGATGCCACATCTTTTGGCGGTAGACCAACAGGTATCTCCGCTATTCAACCGAAATCCGCGCCGGCAGTCTTGCGAATAAGCAACATCTGTTCATTCCGAGAAAGATATAGCATTTTCCGTTAGTCAAATATATTATACCTTTAACGCATAAACGGCATAAACAATCATTTCAACATGTTTCAAGTCCTACCGATGAAGTTAATAAGTACGAAGAGCGAAACGACCAGGAGAAAAAGGGAAGGCACCTTTCTGGAAACCATTGTTGCTAACTTGCTACTACACAATCGAAAAACGAAACAAAAATTTAAGAATTAAGAAAATGTATTAAATTTTATTTCATAATTTTTAATATTATGCACCATTTAAAAAATATTCAAAATAAAAAATAAATTGTCTCCTTTTACCTATTGATTTGGAGGCTACTGCCTTGGAAGAAAAGTACTAGTGATTTTTTTAATTGCTGAAGAACTTGTAATGAATTCAAGCGAACTAGTCTACCCTTTTTATAAGTTCCGACCCATGTATACTGTTAAAGCAGCTTCTGTTTTTTGGGGTGATTGCTTAACCACGAATAGACGGATATTCTCCAGAATTGTAGTTCGACTCAGAATGTTCGGTGTTTGTGGTTTTTTATACTAAATCAGCTACTCAAAATAGAACCCGTAATTATTGATAATGTAGTATAGCAAACCACAAAAAATTTAAACATTAGCGGTAATTGATTAGACTGTTAAAACGGTTACTGATTTTTCGTGGTGGCTAACCAAAAAATTTGACGGAAATCCTCAAAACCGATTGGCATATACATTCTCGTGGTTTGTGATAATATCAACAAAGCCCTCCAAATAAAAAAAAAAACGGCGGTAATTGATTAGCCACGACGCGCGCAATCAAGAATGCATCGTAAAACGATTCTTAGTTATCGGTATTTTTGAAAGTACAACAAAGTAATTTTCATAAAATTTAATAGAATAGGCTGATGACTTCAGGAGTTCAGGGTTTTACTGCTATTAATTAATATATTCGGGCATCACTGATTTATCAGGGTATTTCACCTAAGCCTGCTGGATTTTACGTTAGATTGTCAAGAAAACCCGAGGTGCCCCTCGTCCGATATAGAGGGACGAAGCACAACCGGATCCCATCCGGCTGCTTCAAAACAACATGTAGCGAGTCATGGCGTGATTATTGAAATATCTGCCAAATTAGATGACACATGTCAAAATTCTGGTGGCAACTAAATATAAACATTAGTGGTGGTGAATAGTTGAGTCGGGTAGGGCGTGGCAATATCATCATAGCACATTGAGTCCCGAGTTCGGTTCCCAAAGGGGACATAGTTAGTTCACCATTCAACGATTAGGTGGCGCCCCAAATGTGAGAAAGGTCGTATGGGGTAGTAACTCATCAATGTAGTGGATGCTCGTTGGCGTGACCAACAATGTGCAATAATGTTAACATGGAATATTGCATTAGCATCATGGCTTAAGACTTGCATCTAGTTATCAAACTAGTCGTCATATTACATGTTTAAGATGGCAGCAGTTAATACTAAATCCATGGTTAATTGAATACAGTTTCTGGGTCTTCATCTTATAGCGGCTAAATAGCCGTATGGTCAGATCTATAGATGCAGCTAACATTGATCAAATATGAGTCTACAGATTGAAACCCCATACTTTTCTCATTTTATTTTATTTGAATTTTAAAAATTCTGATTCTCAGATTCATTCAAAAACATCAGCCACAGCACCAAAGCAAAATCCTTACGAAGAACTCAGAAGTGTCGTATTTACTAATGAAAACTTTTTGTCAAGTATTTAATGATTGAGAATGTTAACCCGTGATGTTGGCCCTTTTTGTACATCTGTATTATTATTATTTGTAAAGCTACATATACTAGCATATATAAATTAAATCATTTCGTACTTTCTGTGAAGCGCTTGAATTTATACCAATTCGTGGGACGCGTCATAGTTAGAAAATCTAAGTTGCTTCGTATTTCCAAATTTGTATTTATCTTTTTACAATAAATCTATATAATAATCAGCGATAATTATGCAAGTTGTTAGACTGTTGCAAATCACTTCGCGCAAACATAATTAAATCAATTGTTTCATAAATTGAAATCAAATGAAATGTAAATTTTTGTTTCTAGACTTTCATCTTATCGGCGATCCATCCATTGTTTATGTACGCCGAGACCCGCGTGTAAACGCCGCCTTCTTCACACTTTGCAGGCCCGTGGCTAGTGATTCCAATTTGGACGCCATCGACAATAATTGGGCCTCCACTATCTCCCTGAAAGATGACACGACAAATATTAGTAAGTGGAGCACGCACGCCTGCCGCAAATAATTTTATTTAAAGCCAGTAGAAACATTATACCACATACAGTAGACCATTTTTTGTTCCATTTACTCGACGAGGCTAAAAACCGAATTACCTGACAAGTTTCTTTGGTACTTGACGGAACTGTGCATAACTGATACTCGTCGTTGTACGCCACACTAAATTGCTTTTCACATTCTTCCTTGGAATTTACTGCCAGTTCAACTTGCATCATGTTGGGGGGACTCATTCCATCTATAATCATTTATTTGTGGGAAAATGCCCGTTAATATTAGACATCTATCGGCCAATTAAAAAAAATAACGTTTTAAATAAATCACTTGCCGGATGATGTCAAACCCCAGCCAATTGCAATAATTCTCTTCCCTGCGTAATCGACTGTGCAATCGCTACATTTTTCAGGTAACTTTATCAGACTTACACCTGGATTCTCGTTCAGGATAGCGCGCGTATCCATCTTCAGGATGGCGATGTCATTTTCACCCTAGCGTATGAGAGTCATTAAAAAGAGTTGAACACAGAAAATAAGTAACGGAGAATCAGAGTAGGCATACCTTGCCCAACTGATTGAAATCGTCGTGAATTAAAATTCCGTCCATGGAAACAGTTCTTTTAGTGCTGGTCGAATACAGCAACTCGATCAACCCATTTGGTGGAATAGCGTTGACCCCCAAAAAGATTTCGATTTCATTCGAAAGCTCCCTAAGGTTAAAGAAAGACACACGTCACTGAGTTTAATAATATTTCGTACTAGTTCCTATTCAAAAGAGACAGTATTCAAGAATTACCCTTGATCGTTGAACAAACAGTGAGCTGCGGTTAAAATGTGCCATTCACTAATCAAGGTACCGCCGCACCAAGGAATTGATAGCGTATCGTTTGTGGTAACGTCATCGATCACAAAACGTCTAATATGAACCTAGAAATACAAAACAAAAACATTAACTGATAGAAAGTGTACGTTAAAAATAAGCCGAACAACTTGAATTAAAACTCACCATGTATTTGTGTCGTTCACTATCATCAGGGTTCACTTCGGAACCGCCAATTATGTAACCAAACTTCGGAGGAGTCAGCCCATCAACCAACATACCTAGGAAAGCGCAAACAAAGCAAAAGAATTAAATTAGCCATAAAAATACGTAAAAATATGTCAATCTTGATTGCCTATTAGTATAGTAACCTGAATTAGAGCGTTCCAGTCCCATTGCGTCACTAGGATTAACAGACGAGGACATTAGTAAAAGAAATACCTAAAAAAATATCATTAGAAAATTCGTTAAGCGGATGTTTTTTAAATTTACAGGTAAAATAAATTTCCGTGACTGGCCCGCCATGTACGAAGTGTCTAGTTTTAACTTGGTCGACTGATAACAATTACTCGTAAGGAGGAAGCCCCCTTATATACCTTTCAAACTGTGTTAGTGGTAGATTCGTGTTGGCCAGCATGACCTAGATTGCACGATAAAGCTCTATATATTCTGGAACACTCGGAAAACTCGCTACTTCTCAACAGTGATGCAGCATTTTGACATGTGTAGCTGGACTGATAATTTCCCTACAAGCTAAAAAAAGGGGGACAATTAGAATGCAGAGTACCGTAATAGGCATAACAGCGAAAAAATCATTTTAGTTTTCCATTGATTCATTTGGAAGTCACACACTTTCTTTTGTATTTAAGACAATTTGACTGAGAAATGATGAAAATATAAAAAGAGCAGAACTTAAGCCAAACAGAACAGAGATAAGAAAGGTGATTTTTAAAACAGTTATTACAGATCAAACGTTTACGGACTTAATGAGAATAAAGGAAAAATGTGTCTAGGTTTCTTTTTCATTGGGATTTTTCTTTTACTTCGTTTGTTTAACCTAACTGGGACTCATTAAAAAACAACAAAAAGATTGGCAATTTCAGAATGTTACAATCCAAATTGCAGAGAAAAGCAGAGATAAATTTTAAATTACTTAGCCTATCAGCGTTTATGTTGTGTTCTTCTCCTCACTGTTAACATCAACAACAAGTGAACTCCAGTAGGGAAGTAAGTAGTGGGCGACGCGCTGAATGGTGACGGCTGCTCCCGGTTGGAGCGCTCCAATCAACGTTGTAGGCAAGGGATCTCCGAGCAAAGCATTGGCGCACATCAGCATGGAATCAGAAACCGATTTCCGATTGTAACCGCCTTCCAATAGGACGGCAACCCGTCCTTCAGCCAGGGAAGTCAGCATATGGCACATTTGGCCGTACCCTTCCGGAGAAACCTTGCAACCTGCAATTTCCCCAAATAAAATAAAAGGAGCTCTATTTAAATGAATGTGCGACATTAGGACGCTTTTCAGAAAAAAATCTTACCACCCAAAGGATCTCCAAGAGCCGCGTCGAATCCGGCTGCCACGAGAACTAGCTGTGGATTATATTGGTTGGCGATCGGCATGATAATTCTTCGAAATGCTGCAGAAGAAAAATTATGTTAAATGTTGTTCTCATAACTAAAAGTTCGTCGAACTTACCTGCTAGATACTCCGAGTCACCCATCCCTTTCTAAAAATAATTGAAAATTAAAATGATGAAAGTTAATCAAAGTGATAGTTAACTTACACTGGAGCCCATGTCGATACTCACGGCCGCGTTCCAGTTAGTGCAGCAAAGAAAGTGACCTTCAAGATTGTGGCAGTTCAATCCCCATGTTATAGAAGTCCGTTGTGGTGATAAAGCGATGACAGGGAGATGCCACATTTGTCGGCAATAGACCAACAGGTATCATCGCGGGTTTATTTGCTGCTACTGCCTTGGAAGATAACCAGTGTTTTACTGATCATATTTTTTTATTGCTAAAGAAATTTTGATGACTTCAAACGAATTAGTCAACTTTGGTTATACTCCCATCCGCGTACTGTTAAAACGGTACTGATTTTGTGTGGTTGCTATAATCATAAAATAGACGGATATATCCTCTAAAATAAATTGTGATCGGCCTCAACTTATTTTTCTTGGTTTATGATATTTAATCAGCTAGTCTCAACCGTCTCAACAAAACCTCTAAATGGTGGTAGCAGTGCTAATGGCTAACCCAAAAAAAAAATAATAATAATAAATGACGGAAATAGATTAGCCACTAGTTTGACGATACAATTACCCTAGGCCTGTTGAGTTGTTCGAGGTAGCTAACTTGTTTGGATATAATAGATCCCAGGATTTTTCATTATAGACATCACAATTAGATTTGTGAAACGCCGAAACGACTTTCATTATATTTATGAATTTTTCTATTTATTTGCGCTCATTCCATCCATTACAGCAAAGGAAATGGTCCAGCCGAATAAAAATTATGGCGGAAATTGTTGATTAGCCACGAAGCAATCAGCAACCGCATGCGTCGTAAAATAATTTTTTGTTCACGGCCGATCAGCCGATCGTAGAGACGACTACGATTACCTCGTCACGTGATGATTTTTCTATTTTTATTGGTTCGAGAATAACACTTGCGAAGCCGCTTATCTCGGATGTTTTTTTGTTTTTTTAAACAAAAAAATTCCTTTTGTAGGTGGGGAACTATAAGCCCTTCGTATCTATATATATAAGAACCCCAGTATTACTAATTTAGCTTGAATTTAACATATGTTTGAGCCTTTTCACCAGGAGAGTACCCCTTGATGGTAGGCTAGAGAAAATTTTGAGTGTACAATTTGAATTTCCTTGCCATCATACATCATACATTGACATCATACATTTTAGCGACGTTGCGACTCATGAAATAATGTAATGTAGCTCAGTAACTGTGTTTGAAAAAGCCAGTAAGCATATATGGAAAGTCGAAAACAATTCGGAAAATTCAACACAAGGATGAATATGTATCTATAGATGTCAAGTGCAAAAGAAGGCCAATCAAAAATGATATAAGGAAAGAGTGATTTCATATTCAATTTCATAAAGTGATAAAGCCAAAATGATTTTCGTTATTGTTTGTGCATTTGTCTTTATTTGCGTCCATTCCAGTTAGTGCAGCAAACGTGTGCGTTAACCGGGTCAATATTTTGACCGTTATTGCCGCAGTTATTTCCCCATTGTAGAAGTCCGTTGTGGTAGAAAAGTTCTCGCAGCCTAACGCCACATTTTCGGGCAAGACTCGAACAGGTATCATCTATATTCAATCGAAATCCATGTTTGCAGTCTTTAAGCGAGTCGCAGTAAGCGAAATCTGTTCATTCCGAGAGAGATAAAATATTCACTATTATTAAAAACTACCTTTGATAAACATATACAATCATTTCAAGTTTTCAACATGTTCAAAGTATAGGTACCAGTCGGTACCAGTGAAGTTAATAAGAACGAAGAGCGAAACGACCACCAGGAAAAGGGAAACGGAAGACATTTTTTGGGGAACCATTGCTGCTATAACAAAATCGAAAAATGACACAAATATTTAAGCAAATTAATTTTATTTATTTAATAATAATTAAAATAATTAAAATAAACAAAATATCGTTTTTTTCTCTCTTATTACCCATATTACTTCTTACCTAGTGGATTGGCTGCTACTGCCTTGGACGCTAAGCCTAAAGTGATTTTTTAAATATTTGAAGAACTTGTGATGAATTCAAGCGAACTAGTCTACCTTTTTATACTCCGACTCATGTAAACTGTTAACATTGTGGCTGTTTTTTTGTTTTTTTAGTGATTGCTTAACCACGAAATAACCGGATATTCTCCACAATTGTAGTTTTGCTCAAAATGTTCGGTGATTGTGGTTTTTTATACTAAATCAGCTGCTCACATAATACAGCGAACCCCCGCAAACCCCCAAAAATTTAAACACTGGCGGTTATTGATTAGACTGTTAAAACGATAACTGATTTTTCGTGGTTGCTATAACCAGCTAGAAATAGACGGATATCCTCCAAAACCGTGATTGGCATATACATTTTCGTGGTTTGTGATAAAATTTTTGTAGATAGTAGCAAATCCCCAAATAAAAATAATATTTTATTTAAAAAAAAACGACGGTAATAATTGATTATAGAAACGAGCAATCAACTATGTGTCGTAAAACTATTTTTCTTTGGATTTTTTTAAATACAGCAAACATGCAACACTATTGCAAAATCTTTATAGAAAAGTAGTAGCAATGTAACAAATTTTCTTCCTAGGAATATCTCGATTGCATATAGATATTTTATCATTCCCAATATTCAAAAGAAAATGAGGTAGCCTACAGAAACAATCAACTTTTTTCACCATCATCAAAGCCATCTCACGAAATAAAAATTTATCACAAACTGTAATTTTCTCGTAGTTCGCACTTTACTAATTACCCTAAGTTTTACGTTTAATGAGAGATAACTTAAACTATGAAGTTGAACTCATCTTCTCTACAAACTGCCATGGAACTCATACAATATAATTACCCTAGGCCTGTTGAGTTGTTCGAGGTAGCTAACTTGTTTGGATATAATAGATCCCAGGATTTTTAATTATAGACATCACAATTAGATTTGTGGAACGCCGAAACGACTTTTATTATATTTATGAATTTTTCCTTTTTATTTGCGCACATTCCATCCATTGCAGCAAAGGAAATGGCCCGGCCGAATAAAAATTATGGCGAAAATTGTTGATTAGCCCCGATGCAATAAGCAACCGCATGCGTCGTAGAAAAGGGGTCTTACCGTCTTAGTACCCCTTGATGGTAGGCTAGAGAAAATTTTGAGTGTACAATTTGAATTTCCTTGCCAGTTTTACATTTTGGCGACGTTGCGACTCATGAAATAATGTAATGTAGCCTAACTCAGTAACTGTGTTTGAAAAAGCCAGTACACTCTCAGTTTTCAGGGGATATTCTAACCCTCTACGACGGATATTCCAGCTTCGAATACCCTTGCTTAGAATAGGTCTAGAATAGGTTCAACCCTATTCGAAAGCTTCGAATACCCATAGTAGAACCCTTATGCGATTCGATTTTCCTTCGAATACCCCAGTATTCGAAGAATCGAATACCTTACCCCATATTCGAATAGAATACCTGGGTGGGCGAATGTTTCATTTGCACATACGGCGTCGGTGTATCGAGTTGCCTCCCAGCACACTTTTTTAAATTTTCAGATTGAAACTTTATCCGTCCCAACAAAGTCCCAACTCCAAAAGTATCAAAACGTATAAATAACTTTATCGATAATACAGAAGATTGATACTGTCAGAACAGCCGTATGGAAGAAGCTCTGATTAGAATGCGAGAGACCCGAGTTCAATACCCAGACGCTCCACACATTTTTTCTAAACTTACACCTCCCAGCAAAACTCTTAGAATAGGCATGGAATAGGGGGTATTCGGGGGATATTCGAACCCCTATTCTAGAACAGGTATGCTACTAATAGAATACCCCCCCTATACTATTAGTAGCAAAAACCAAAACGCTACTAGTTCGAATACACTCGAATACCCCCAAAAAACTGAGAGTGTAAGCATGTATGGGAATTCGAAAACAATTCGGAAAATTCAACACAAGGATGAATATGTATCTATAGATGTCAATTGTCAACTGTCAAGTGCAAAAGAAGGCCAATCAAAAATGATATAAGGAGAGAGTGATTTCATATTCAATTTCATAAAGTGATAAAGCCAAAATGATTTTCGTTATTGTTTGTGAATTTGTCTTTATTTGCGTCCTCTACTCCAGTTAGTGCAGCAAACAAATCCACTGCCGTATCTAGGACCGCAGTTATTTCCCCATTGTAGTTTTCTGTTGTGTTGGAAAAGTGTTTGCAGGCTAACGCCACATTTTTGGGCAAGACCCGAACAGGTATCATCTCTATCTATTGCAAATCCATAATCGCAGTCTGCATAATTCTTAACCCCGTCTTTGGCAGCCCCGTCTTTTTGCGAGTAAGCGAAATCTGTTCATTCCGAGAGAGATAAAATATTCACTATTATTAAAAACTACCTTTGATAAACATACAATCATTTCAAGTTTTCAACATGTTCAAAGCATACCAGTGAAGTTAATAAGAACGAAGAGCGAAACGACCACCAGGAAAAGGGAAACGGAAGACATTTTTTGGGGAACCATTGCTGCTATAACAAAATCGAAAAATGACTCAAATATTTAAGCAAATTAATTTTATTTATTTAATAATAATTAAAATAATTAAAATAATTAAAATAAACAAAATGTCGTTTTTTTCTCTCTTATTACCCATATTACTTCTTACCTAGTGGTTTGGCTGCTACTGCCTTGGATGCTAAGCCTAAAGTGACTTTTTTTAATATTTGAAGAACTTGTGATGAATTCAAGCGAACTAGTCTACCCTTTTTATAGGCCCTACTCCGACCCATGTAAAGTGATAAAATGGTGGCTGTTTTTTTTTGTGATTGCTTAACCAAGAAATAGACGAATATTCTCCAGAATTGTAGTTCGGCTCAAAATGTTCGGTGATTGTGGTTTTTTATACTTAATCAGCTGCTCCCAATAAAACCCGTAATTATTGATAATACAGCGAACCCCCGTAAACCCCCCAAAATTTAAACACTGGCGGTTATTGATTAGACTGTTGAAACGATTACTGATTTTTTGTGGTTGCTATGCTATAACCAGCTAGAAATAGACGGATATCCTCCAAAACCGCGTGATTGGCATACCCATTTTCGTGGTTTGTGATAAAATGTTTGTAGATAGTAGCAAATCCCCAAATAAAAATAATAATTAATTTTAAAAAAAACGACGGTAATAATTGATTATAGAAACGAGCAATCAACTACGTGTCGTAAAACTATTTTTCTTTGGATTTTTTGAAAATACAGCAAAAATGCAACACTATTGCAAAATCTTTATAGAAAAGTAGCAATGTAACAACTTTGCTTTTCTAGGAATATCTCGATTGCATATAGATATTTTAATCATTCCCAATATTCAAAAGAAAATGAGGTAGCCTACAGTAACAATCAACTTTTTTCACCATCATCAAAGCCATCTCACGAAATAAAAATTTATCACAAACTGTATAATTTACTCATCGATCGCAATTTCACTAATTATACCCTAAGCTTATGTTTTATGAGAGATATATAATTTGAATTTCTTTGCTTGTTTTATGTTTTGCGGACGTTGCGAGTCATAATACAATAATGCAATGCGACTATATATATGTGTTTGAATTATTATTATTATTAGAGGGTGTGTTACTCGTCTTAAGGCGAGTGTTACCCGTATATTACAGTCAAAAATATAAAAATAACGAATACAACACTGGACTAGATATGGGAAAGGGAATATGAAATAAACGCACGAAATGGACGGGTGGTAATGTATGGCGATTTATGAAGATAAAGGAAGAGAGAGAAGATAGAATGCTATGAAAGGGGGTATAAAGATGTAGAAAGGCCTCGAGCGACTAAAAAACATCTGACTGGTACCTCTCGTCCTGAGATATGTGTTTGAATAAGCCATTAGGTGTTTAGAGAAAGGGCAACAAAAAGGTTTTAGCATTATATGGAAAGTCGAAAACAATTCGGAAAATTCAACACAAGGGAACACTCTCAGTTTTTTGGGGGTATTCGAGGGTATTCGAACTAGTAGCGTTTTGGTTTTTGCTACTAATAGTATAGGGGGGGTATTCTATTAGTAGCATACCTGTTCTAGAATAGGGGTTCGAATATCCCCCGAATACCCCCTATTCCATGCCTATTCTAACAGTTTTGCTGAGTGGGGTAAGATCAGAAAAAAGGTTTGGAGCGTCCGGGTATTGAACTCGGGTCTCCCGCATTCCAATCCGAGCTTCTTCCATACGGCTATTCTGACTGTATCAATCTTCTGTATTATTGATAAAGTTATTTATACGTTTTGATACTTTTGGAGTTAGGACTTTGTTGGGACGGATAAATTTTCAATCTGAAAATTAAAAAAAGTGTGCTGGGAGGCAACTCGATACACCGACGCCGTATGTGCAAATGAAACATTCACCCACCCAGGTATTCTATTCGAATATGGGGTAAGGTATTCGATTCTTCGAATACTGGGGTATTCGAAGGAAAATCGAATCGCATAAGGGTTCTACTATGGGTATTCGAAGCTTTCGAATAGGGTTGAACCTATTCTAGACCTATTCTAAGCAAGGGTATTCGAAGCTGGAATATCCGTCGTAGAGGGTTAGAATATCCCCTGAAAACTGAGAGTGAAGACAGAAATGTATCTCAAGACGTTAAATGCAAATGAAGCCCAATCAAAAATTATATAAGGATTACATTATATAGATTTCAAACATTTCAAATTCCATTTCATTTTTATTTTTCAAAAGATTAATTTTGAAACGCGGAAATGACTTTCATTATTGATGAATTTTTCTTTATTTTCGCTCGTTCCATTCAGTGCAGCAAAGAAGATGGCCCCGCTGAAGACTGTTGCAGTCTCCTTTAAACATGTAAGTTAATGTAAGTCCGTTGTTGTAAAAAAGTGTTTGCAGGGAGATGCCACATTTTTTGGCGGTAGACCAACAGGTATCTCCGCTATTCAACCGAAATCCGCGCGGACAGCTTTGCGAATAAGCAACATCTGTTCATTCCGAGAAAGATATTGCATTTTCCGTTAGTCAAATATATTATACCTTTGACGCATAAACAATCATTTCAACATGTTTCAAGTCCCTACCGTTGAAGTTAATAAGTACGAAGAGAGAAACGACCAGGAGAAAAGAGGAAGGCACCTTTCTGGAAACCATTGTTGCTAACTTGCTACTACACATTCGAAAAATGAAACAAAAATTTAAGAATTAAGAAAATGTATTATATTTTATTTCATAATTTTTAATATTATGCACCATTTAAAAATATTCCGGAAATAAAAAATTAATTGTCATTTTTTACCTATTGATTTGGAGGCTACTGCCTTGGAAGAAAAGTACTAGTGATTTTTTTAATTGCTGAAGAACTTGTAATGAATTCAAGCGAACTAGTCTACCCTTTTTATAAGTTCCGACCCATTCATACTGTTAAAGGAGCTTCTGTTTTTTTGGGTGATTGCTTAACCACGAATAGACGGATATTCTCCAGAATTGTAGTTCGACTCAGAGTGTTCGGTGTTTGTGGTTTTTTATACTCAATCAAGCTACTCAAAATAAAACCCGTAATTATTGATAATGTAGTATAGCAAACCACAAAAAATTTAAACATTAGCGGTAATTGATTAGACTGTTAAAACGGTTACTGATTTTTTGACGAGGCTAACCAAAAAATTTGACGGAAATTCTCAAAAACGATTGGCATATACATTCTCGTGGTTTGTGATAATATCAACAAAGCCTTCCAAATTAAAAAAAACGGCGGTAATTGATTAGCCACGACGCGCGCAATCAAGAATGCATCGTAAAACAATTCTTAGTTATCGGTATTTTTGAAAGTACAACAAAGTAATTTTCATAAAATTTAATAGAATAGGCTGATGACTTCAGGAGTTCAGGGTTTTACTGCTATTAATTAATATATTCGGGCATCACTGATTTATCAGGGTATTTCACCTGAGCCTGCTGGATTTTACGTGAGATTGTCAAGAAAACCCGAGGTGCCCCTCGTCCGATATAGAGTGACGACGCACAACCGGATCCCATCCGGCTGCTTCAAAACAACATACAGCGAGTCATGGCGTGATTATTGAAATATCTGCCAAATAAGATGACACATGTCAAAATTCTGGTGGCAACTAAATATAAACCTTGGTGGTGGTGAATAGTTGAGTCGGGTAGGGCGTGGCAATATCATCACAGCACATTGAGTCCCGAGTTCGGTTCCCAAAGGGGACATAGTTAGTTCACCATTCAACGGTTAGGTGGCGCCCCAAATGTGAGAAAGGTAGTATGGGGTAGTAACTCATCAATGTATTGGATGCTCGTTGGCGTTGGCGTTACCAACAAAGTGCAATAATGTTAACATGGAACTATTGCATTTGCATCATGGCTTGTGACTTGCATCTAGGCGTTACTTTAGTCACCCGGCATAACATTCGGGGAGGGCTGGAGTTGGTAGCTTAATCCATGGCTAAACTGTATGCAGTTTCTGGGTCTTCTACAAAGCGGCTGAATAGCCGTAGGGTCAGTTCTCTAGATGCAGCCAACATTGATCAAATATTAGTCTACAGAGTGAAACCCCATGTACTTTTCTCATTTTATTTTATTTGAATTTTAAAAATTCTGATTATTATGCAATCTTAGATTCTTCCTGCAGCTGGAAGCCGATAAAAGGTAATGAAAATATGCGGTAAATATGCTAATCTAAGAAGTAAATGCGAGAAGCAAATATTTTTGAGCTTGGTTTTTTATTAACATTACTAAAAGAAGACGCATTTTACTGCGTAAAATAAAAAGAACGTCTGTAGGTAATTAGAAAGGCGTTTCACGAATTTTCAGCAGAGGCTGTGTTCCAATGAGAAGAACAACTACTAGATTGGACTGGTTATTCCGGTTATTCTTCCGCCCTTCTGGATGACGCAACATCTGTATTATTATTATTTATAAAGCTAAATATACTAGCATATATAAATTTAAACATTTCGTACTTTCTGTGAAGCGCTTGAATTTATACCAATTCGTGGGACGCGTCATAGTTAGAAAATTTAAGTTGCTTTGTATTTCCAAATTTGTATTTATCTTTTTACAATGAATCTATATAATAATCAGCGATAATTATGCAAGTTGTTAGACTGTTGCAAATCACTTCGCGCACACATAATTAAATCAATTGTTTCATAAATTGAAATCAAATGAAATGTAAATTTTTGTTTCTAGACTTTCATCTTATCGGCGATCCATCCATTGTTTATGTATGCCGAGACCCGCGTGTAAACGCCGCCTTCTTCACACTTTGCAGGCCCGTGGCTAGTGATTCCAATTTGGACGCCATCGACAATGATTGGGCCTCCACTATCTCCCTGAAAGATGACACGACAAATATTAGTAAGTGGAGCACGCACGCCTGCAGTAAATAATTTTATTTAAAGCCAGTAGAAATGTTATCCCACATATAGACCATTTTTTGTTCCATTTGCTCGACAAGGCTAAAAACCAATTTACAATTTACCTGACAAGTTCCTTTGGTACTTGACGGAACTGTGCATAACTGATACTCGTCGTTGTACGCCACACTAAATTGCTTTTCACATTCTTCCTTGGAATTTACTGCCAGTTCAACTTGCATCATGTTGGGGGAACTCATTCCATCTATAATCATTTATTTGTGGGAAAATGCCCGTTAATATGAGACATCTATCGGCCAATTTAAACAAATAACGTTTTAAATAAATCACTTGCCGGATGATGTCAAACCCCAGCCAACTGCAATAATTCTCTTCCCTGCGTAATCGACTGTGCAATCGCTACATTTTTCAGGTAACTTTATCAGACTTACACCTGGATTCTCGTTCAGGATAACGCGCGTATCCATCTTCAGGATGGCGATGTCATTTTCACCCTAGCGTATGAGGGCCATTAAAAAGAGATGAACACGGAAAATAGTAAGTATCGGAGAATCAGAGTAGACCTACCTTGCCCAACTGATTGAAATCGTCGTGAATTAAAATTCCGTCCATGGAAACAGTTCTTTTAGTGCTGGTCGAATACAGCAACTCGATCAACCCATTTGGTGGAATAGCGTTGACCCCCAAAAAGATTTCGATTTCATTCGAAAGCTCCCTAAGGTTAAAGAAAGACACAAGTCACCGCGTCACTGAGTTTAATAATATTTCGTACTAGTTCCTATTCAAAAGAGACAGTATTCAAGAATTACCCTTGATCGTTGAACAAACAGTGAGCTGCGGTTAAAATGTGCCATTCACTAATCAAGGTACCGCCGCACCAAGGAATTGATAGCGTATCGTTTGTGGTAACGTCATCGATCACAAAACGTCTAATATGAACCTAGAAATACAAAACAAAAACATTAACTGATAGACGTGTACGTTAAAAATAAGCCGAACAACTTGGATTAAAACTCACCATGTATTTGTGTCGTTCACTATCATCAGGGTTCACTTCGGAACCGCCAATTATGTAACCAAACTTCGGAGGAGTCAGCCCATCAACCAACATACCTAGGAAAGCGCAAACAAAGCAAAAGAATTAAATTAGCCATAAAAATACGTAAAAATATGTCAATCTTGATTGCCTATTAGTATAGTAACCTGAATTAGAGCGTTCCAGTCCCATTGCGTCACTAGGATTAACAGACGAGGACATCAGTAAAAGAAATACCTAAAAAAAAAATATCATTAGAAAATTCGTTAAGCGGATGTTTTTTAAAATTACAGGTAAAATAAATTTCCGTGACTGGCCCGCCATGTACGAAGTGTCTAGTTTTAACTTGGTCGACTGATAATAATTACTCGTAAGGAGGAAGCCCCCTTATATACCTTTCAAACTGTGTTAGCGGTAGATTCGTGTTGGCCAGCATGACCTAGATTGCACGATAAAGCTCTATATATTCTGGAACACTCGGAAAACTCGCTACTTCTCAACAGTGATGCAGCATTTTGATATGTGTAGCTAGACTGATACTTTCCCTACAAGCTAAAAAAAGGGGGACAATTAGAATGCAGAGTACCGTAATAGGCATAACAGCGAAAAAATCATTTTAGTTTTCCATTGATTCATTTGGAAGTCACACACTTTCTTTTGTATTTAAGACAATTCGACTGAGAAATGATGAAAATATAAAAACAGCAGAACTTAAGCCAAACAGAACAGAGATAAGAAAAAGGTGATTTTTTAAACAGTTATTACAGATCAAACGTTTACGGACTTAATGAGAATAAAGGAAAAATGTGTCTAGGTTTTCTTTTTCATTGGGATTTTTCTTTTACTTCGTTTGTTTAACCTAACTGGGACTCATTAAAAAACAACAAAAAGATTGGCAATTTCAGAATGTTACAATCCAAATTGCAGAGAAAAGCAGAGATAAATTTTAAATTACTTAGCCTATCAGCGTTTATGTTGTGTTCTTCTCCTCACTGTTAACATCAACAACAAGTGAAGTCCAGTAGGGAAGTAAGTAGTGGGCGACGCGCTGAATGGCGACGGCTGCTCCCGGTTGGAGCGCTCCAATCAACGTTGTAGGCAAGGGATCTCCGAGCAAAGTATTGGCGCACATCAGCATGGAATCAGAAACCGATTTCAGATTGTAACCGCCTTCCAATAGGACGGCAACCCGTCCTTCAGCCAGGGAAGTCAGCATATGGCACATTTGGCCGTACCCTTCCGGAGAAACCTTGCAGCCTGCAATTTCACAAAACAAAATAATAGGAGCTCTATTTAAATGAAAGACATAAGGACGTTTTTTCAGAAAAGATCTTACCACCCAAAGGATCTCCGAGAGCCGCGTCGAATCCGGCTGCCACGAGAACTAACTGTGGATTATATTGGTTGGCGATCGGCATGATAATTCGTCGAAATGCTGCAAAAGATAAATTATGTTAAATGTTGTTCTCATAACTAAAAACTCGTCGAACTTACCTGCTAGATACTCCGAGTCGCCCATCCCTTTCTAAAAATAATTGAAAATTAAAATGATGAAAGTTAATCAAAGCGATAGTTAACTTACACTGGGCCAAGCGATGTTGACGTTGAAGCCCACCCCCGGTCCTGTGCCCACCATATTGCAATCACAGTTCTCGGGGTTGAAAGGGAAGATGTCCAGGCGGTGTAAAGAAATGTACAGCACTCGAGGATCTTCTTCAAACATTTTCTGGATCCCGTTCCCATGATGAATATCCCAGTCGACGATAAGAATTCTAAATAATTGTGGCAAAAAAGCAGTTTAGAAAATTTCTTTGCTAATAAAATTTTTAAAGGGACCTTTCTAGCTGATGGTTCTCGATGGCGTATTTAGCTGCTAACGCCGTATTGTTGAAATAGCAAAAACCAAAAGCCTCATCCTTTTCCGCATGATGTCCTGGTGGCCGGATGACGGCGAATCCACTACGACTTTCGCCGCTCAAGATGCTTTCGACGACTTGCAAAGAAGAACCAGCTGACAGCAGTGCAGCTTGGTATGTTTCCGGGCAGAGAAAAACCGAGTCGTATTGTCGTTCCAACGCGGTGAGAATCGACTGCTTCTTCTCTGAAGTCGCGGATAGTTCGTCGACGTAATCGGCTGTATGCAGCCAAAGTAGCTCCTCACGGGTGGCGATTCGAGCATCCAGTTGGAAACACCGATCTAACACTCCGGACTCCTGAAGTTTCTGGTACACGGAGGTGATGCGAGCAGGTTGTTCCAAATGGCTCCTTTGTCCAAATTAGCCGTTGAACCACTCTTTTTATACAATTCGTCTTTAAGAAATATTATTACTTACGGTTGTTTAACGTTCCGATGAAGCGCCATTCTTTCGTCGTAGACGAAACAAACTCGATGTTTGGGGACAAAGCGACGCGTTACTACTAATTTGTCTTCATCCCGTTCTTTAACCAGACGATCAGGTGAAAGCAAAACCCTCGACGTTCCGTTTTTACCAGAATTTCCTACAATTTAAATTACATAATCAAATTTAATTAAAAACAGTAATGAGTACACTGCAATAGTAAGATACAAACCAGAAGTTTTGCAATTGATCGTTCTAAAGATGGTCGACTCCTTGTTCTCTTTAATTTCCGTAAGGATCCTATGATTACTTCCGACTAGACGCCTGTCTTCTTCCAGTGACGTATTTTTCTGCTGCAACAACACTCCATCGACTAAATTCTTCTCGGGTTTAATTGTTAAGTTAACTGAAGTCGCTTGAAAATTTACTGTTTGATTTTCATTTTGTTTTTCAAATCGGTCTGAACTTAGTTTTTCAATCTCGTCTGCCAGGTCTGCAATAATTGCTTTAAATTTTGCTATCTCGTCTAATATCGGAATCAGGCAATCTTTTAACTGGGATGAAACATTTTCACTGAATTGTCGGTTTGGTAGCATCCTTTCATCCTCAGATTTGTCAAAGTCATGCTTTGATTCTTTTTCTAAACATTTATAGGATTCTTTGACCTTGGAAAGTTCGTTCATAGTTTCTTCTCTTAGATATCGGACCCTTTTTAATTGCTCCTGTAAATTTACCAAAATTTATATATTTTTCTGTGACATGAACAAATTTATTGTTGTATTACCTGTAGGATATCAGTTCCGGTCGTGAATTTCTGGACACTCGCATTATGCTCAATAAGAACCTGATTTTCTTTACTGATCCTTGCACCAAGCTCTTCCACCTCTTTTGTTTTTTCTGCGAAATCGTCCTGTTTCAAAACGAAATAATATATCTTTATTATCTAACACTCTTCTGAAACTAACAGGTTCAAAAACCTCATTTTGCCGATGTAATTTGTTGCTAGGCACTCCTTTAATATCACATTTTGTTACAAGTTGTGTATCAATTTTCTTATTTTTCATGGTCCTATCAAGAGATTCTGTAACACCCAATGGAGTTTGTAAGGCAGAAGCGTTCCTATTCAGACACAACTTTTTGGGAAGTGGCTCTTCACTGATTTCGGTTGGTGGGTAATGGAAAAAATATGAAAATTTTGAAATCGAAGCAAATGCTACAATATCCTTATGTTGAATGGGAATTTGCTGATGCTTTGGAACAAAGACTTTATTCAAAGCAATGCCGTGTTGTCCCTGAGAAAGTGATCTTGGTAAGACTATATTTAATAACTGGAAATAATAAGATAGTTACCACACTTTCAAGAGTCCACTGGCTATTGTTGTTGCTGAATCTAAATATGGCGTGCTTGCGAGAAATGATATCATCAAAAATACAGTAAGAGCTATCTCTTGATCTCCCTACAGTGACCTACACAAAGTAAAAACAAGTTTATGTTGTGAAACTATAAACCACAATTGAGAAACTAAAATTTATTACTTCCACATTAGAATTCAATGTAATACTTCTGTATTCATCATTACAAGAACCAATTCTCTGAAGAACAGCCACAAAGGGGCTTGAAGCCATGCTGAGTTTTGAGAAGATAACACCTTGGTTAAACCGGATTTTGAATTAAACTTTACAAACGCAATAAAATAAAGAAAAGCAATTCTTTTTTTTATTTTGGAAAGCTTTCCAAGTTTCCTTTGAGTTGATGATGTTAGGTGAGGGTAAAATCTATTGCACTCCGGAGTCCGGAGCGCTCTAGTGTCAAAAGTGGCTATTGCACTCCGGAGTCCGGAGTCCTCTAGCGTCAAAAGTGGCTATCGCACTCCGGAATGGAAATATGTAGTACTTTCATTTGGCGACCGATGGCATTCTGTTTCTGTGTTTTGAAATTTGAATGGTTTAGATTTGAATTCTTTGGAAATTCAAATAAAATGTATTTATAACAACCAAATATATTTGAATATCACTAATAAATAAAAATAGTCAGTGTATAGAAGGAACTTTTATTTCGTTATCGTTAACTTAGCTAGAGTAAAATGTCCAACATTGAATCAGTACCTTAAAATTTAAATTGTAAATATAGTTAAGTGTCTTGCAACAGGAATAAAGTAGAATTTATAAACATTTCAATTCAGGGTGATATTTCTTGTTAACCATTTCAATTTCTTGCTCTATTTTCTCAGTGTTATTATTTATATTATATCATTATATTCAAAGTAAGGATTTAAACACGCTATAAACGCACAACATAGTGAGTCACCCTCTGTCGCCCCCTTAATTGCCTGAAGGTCGAGCCGGAGTTCTCAGAACGTGGCTTCGAGGGGTTCTTTGTGACCTTTAAACGCATTGACCAGCAACTCACTATTTCTGCTGATTGACACGTAACGTGTGATTCAGCGCTATATAAACCATGCAATGCCCGTGTCTCTTATTCCAATAAACTAACAGCTAAACACGTCTTTCATATCTTGAAACAAAACAATACAAAACTAAGTTAACATGCAGATGCAGTTTATTTTATTATAGTGAGAATATCAAAAGACTGAATTTTAACTGAATTGTGAGTGCGAAAAAATACTTGGAATTTTCGTGTTCAGTTTCACTCGGTGCTTTGTCATCACATGAACGAACTGACAATGAAAAAGTAATTGATTTAAGAGGGGAAAGAATTGGCACATGGTGCGGCGTCAATCAAAGATCCTTTAAGAGCGGGATATGGAAGCGCCTTGTCCTTTGATGATGGGTTGCTTTAGGTTCCAACGCCGCGGAGATAATCATAAATAAAGTTAACCAACTCCTCTTTTTGGCTACCAGTATTTTGTAACATCTATCTCCCTTATATAATAATGTTGGAAAAAGAATATTCCTCAATAGAGTTCATTATTCTTCAATAGAAACATGATACCTTTTTTTCAAAATGTCAAACACTAATTTCTTGAGGCATCAGGTTTGTTTTTCATTTGGTGAAATCGCAAAAACTCATCACATGCTGTTGACCTGTTGTACGATATTGTAACAAAGGTGAAACCACAGATCAGTGCATAACTCCCTCTTCTTTCACACTATACTTGAAGCTTGAATGAAAGACAGACTCTGAACTCAGGCTGAATGGTGTTTATGTTAAACACAGAATCAGTCGTTATTTGCCATTCGTCGCCATAAATTTCCGGAGTGCAATAGCCACTTTTGACACTAGAGCGCTGCATTCGCAGATTCGCAGATTCCAGCGTTGCCGGATTGAGCACTCAGCGCATAGCAGGCATAGATAAAGTCATAAAGACGACTGGTCTGGACATGGGCATGGAGAGATGGTTTCCAGTCTCCATGTTAAATTTCCCATAATAGTCTGGGTTCTGGGAGCTGGTTGACCAAAAAATGATTTTTGTTTAGCAAAAGGTTTGAGGCTAAAATGTGGTTAGGGGGGGGGTATGACACACACGAAAAGCCACGTCTGTCGACTTTAGTTTAGAAAATCAAATTTTTACATTAAAAAATAGAGAAACATGTGAATTATTATAATCCCGGTAGACAGACGTCGATATCTGAGCCCTTGGGGGCACCAGTCGTCGGTGTGTAACGGTTTTTCACGAAATGTCAGTCGTTATTTGATACCGGCAACGCTGTTTCGGATACCGGCAATGCTGTATCCAAGGCGCTTATTTTTAAATAACTGGCGTTTCTTAGGGAATATAATGACTAGGAATTCATTAAAACTGGTTATTTAACACTTATAAATCAATTTAGTAATTGGATTATGTTTAATTAATAATTAGCTGCTAAGGCAGCATAAAAACGATATGGTGGCAGCTTATTTAACGTCCAACGACGGACCGATCCTCTATCCTCTCTCCGTCGACCGAAATGATCTCCCATTTTCGTTTTCTCTCTCGTCACAAGCGCACACAAGAAAATGTCGAAAAAGAATTTTCCCCTCAGTCCGGCATCGCCAATTCCCGTCAGTTTGGCATCGCCAGAGTGTCTCTGTAAATAGTCAATTTCTCATCATATCCCAAACGAAACAATTATTTAACTTAATCACCCCTCATTTACAACCAACAGACGTGTTCCCAGAGTTTTCACTGCATTTTGTTGCTTGGCCAGTTGACCCAGTTGTTTTTTTGTCCTTTAAGTAATTGTTTTATCCAATGAGTTCTTCAATTAAACTAATAGCTTGAGAATTACTACGGGCCAAATTTTTCTATACAATAAAGAAATATATATGAATTTGGTGTATGAAGTTGGTGGTTGGTGTAAATTTTAAAAAATTATTCATACCATCTTTTCCCGGTTCGAATCTTCCTCATTTGATGCTGCAACAGCAGGGTTTTTCTCCATCGAATCCATTCTATGTTGATTATCCAAGTGTTAAAAGCACAAAGGAAAAAAACCTACAGTAACAGGGGGTAACAAAAAATTACTGCTGCACATAGAGTATAAACGAATAGCAATAGCACAAAAGTGCCAAAAAAAAGTGCCAATGATGTGTAATTACACAAGTAATAACATATGACATCTTCAACGGTGTAGACTTGTTTATTTTAGCTCCTCCCCAAGCAGCGCTGAAAGCGCCACTCTTTTAGGAGTGCCCAAAAGTGCGGGGAGAAATCCTTTGTCTGCCATATCCTAAGGCCATGCCGCGGGTAGGGACAGGCCATGCGATAAACTTTTTGAGTGAATCAATATTTCAAAACGATGAATTTACCTCTAGAACCCTAACACTTTTTGGAAATAAAAAATCAGAAAGATGAAGACTACTTCTTTATCTTTCTGATTAAAAAAAACAAACCTCGTACGACCAACCTAAGTATTTTTTAAAAAATCCCGCGCGAGACACCGTTAGGCCTATCTCGCGCGGGTTAAAACGCCTATTTTGGACCGGGGTGAACCAATACCTGGCGTGGGTACTGTATTATTCACTAAAAATGTAGATCTAGCTCCCCTCTAAAGTTTTCTAAAACCGTTTTATAATCTGTGGCTTATTTGCCGAGATATTAACGGTTGAAAATTGAAAATAAAAATTGTCCATTTGTTGTGTTCTTGCTTCATCCTCCTAACCACCTAGCGGTAGATGATGAAAACGCGCCGTCCAAAAGCTCTTTTATGATCATATTTTTTCGTTTACGTTCATTTTTTTTTATCTTTTATTGTTTATTTCAATTAATTCTTAGCTAGAAATATAACCTGTTAGATTTCAAGTTCATATACCTAAAGGTGAATATCCCCAAAGAGCTTTTGGTCGGCTCGTTTTCAACATCTAGGTCCAGTTTGCCCCAATACTGATGTTAAAAACCCGAAAAAAACGCTACAATTTCTGATGGGTCCCCCAGTTTATCCTGAATTACTTAAAAACTATGCTAGCTAGAAAATTGCGTATTTCACCATTCGATTTTCCGCAAAATTCCAATTAGATTTGTTTATTCGGGGACTGGCTGCAATGCCTCAGTCACTTCCCACAAATAGTAAACCCCCAAACCCCCAAATCCGGTCTGGTCGAGTGGTGGACTCGTTGTTAAATACTCTTTATTCGAAAAAAAAACCCAAAATACAACATTTTTAGATAGTTTTCATTTCTAGATACGTGATCAAAGCGATAACTAACTTGGATTTACAAGAATCGAAGTTGACGGTGAAGACGACAGTCCCGGTGTTGAGTTTGTTTGTTGTCCTTGTTTGTTGAGTAATTAGTAACACAAAACTTTTTTTTGTTAAAAATTTGGCTTTTTTATTTTGTGTATCGTAAACAAAAAAACTTTTATGTTAAGGTATGTGTGGAAATGAAATGGTAAAAGTCTAGTTTAGCTAACTAAATATACACTTTGTCGTGAACAACGGGATGGGCCTAACCGTTGGTGTGAAACTTATAAGAAAACTATTGTATTCTGTGTAATTTCACTAATTTGCAAATTGCCTAAATTGCCTAAGAAAGCGATGGAAATATCGGTGAATATCTGGGTTTCATATGCATAGTGTTTTTGTTTTGTTTTATGAGTATTGTGAATTTTTTTTGTAATTAGTAAACAAAACCTTTTTTTATTTGTCTTTTTTATTTGTAGTATTGTAAAAACACGTTTTATGTTGAGGTATATCTGGAAATGAAATGGTAAAAGTCTAGCTTAATTAACTGATTTTTGAACTCGACGAGTTCACTTGACGTTAAAATACACATTGTCGTGAACAACGCACGGGCATATAACCATTGGTGTGAAACTTAATTTGATTCTGTGGAATTTGCATTTGAACAGTCTAAAATTGGTAATATTTTGGGTTGTGCCAGAAATCAGCCCAAAACCTTTTGCTATAGGAAAACAAAAAGAAGAAGAATTTCAACATAAAATACGTATCGTTGAACAACAAGTCATTTAAATAGCGACGCAGAACTTTGGTTGGCCAAGCAGACACTTGCAAAAAAAGGGGTCGATTTAATTGAATTAAAAAACATCATTCACCAACAAAACAACACAATAGAAAAACTTTAAACAAAACCTGCCAGATCTCAAGTTCTCGGCGCCATTAACGAAATTTACGCTCAACACTTATCGTCCGTTGCAGAAGCAATCAACTAACTTTCCCACCATGACTAACGTCACAACTTCAGACTTCGGAGAATACCTTTCTCTCTCCCAGAAAGAGCAAATTCCGTTTTTTACAGGATCTTGATGAAGTGTGGCATCCGTGTCCAAGATTGGTTCACTGAAGCCGAATCCATCACCACAAGATGTAACTGGACCAAAAGACAAATGAAACGTAATTTTTCTCAAAGATTTAAACATCTTTCCTTTGCTTTTCAAAAATATTTCGATCGATCACAACAAAACTTATCCTATGAAGAATGGAAAGACATAATAATCAGAGACTTTAAGGTTAGTTTTGAAAACACTTACATTAAAGGATATGGCGAGAAGACTCAATTAAAAGAACATAACCGATAACAGCATCCGTAAGAGACGACATCCTTAAAACAGCATTAACAAATGGTCCTAAAGTTTCCCTGGAACCAGGATATTGGAATAAAATCGAACCAACTCATAAATACGAAAATGCAGTACGAATAGAAACAACAGCAATAGTGTACAGTATGTTGCAGAAAAAGCTGACAGGTTTGTCAGCGTTGTCAGGTGACAACAGTATCAGGTTTTCTTGTAGGATACTGTACTAGGAAATAGAAAAATGTCCCAGTCAACATCCAAAGCAA
Organism: Daphnia pulicaria; assembly: GCF_021234035.1. NCBI lineage: Eukaryota > Metazoa > Arthropoda > Branchiopoda > Diplostraca > Daphniidae > Daphnia > Daphnia pulicaria. Next base: position 1,299,599 of record NC_060919.1, on the reverse strand, counting down.
GTGATTCCACGATTAGCGGAATTTCCCTACACCAAGAAATTCTCACATCTGATGTAGAAAGCTTGAAACGACATCAGTTTTAGGGAATGAAATCTTCCTTTTTTGGATCTAGGAAACAAGATGACGAAGCGTCCATTTCCCCTATAGCATCCACCAACGCTCCGAAAACTCTGTAGGATATACACGTTTCTCCAAAGACACAGGTACCCTTAACCTATCAGTGAACGCCAAAGCAGTACGATTTCCACAAGGCACTCGAAATAACAAAAGAGGTCGTTCCAACGATAGATCCTCTCCGTACAACAGAGAGCGATCGACAAGTCCATACAAAAGAGATAGTCAAAATAGTAACCCGTTTAGGCAAGACCACCCACTCAGCCGCTCCTTGAGCAGAGAATGTTCTTCCAGTATCGACCGCTCTTCCATAGACCGTTTAATAAGCAAAGAACGACCCCACCATATCAATCGATCTCAGAATCGCAGATATACTCACGGAAACTATCACAATCCTAAAATACACCACTATCAAACACCATCACCATCGCAACCTAATTTGCGTAATTCTCCCAATCAATTCAAACGCAATTCACCATCACCAGGCCGTCTAACTAACCTAACCCAACAACATTTTTTTCTCCCAGACCTTACTCAGAGAACTCTCCAAACATCCACCATCGCCTTCCCCGTAATTGGGGATACAGTCGGTTGCTTCCTTTGTGGCTTACGAGGACACATACGACCATAATATAGTGTTTCACTCCGAGAAGGGAGATCTCTCAATGAAAATCTGACAAAAACCTATTTTATTTTTTTATAATAGTCATACGCTTAATGCCATTAAGCTGCAAAAAGAAATAGGTAATGTGGAAATTTTAGCTTTTGTAGACACTGGAGAAAAGTCAGTGTATACTCTAATAATATCAGAAAGTATAATTTCTGATTATCCTTGCTCTTATTAATCTTCTACTTGTTCAGAAAATAGATTTAGGGGCAACAAATTTAACATCCGCGTCTAATAATTCCCTGAAAATCCAAGGATATTTCCGTATGCCAGTAACAGTCCCATATGCCATCATGAAAAAGCTTAACTTGTACGTTGTTTCTAATAGATGCGTTTGAAATTGGGGTACCGAATTTATCCAAGAAACTGGCTTGATATTTTACGGAAGATCCCTAACCTTAATATCCCCTAATCTCAATAACAGAAAATGCAAAATCTCAGTAACAGTTAAAGTAGCCATTGACGAAGTATACTCGTAAAACAATTCTATGTCTTCACAATCTGAAAAAACCAGGCAGTGGTTCTTCTCAATCTGCCACTACCACTGATGAAGAAATGGATGAAGCAGTACTTCAAGAACAAGTGATTTTCATCACATCTCATGAAAAGGATCTTATAGTCGTTGAACAAGGGACACCAGCCAAGAGAAAGTGCATGCGGAATGTTCAGAAACAAATGACTGCCATGCCTTACGCCAAACCAATACCTTCATCATACAAATTTCCCAACCGGTTTAGACCAGATTTACAGGATCTCTCAAACAATCCAACTTCTGTTATCATCTTGAAACACCAGTCTGCCATTTTAAGAGAGGTCGCAAACTCTTTGCAAAACTACACTTACAAGCCTACTGCTTTTGAGTTCAACAATGTGGTGACTCAACTTCTGAACCGGTACCCACACTTGACGAAATTAAAATCACCTGAGCATCAACACGTAAGTACACGTACTGCTATTATCAATTATGGAATAATATTTATTTAACTTTTTATTTCCAGAATGATTTAATCTTCAAGTTAAAAAAAATGCATAGAAAAGGAGTGAGTTTATGGGGAACACAGCAAATGGCAGATCAAAAGCAGAAAAGTCTTAAAACATTGGCCCTATACAGCCACACGTGAAAGAAATGGTGACTGTTATGCTGAAATTTTAAATTAAATTGTTTGACACATCGAATCTTGCAAAAATGTTGGAGATCTACGAGAAATCAAGTGAACCTTTCAACAATTCTATTGACACTCTTTTGAAACCAACTTCCACTCACGGCGAAAACAAGTGTTGGAGTGGTCAGTAGAATCTGGATGTCTTGACATATTCATGAGTAAAACTGTCCATTTTTTAATCAAATTCAACTCAAACTGTTATAACAACATACCCTTCCACAGAAAAGAATACTTTACCAACATTTGAGAAAAACCAGTAGCTCCCACCTCTCACTGCAATTACTATATCTCTCGTAAAGGAAAAGCTTCTCTTTACAATAGTTCAAACTTTGCTGTTTCACACATTAGAGACAAACAAAACCAACTATAGAATACATATTCATGGATCTCCCCAAAACATTTGTAATTTCAAAAACCCTTACAAAGTACGAGGATTACGCGATACATTCATCCGCTACTCCTTGCCCAGCCCTTTAAAAAAACAATAATCAGAGACACAAATTTCCTCATTTCCAACGATTTCACCAATTATTGTTTCGGAAAACCTAGAGCCGAAAATATGAGAATTAGTTTAAAGTAGACTGCAAAAACGTCGATTATAACATACAACTAAATTCAGCCCCAATTCACGGAAAATGGAAATTACAAGAAGTAGAAACTGAAGAGGACAAATTTCAAGCAGACGATTCAGACTTAATCACCGATGAACCTAGCCAACATCAATACAATTCGGGCACATTTATCGACATCTCTAACACCCTTAATGACGAAATACGAAACACGTATAACACAAGCACAATCAAGCCCTATATGCTAGCAGACATACTGTTATGCCTGACTACTTGCCTTTTGTATGCAAGCAGATGGTCAAATAATGCTGATCCAACAATGCAAACAAGAAACAGTAAAACTAGGTGCAAAGAAAATCAATTGTGGCTGGGAACCAAAACGGGATAAATGTACCTTAGGGTGAAGTGACGGATATACCCACAGACCATTCCTCCCTTTCCTCTTGGAGCAATGGTCTTTCCAATATAAACACAAATAAAAACTTTGTAAACAACACTTGGCACCTTATTAAAACAATAAACAAACATCACAATTGCCTCCACTGGACTAAAAACCCATTTCGTAGAAACAGTAAACAATTGTTTACTTCAGCTAAATTAATGGAGCTCAATACCTCCACAATCTCAAAACCTCCTTTGACTCAACAGAAATTCATAAAATTAACATTATCCGCGAACTAATGCCTATAATGAAAACAGACGATATTAACTCAATATCCCCTATTATCATTTATAAGAAAGAGGCATCTTAATTCAAAAATGTTTTCAGTTGGTTCACAGGAACAGTACCCACAATCACATGGTGCACCCTCGTTATTGCATTCCTTTTAATGTATTGCCCTTGTTGCCACATTCGAGACACAAGAATACTCTTTCCAGATAATAAAAGACGACCACCACTCATTCCATGACACCAGAGGACGAAATCCAGACACAAACCTTCACCTCGACATTCATATAAACGAAAATACAGCCAGTAGCATCAGCTGGACAACACCTACCCCTTTCACACCAACTTCCACTCAAGAACCATCAATCCTCATTCCCCCCGCTCCTCTACAAACGCCTGTTACACCCGGTTCAACCAACCTCCAAAATAAAATAAATTCAAACACCTTAAAAATCTCAAAACATTAACCCCTAAATGGAAAATCCAACCCACAGCCCAATCAATAAACTTAACCTACGACTTCTCTCAACATATCAACCAACGTTTCTCATCGCATCAAAAGGATTAGCTGGCAAGATGGTTGCAACATTTTTGCCCCAACTGCCATCCCCTTAGGAAATTTAGGAAAAGAACATGAAGACACGGTTTAAATCCCTAAGCAAACAAACCATTAATTTCTCCCTCACCAACAAACACGAGTTAAACTCTCTAATACTCACCCAACACTATAGTAACTTAATTCATCTAAAAGACCAGACCAGAAAAAGTTATTCCTTTGGAAAATAGGATTAACAGAAAAGACCTGAACAACAACTCCCCACAATAAAAAAAAGAGAAAACTACCCTTAAAATAGATGCTTCGCCACATTCTCCATTTAGATTTCCCATACAAAATTTGATAATCAATCCATTAAGACTATTATAAGATTGCCGTTCGGTAGAAAGTCACGAACCCGTCAAAATACCCATTGAATGTTTCTCTTCTTTTCTCTAAGCTACAGACCTAAAGTCTTTCCCCTATACAAACCAAGTGACCGACTCCAGCCCACATTCCAACAGTACCAACTCAAACGTGAAACGTGAAAATAGTGCGTACATTGTGAAAGCAAAAGTGAAATCTAAAACCGGATACATAGGCTACTCACCACACAGGGTAAAAACACGATTTCACATTTCTAAACAAGCAAAATTGCTTTCGAAACAATCACAATTGTGGATAGATAACTCAACATTGAAGTCACCACCTTCGACTGCTGGAAGGCCGGAATTCTTTAATACATGGACACACACGTCCTATGGAATTGGGGCAGCGGACAAAAACTCGAGAAAAAAAGGAAGGAAGGGATATGTTCCCTTAATTATATTATACGGTCCCTTCCAATGTGGCCGACCAAAGATTCAAGAGAACACACCTTTACCCCCCCCCATGTAACTAGAATCAATCGACCTAATCCATCTTGTTACAACGAACATCAAACATCTGGAAACCACCAACCTTTTACCAAGTACAATGGACATCAGGGCCCATCCGAAGTGGGCTCTCATTGATACCACCGAATATACCCCCATTTAAACTACTTTAAACAAGAAAACGATGTCGCGTCTAACTCAAAAATCAACAAACATGTTAATTTCAAAATCTAGAACAGAATTTATTTATGACACCTACAAAAAAGGAAAAAAAGCAACTAGAAAATGATGTGATGTAATTGGAAAAGAGAAAGTTAAAACAAATTTCGTATTTTAGTTATCATTGAAAACAAAACATGCAGTTTCATAAATGTTAGATTTTAAACTGCACATTAACATGGATGGCATTCCATTGTTTAAAAGCAGTAGAATTACATTGTGGCCTATTTTGTGTAGTATTTAAATCATTAATGACAAACTTCCATTCATGATTAGTGTGTTTAGTGGAAATGGAAAGTCCGATTCCTTGGAGAAATTCTTACGGCCATTCTTTACAGAACTACAAGAACTTGAACTGATTGGCTTAACAGTTAACGGTATTCATTTCGATTTGGAAGTCACTGCTTTTATTTGCGATGCACCGGCTAGAAGTTTTATTAAATGTATCAAGGCTCATAATGTTAGAAAGGGTTGCATCCGTTGAAATGTAGTTGGGGAATCAAATAAACAGAAGAATGATTTTTTAAATGAAGACAACGACTAAAGCAAGAACTAACTCATCTTTTCGTCAACAGAGAGACAAGGCTCACCACAAGGGTATTTGACCACTTTTCAGAATTAAACTCTCTGGGTATGATTAAAGCATTTCCATTAGATTATACGCACTTGGTTTGCTTGGGGGTAGTGAAAAAATTATTAAAACTTTGAATTACAGGAAGTAGAGATCCCACACAGCACACCTCCCTCCTGGGATCCTCCGAAAAGGCTCTTAGCCTCCCAAAGATTATGGTAGTAGAGGCAGGAGGCACTGGGGAAGGTTGCGGGAATGTCAGTATATATTATTTCTGCGTGTGGGTTTTTTTCTTTCGACTTCTCCAAAGAAGTTATTCAGGAGGTCTTCAGGACTGCTGATTTATTTTCAACAAACTCTTTATTTTAAGAAAGGCGGATCACAATGACCTAGCTTTAGAATATTTCATCCAGGTACATTAAAACAAGTTAGCAGTTGAAATCATGTATAAATAATACAAAAAGAAATATAATAAGCAAATTTACTCGAATTTACTAAAATTTGTTAAAATGAGAGTTGAAAAATGCATTTGTATCAATAAACTAAAAACATTAAACCGTGCCATTTATACGTAACGCAAAAAAGCTACAGTGTAGGCAAGAATAAAACGACTGCACATTTTTTCTTCCCACACTTTAACTAAATTTTAATTTGCCGAAAAATCTCTATTGAATTTGTTGCAGTCATAATGGCTGCAATGTTACACACCCTTAAAACATTTCTATCTCGTTAACCAGTTAGTTAATATATCAATGCGTCAATAAAGAGTACATTACTCGTGTGTCAAGCATGAGTACATAACTAAACAACTTACAAATCAAACGTAAATAATGAAGAATATAATTACGTGAAAATATGTTAACTACTACTGAACAACAATGGTGTAGTGGTTAGCAAGCTCGATTGCGATGCGAAAAGATGCAGGTTCGATCCCGGGAAGCGACGAATCTTTTATCGAGTCTTTTGTCTTATGAGGAGCTTCTAAGATGTACTGAGGCACTTCTAAGATGTACAGAGGAAGCTACCAGGCAGCTGTCAGGTGACCAAAAAGAAGGTTTTAAGAGAAATCTAGGGACTCAATAGGAAAGACTGGGGAGAAAACTAAGAGGATCTAAGGAGGTCCCGAGGAACCAAATGTGCTGTGTGGGATCTTGCTCATAAATTAGATCAAATTGACATAGAAAATATAAATAAAAGAATTGAAGATTACAGTAAATATTTCTCGTCCGATTTCCACAGAAAAGGCCGTAACATCGATGACTTCGATCATTGGGAAGCCGTAGAATTTAGATCTTTTTTATATTGTATTCTGGAATTTTAGTATTGAAAGGAGTGCTTTCCGTTAAAAAATATGATAATTTTTTGTTAATTCATATTTCAATGAAGATCCTCTTATCGCCTCATTCTACAGTAAGCAAATTCAGTGTGCTGGTTGTTGCCTTAACAACTTTGTTATTCTTTTGGAGAACATTTATGAGAACATTAGTTTATAATGTTCACAATCTCCTCCATATTTCTGATGACTGCATAAATTATCAAGGCTCTTTAGATTCATTTAGCTGTTTTCCTTTCTAGAAATTACTTAGGTCAAATTAAAAAATTGGTACGCAGCTCTAGAAAATCCCTAGCTCAATTGTACAAGCGAATTGTCGAAAGGGAACAACATGAGACTTCTCAATGGTTAGTGAGGGACAAAGTAACAAACGAAAGTTGTTATAAATGTAAAACAAAAACAGATTCCTTTTACTCTCTTGGGGAAGGATTAATTGTCAAGTTATTAAATGTTAACACTTCAACATTTTTCGCCAGACCATTTGCTTTAAAAATGTCGGGCGTTAAGTATCTTGATTTCTATTACAAACCAAAACCAGCAACGACACTTGGAATTTATATTGCTTCAGGATTGGAAGATGTTTTCTCGTATTCGATCGAATCACTTCATAACGGATTCAAATGTCTGGAATTGCCATCTGAAATTTTTGAACTTGGTGAGGATGATGATACCCAAATAGAATATATAATAATACCATTAATGAATGTCGCAGTGGAGTTACCATTATCCGACCACCTGGACACCTTGCGGAAAGTGACAATGCTTCAGGATTCTGCCATTTCAACAACGTAGCGGAAGGATCCCTCATTCAAAGTCGTCCGCCAAAAGCCCGTACATTGTTCATAACATATTCAATGTTTACGTCAATCGAATTCCAGTGCGGCAGCAGGTAGGTGGCGACGCGCAGGAGAGCGGCGGTTGCTTCCCTTTTGACCCTTCCAACCTTGGACGTACGCAGACTTTCTTTCAGTAATGCTCTTACACACATCACCATACAATCTGAAGTTGATTGTAGGTTGTATCCCCCGCAAAGGGCAACTCTTACTTCGGCAAGGGAGAACAGTATACGCCATTTGTGGCCGTATCTTTCCGGGGACGCCTTGCAACCTGCAATTTCACAAAATAAACTAACGATCATGTTTGCGTAAAGTGGATGGCAGGATATAAAATCGCCTTGATTATTGCGTCATCCAGAGCGGATGAAACTGGAACCAGTCCAATCTGGTAGTTGTTCTTGTCATGGGAACACCAGTGAGCCTCTTTAGAAGAATGCTTCTGAAAATTCGTGAAATGCCTTGCTAATTACCCACAGACATTCTTTATTACCAGATAACATGATGAAAAACGGGAATTTTGATGATCGGATTCGGTTCGCCGATCAAATTTTGAACGCGTTTCATCAGAGGATCAAACAAAAATTGGACGCATAAAGTTCAAATACATGGGATGGGCAAAAGATGAGAGGATCCCTCATTCAAAGTCGTCCGCCAAAAGCCCGTACATTGTTCATAACATATTCAATGTTTACGTCAATCGAAGCCAGTACCAGAAGACGAAGCCGCGCGGTGGCGTGGGTTTTTAAATTTTTACTTTCGTTTATTGTAAAAGCTATATTAAAAAAGAACATAAAAAATGTATTTCTATTATTTTTATTTTTATTAAAGACTTCCCAACTGATTCAACTGTCGACTGTCGAGACGGTCGAGACAGTCGAGTGTCGAGCAAGAAGGAAGGTTAAAAAAGCAAAAAGGAGGGTTTCCTTTCGTATTTCTGACAGTCAATGCTCAATGCTGACCCCGTTTTGCTTATTTTTCATTTTTCATCACATTGCGTGTGATTTAGTAATTGATTTCATTCCAAGAATATCCAACAAGTATTTTAGAATCATTACTTTTGTGTTGTGCCTGACCTTATCTGCTTATCATTTATTTCTCTTACCAGCACTTTTTGTGCTATTGCTATTCTTTTATACTCTATGTGCAGCAGTAATTTTTTGTTACCTCCCTATTACTGTAGGTTTTTTTTTCCTTTGTGCTTTAACACTTGGATAATCAACAGAGAATGGATTCGATGAGGAAAAACCCTGCTGTTGCAGCATCAAATGAGGAAGATTCAAACCAGGAGAAGATGGTATGAATAATTTTTAAAAATTTACACCAACCACCAACTTCATACACCAACTTCATAAATATTTCTTTATTGTATAGAAACATTTGGCCCGTAGTAATTCTCAAGCTATTAGTTTAATTGAAGAACTCATTGGAGAAAACAATTACTTAAAGGACAAAAAGAAACAACTGGCCAAGCCCCAAACGTAAGCAATACTGTACTCCCGTGAAAATACAATTGACGGGCAACACCCTCCAAATTTTGGTCGAATTGGTCAATTTAAAGGATCAGTTAGAAAAAAAATAGTAGGCATGATAAGTGAAGACACTCGTGAACGGGATTTCAAATTCAAATTTCCAAATTCCAAGGAATAATTCCTAACTGTCGAGTGTCGAAGTCGAGCAAGGAGCAACCGAACTTTCCTCCTACAACTCAAAACAAATAAATTGCAGGTTTGCATCATTTGAAAACTGCTTTTCGTGGTTTTATCGTTCTGTTAAGAAAAACTGGCTTAAACCAAGGTTTTGTGCTTTTGGAATTAGGTGTTATCTCGATCTTCCTTTTTCATAACTAAAAATGGCTTCAAGCCCCTTCAAGGCTGTTCTGCAAAGAACTGGTTCTAGCAATGATGATTCTAATGCAGAAGAAAGCTTAACTATTGAAGTGTGTTTTTCCAGTTTCCTCTCAGCTAAAACCTGATTGAACTTTTTCTTAGGTAACAGTAGGAAGTGAAGACAGTGAAAAACCTCGTCCCAAAAAGATATGTGTGGAAGCAGTGGATGCTTTCGGACTTTATCGACAAAAGATAGTTGAGGATTTAATAATTTTGTAAAGGTATCAGAAACTTAATATTTGTTTTATCATTCAGAAAAAATTGTAATATTTTCATGTTTTCTTAGATTATCTCTTCAACAAGAGTAAATCGATAGCTGAAGTACAAGTTCCTGAACATGCTATCAGAGAAACTCGTAGGAACGCCTGCCCGCCATCATCATGTTGAGACAAGAGCTCTTTTCTCGATCATTTGTTAAAATCAGCTGTGGTTTATTGCAGAAAAATATACAGCATTGCCAATTACAACTTACGATTCTAATGTATTGCCATCTATTGAACAAATTTAGCTTTTTTACACTTTGTAAATTAAGCGTCAAAAGGTAGCGCCACCTTTGATTTAGTCGCCATTGGTCTTAAAACAGTAAAACGTGAAGCGTGATCTGATAGAAAATCCTTCAATCAACGCATTTTAAATGCTTAATTAAATTTTCAACATAATACAGTCAAGCCTTCTTTTGAAAAATTCATATCTTAGCGACAGGCAAACGCACAATTCTTTTTCAAAATCCTTCGAGGATTATTTTTATCAAAACGAAAATAAAAATAAAAATTCTAGTGGTCGCTATCAAATCCGTGAGATGTTCGCCACAGGTTTTGGTTGTTTTCATATGAAATCACCCAAGCGAGAAGTAACATCTCATCATTATTCTATTCATGTAACATCCACACTGAAACATGTCTGAAATAACATGACTAACATCCAAGAAAGACATGGTTGACTGAATAAAGTTTTATTTTTATTTCTTTTCATTTTTCTAAAAAATTTTATCTTAGAAATTTCTGCGAAGCAAAAAATGTGTATAATGCAAACGACAACGCCGAATAAAATCGTTCCAAATTGAGATGTCACAAAAATCGTGATATTTCAAGCAACTAAAATCATTTTAAAAATTCCTTTTGAAAATGATAGAAGGATGAATAAGCAACATTTGATATCAATTAGTTTTTGGGCAAGAAAATTCCGCGTTGTGGGGCCAGAAAAGGGAATTGTGCATGTAGTTCCATATTTGACCGCTAGATGGCATTGCGGCGAAACTTTTTTTTCCCTTTTTTGTGACCCTTTGGCGTGATATAATTTTCATTTCAACATTCTAAAATTTAATTTGAAATATTTTGGGTTTTGTGATCATTTCAATGGAAAAGCGATGATCTAGAAAATTCTGGCTAAGAAAACTACGAAATTTTTTGGTTTTGTAAACACAAACGTGTTTTTTTCTCTTTGGTGAGTAGTGTAATTTTTTTCTTCGGAGTAGTACTACAAAAAAAACAAGAAAAAATAAAAAATTCTTTAAAATGGTTCGCACTCTATGTTAGGAAAAACATATCACGCAATCTAGAGTTCAAGAATTACTCTTGATCGTCGAACAAACAGTGAGATGCAGCAGTTAAAATTTGCCATTTCAGTAATCAAAGTACCGCCGCACCAATGAACTGATAGCGCACCGTTTGTGGTAACGTCGTCCGTCGTCGGTCACAAAGCGTCTAATATGAACCTAAAAAAAAAAAAAAAAAAAAAAAAAAATTAACTGATTAAAGCCTTAAAGGTATGTTCATAATAAGCCGACCAACGGAACAACTTGGATTAAAACTCACTATATATGTTTTTGTATCGTTCACTGCTATCATCAGGTTTCACTTCTTATTTACCGCAAATTTTGTAACCAAACTTAGGAAGAGTCAGGCCATCAACCAACATATCTAGGAAAGCGCAAACAAAGCAAAATAATTAAATTAGCCATAAAAATATGTCTCTCTCGGTCTTTTTGTCGGTTTTTGCCTTGCGGAAAGTGACAATGCATCAGGATTCTGCTATTTCAACAACGTAGCATTGGCAGCCAAATATGCCATCGAGATCCATCAGTTAGAAAGGTACACTCAAATAGATTTTTAAGCAAAGAAATTTACTAAACTGCCTTTCTACAATGTTATAATTTAGAATTCACATCGTCGACTGGGATATTCGTCATGGAAAAGGTATTCAGAAAATGTTTCCTCGAGTGCTGTATATTTCTTCACGCCGCCTGGGGCTGGACAACTTCCCATTTAAACCCGAGACATCTGACTGCAGTATGGTGAGCACAGGACCAGGGACTGGCTTCACCGTCAACGTCGCTTGTCCCTGTGTAAATTCAATTTATCTATCGCTTTGATAACGCATTCAAAAATGAAAAGTATGTAGAACAATTCTGTGGAATAAAACCTCTTTTTTCGATTTTTGAAACATGTATGTTTTATTTTGGTTTTTTTTTTTTCGAACAAAGAGTAATTCAAAAAAAATACTCCCTAAGTTCTTTAAAGTTGCTGACAGCATCCACGACGGGAAGGAGGAACATATTTTGGTCTTAGGAAAAATCTCATTCTATGGTTAACTGTACACAGTTCCTGGGTCTTCATCAAAGCAGCTAAAAGCCGCACCTAGGGCCAGATCTCTAGATGCAGCTAATTAAAATAAGCAAGAATTTTTGTTTTAACGAAAGCATTTCTTTGCACAACTCTGCACAATACAGTATTTAACATGTCATCTTCATTGTTTACGTGAGAATTAAAATCAAATTAACTTCTTGACTTGTGCTGATTTCCCCCATTGGGTTGGACAAGCCATTTAATAGCTCAGAATCTAAAACTGATGAAACTAGCGAACTCTTGAGTCGTCCATGACGAATGAGGTAGAAATTTTGGTCCTAGTTTTGAAAAAAAGAATCTTGGGGTAAATTTAAAACAACTTCGTTGGGTTTAAATTTTCCGATTAGCGCAAAACTCTCCAAACGTTACAGACTTGAGATTGTTTTAACTTTGGTCGTCAGTCGGGCACAGTTTCAACTGCTGCTCGATCTCGTAGAGAAAATCGCACAGCTTTTGGGTTATAAACGGGTTGCGGCGGGAATTCTTCTTGAGCTGCTGGACGCAGCGAAGGGCGGTCACGAAGTGCTCCAGCATTTCATTTTTGTTCATGTCGAGATCCAGCTGCAGGCAAGCGAGGAGATCCTGCGCCCCAGATAAGAGGCACGTCCATTTGATTTCAATGTCGTCCGTTTTCTGGCCGTCGGCCAATTTCTCCTCGTTGGCTTTGATTTGAGATTCGCAAGTGGCCACCGTCAGCTTGGCATTTTCCATCTCTTTGATCTTGGCGGATCGTATCCGGAAAATTGGCTGAAGACTGCCCATCGACTCCTTCAGCCGCTCCATCACCTCCAGGACTTGCTGGGTCAGGGCCATCGACTTTGGCGTCATCTTGGACAGGACGGAAACGAAGCGCCGGGGAATTTGTTGCCACTTGCTGGTGTCGCCCAGGTAGTCGCTGGGCTGCCAGCAGTTGATATTTTCCTTGACGTCGTTGCTGAAGATGGACAGGGCCGAGTTGAAGACGCCCGCCTCCATAATCACGTAGCAAATCATGTCCAGCTCCTTGATTGCGGCCTCGTCTCGGAAGAATTCCAGGAACAATTTCACCGTTTTCTCGTCCCGGAAGAGCTCCAAGTTCTCGGCGTTTCTGGTGCCGTAGCTGGGCGTGTCGATGATCGTTAACGAATACGGGACACGGAAGCCTCTGGCGTGATGGATGTCGTAGATGTGGATGCAGTCCGTCCGGTTGGCATCCGCTTGCTCGTCGATCAACTGAAAGCGGAACTTGTCGCTGGGCTCGACGTCGAAGACAAAGTTGATGATTCCGTTGATGAATCTCGTCTGGCCGGAACCGTCGGCGCCCAACACCAGGACCGTCCGTCGCTCCACCTGGCCGTCGGCTTGACCGAAAACGAATCGCTCGAAAGTTGAGCTCGACTCAGTGGTGGATTTCGTGAGCGGGACGGCGTACACATCCATCTCGTTCTGACTGCCGATTTTCTCGGATGTCTTGGCCAGCTCCTCGGCGAAACGAACTTGTTTGACAGTTTGAATGGTTTCTCCTCGGTCGATTCTCGATTGAATTAGTTCCCCGGTTGCGGTTACTACAACGGGTGTTCCATTATTGTTGGACGGACGCCCTGGTAAAAGAAACAAAATGATAGATGACCGAAATCAACCGTAATGTTATGCAACTCAGCACGAACCGGCAATAATAACTGGACGTGATGTGTACAGCGGAAACTGTAGCGTGTCGTTGGTTGAATCGGCCAGTAAATTCATCCGGAATGCGGAGGCAACTGGAACTTTCTCCGGTGATTCATCGGTCGATTCGGTACTACCTTTTACATATTTAATTCAATCATTACAAATGGAAATCGATAGAATAGTTCTGAGGTAAAAAACTGACTGCTGATCAAGTATCCGGGTTCTATTCCTTCCCTCTCGGCCATCTCTCCAATTTTGATGATTTCATCGATCCTCTCCTGAGTCAATTCCGATCCGTCAGTGACGACTGCCGAAATCAAAATAATCCAATCAGCTTGATTACAACAGGAATAGAATTGGAAAACATTTCTTACTGCTGTAATTCAAATAAGCCAGGGCTCTCCTCAACTGGTCTGCCTCTTTCCCTCTTCTTTCCGCCTCCAGCCGGACTGATTCCAGCATGAGCTTGACTCCCGTCAAACTTTCGGGATCCACCGACTTCTCGAACTGGTCCACTTCGGCCGTCAAGTCCTTATCCGACGTCATTTCCCTGTCCAAAGTTCCGTCCGACATGGGACTCGAATTTCTCTCCAACGGATCTTCAGCTTCCGGTTCTCTCGTGAACGCTACTTGGATGTTACAGCACAGACGGGGTGTTCCGCCTATTTAAAATTTTAAAATTTTTTATCCGGTTAGATTGAAATTGTTCAGATCTTTTACCTTCTTCAAATGGTCCCCACCAGTCTTTGGTTTTCTTCAGCTCGGATATGAAAGTGTCCAGCGCCATTTGGTAATGGGATTTCAGGAAAATGGCCCGCTTCATTCCTTCCGAGCTTTGCGGCCCGGCGTCGGCTAGTTTCTTGTACCGTGCCAACGTTGAGCGCATGATAGTGGCCAGTTCTATCGGCACGAAGATTTTCTTCATGGTGAACGGCCATTCCTGGTAGACGATGTCCACGACATCTTGGCCGGATTTGTTCCTGTGCTTGGCCAGCATGTAGAGGACGACCTGCCACCAAAAGGCCATCAGTTCCATCTCGATTCGACCCGGTGGGCCGTGTCCTTTGTGATGGCCATCGCCTTTTTTCCAGATCGCCGTGCAGTGGCTGGCAGGCTCCACCCTCTTGTTGAAGTATCCGCACCGGGACGAGTGGATCTTGGTGGCGAACAGCTGCGAATCGGCGCACTTGAAATCGGGGAACGTGTAAACGTGACCGGTTTGCCTGTCGTAAATCAACGGCCCCGATTTCATACCAGGAAGTTTCAGCCAAGTCTTCTCCTGTATTTACCACAACAATTGACTCAATTAATTTCAATCCATTTGGCAAATTAACTTTGATCTGATTTACCTCTTCGTTCGGTAGTTTGGCCATGGCTGGATGTTCACTAATCGTCTGGAAATTTCACGACACGAAACGAACGCGAAATGAACCACATGAATACCGTCCACTTTTGAATGTCAAATTGAAAGTAAAATCACAAGAAAATCGATGAGTCAATTCTTGTTATTCGCCTTTCAGCCGTCGTCACGTTTTCTCACTCGGGTATAAACACACGACTGCAATTACATCACTTAACGTGTCGTGCGACACAATCACCTTGAACCATCGACTGCATCGAGTGTGTCAACATTTACCGAGATGATGGAACTGTCAAATGTTTTATTTTACCTTTTTTGGCCACTAGGTGAAATCAAATCGATTGAGATTTTTATTCGCTCGGTAGGTGGCGAATTTCCAATATTTTCGCCCGCGCTAAAAAATAATCAAATCATAATCACAAAATCAGAAAATCAACATTCGCGCGTGTCTGTGGCCTCCCCCAACCACTACTTACGTCACGCAGGAATCGATCCGGCCCAGGTGCCGGAATTGGTAGGCTCTAAAGTTTCCTTATCACAATCCTGGCTCTACCGGAATAGTTTTACTTTTGTTATTTTTGTAATTTTTTTCAATCCCCTCTGTGTGTAACACGGCCGTGACACGCTATACATCACTAGATAAATATACCTGCAGACACACCTGATGGGGTTGGCGCTGCATGACTCACTCAGCTGTACGGGGTAGAAAAAAAATACAAAAAAATGAGAAAATAAAATAACTGAGCTGGCGTTTCCATGGCGTCCAATCCACACTGTTTAGACGTCTAGAGTTTGCTGCTATAGGTCGTCGTTTGGGGTTGGCTTCGTCCAGCACTCGTCAGTCATTGCTCTGTGTCGTTCTAACTTTGTTTGTTCCCTTGTAAAACTCCACCGTTTCCGGGAATTTCTTTCGTCCTATTGATTTGGCGCTGCTGCTGAAACACTTGGAAGAGGATGAGCGTCTCGACGGCGTCAACCAGGAGCTCGCAGGATAAGAGTGGCGCCGATCATCCAGTCACGGCCATCCACCGGGCCTTGCCGCCCGTCAAATCTGGCGGCAGGTGAGTCATCATACATACTATCTTATATCGATCGTTTCCTTTGTTGTTTGGTTGTTATGACACACCTGGCGTCGGGATAGTATCGCTAATTAATCCGTGCGAAATGCGGGGGAATTCCGCTCGTCTTTTTGCGCTTTACTTACGTTATCCCGCCAGCATGTCTCAAAATAGCTCCATCCAAGTCGCATTTTATCTAGACCTTTTGCTGTGTGTGGTACCCCCTCCGCCGGAATCGCGGGCATGCGCAACAACCCGATTCAACTATATAACTGCGTAGTGATGTCTTCCCGGCGAGTCTGTCGTCTTTTACTGCGTAGATTCCCAGGTGTCGATGTGCCTAAATAAAAAGGTGCGTGAATCCAGACCAAATAGGCACAAGTGTCATTCATCTTTTGGTGTGCTGTGCTGGGCTTCTCTCAGACATTATTCCAGTGAGAAAAGTTTACCGGTCGACCGACATATTGTGGTGTAGATATCGACTCACCTCATTGAAAAATTCATCAAGGATATACCGAGCAGCAGCCACTGTGGATCGACTATCGATAAAAGGCAGAGAATCAGCTGACGGGTGGGAGGGATGTGTATCCGTCGTCTCGTTAATTATTCCCGCTATAGCAACGTGAAACCCGGCTACATATACACAGCACAAACAAGTCAGGATAATCATATCAAATGGAAATGATATAAGATGCCAGGGTGCCTAGTCTGGGCGACGACAGTCTCCGCCGGAGTGACTCTCCATCCAGTCGCCTCTCTTTCTATTCCCTCCCGTTTTATAGAATCATTGTTGATTAGATAACCGTTCATTCCGTCGAGGTATGTCCTTTAGCGGTCGTTCGTTCGCGACGGAAGCAACAAACGTTGTCGATTTGGCTGGAGAGCAACTGCCGACGGATCTGAGTCCACCGGTTAGCCGGTCCGAAGTCTTGGAGGTTTTCGATTCGTGGAGGAATTCAGCTGCCGGTAGTTCGAACGCCGACAGCGGGATCGATCAGGTTTACTCATCGTCCAGCACGTCAGGAACTCAGCCGTCGCCAACTAAGGTCAGATTTATTGGAGAGAATTGAATTGCAAATTAGCCAAAAAGGGAGATTTACGCATACGAGTTATTGCGATAGAGAAATTTGAATTTTTGTTATCATTTGACTGGGGGGAAAGTACAGAAGAAAGAAGGCCGGCCTGCGATTAGGAAGCGCAATTCAAAGACCGAGACGACCGGCGTGATGAACAATCAGGGCGGCGTGAACGCTAATCACAAGCTGCCGAGGATCGGCAATAAGAAGCCGTCGAGGCAGTCGACGATGCACTCGCTCATCAGCCCGCCGGCGATGAACAATGTGGACGAAAAGCGTCGCTTCGTCACCGTCGTCCGCCCGCTGAGCGTTTTCCCGGAGCCGGCCCTGCCGCCCAACTACACGCCGTCGGTGTTCAGCACTAGTAGTAGCAATAACGGCGGCAGTTTGAGTAATCGATATGACGATTTTAGCCACATGGTTCAGCAGTACAATCCGGTTCAGCGCGGGCGGCCGCCCAGTCCGGCACCGTTCCCGCCGCAGCAGCAGCGACAGCAGATGAGGCCCGGTCAGCGCAACACCGGCAACAGCAATTTCTCGCTGGCCGGCCAAGGCGTCTCATCCAACGGATACCACGGCGGAGGGCCCGGCTCGGCTTCTCTCCGGGTCAATCTGGCCGGCGGAAGCGGCTGGGATTTGACGGCCATCAAGCGCGGATACAACAACGTCGGGTACGCCACCAACTACAAGTCAACGTAAGTAGCGATTTTAAATTTTCCCGCGCTAAAAAAATCAAATTCAAATAATGATTGCCAGGGATTGATCAGTTGGTTTCGACATCGGCCGTCACGCGAAGTTTCCGTCTATTTCTGATGGGGAAGAAAACCGCGCCATTCCGTTTTTTTTTGGGGGGGGGGGGGGTGGGAGGGGGGGGGGTGGAGATTCGGCCCGATGTGATGGCAACGGAACTCAACAAAATGTGCAGTTGCTTTTGGGTTGCGAATAATCGAACGAGGAGAAACGAGGGCGCTACATGACATTGCGTGTCCTCGGCTTTATTGTTACATGTTTGCCTTGGAATCCAAACAACTTCCATCTCTCATTCAAGGCTGTGTTGAGGTTGCCATGGCGACCGCCAACGTATACAGTCTGTGTCTCTCTCTAGAACAGCGAGCGGCGTAGTCTTTTATTATTCCTAAATTTATTAATAGGCCACCCGGGCTGCTGCCCGGTGACTGATGTCGATATTATTGGCTAACTCATTTTCTTTTGCCTTTTTGGTCTTATTTATTGGGTCATCTTCTTATTATTGGATTATCTGGGATGGGTATTGCACAATTTGCGTGACCGAAATAATACGGGGATCCGCCCATTCGAAACTTATGCTTATCATTACCTCGGTTGGAGTCTAGTATAATATCGAAACTTTTTTGTTTTTTTTTGTTTATACCTTGCGGGGTTTTCTTTTAATGTTGTTGTTGTTGTTCATCATCAAAGTTGAGCCACGCCTACGCACTTCAAACTTTTTCTTTTTTCGAATTTCCCGCTGGAAAAATTTTGAAGCGCACCCGACGACACGGCAGGAGACCATCAAACGCCAATTAAACCGGCAATAAAGAACAAACAAACAATAAAACTAAACAATGTGCCTATATATACAGATAAAATGAACTGTAAATAAAATTAAGTTAAATTCATCATTTGAAACAATTCAACCAATAACTATGCAGGCATGATAGGTCCATGGAAAATGGTGCCCGCTACCAATCGCAGAACGCGCTCGATCAAGAGGTAATTATTTTCGAATTCCAATCATTTTCACGATTGAATTAAAAAAGAGGCCAATCAGCGTGGCGCTAAAGCTTCGACACTTAAAAAAAAGCCTGAATGTCCGTTGTCATTGCAATTCGCTTAAAACTGCCAAAGAAAGTGCTAACATAATGAACTGACTTGTTGTACGTGTCATTTCTGTTTTTTATTAAATGTGGAATGCGCTACTACACTCACACGAACTATTTTGAATGCGCGGGAAAATGATATCAAATTTAAAAACAAAACAAAAATTAAATTGATTCCGGTGAGAAGATTAGCATGCCTCCGTGGAACCCGCACTTCGGCTACAGCAAAGTCTTGTCCCAACAGGTGTGCACCTAAATATCTAAAAAAAAAAATTAATTATATTTCTTTATGTATCCCATAATGAAATTTGTTTACAGTTAATTCAATATAGTAAACAAATTTTAGTTGATGATAAAATGGTTGTATTATTTGACTATAATATTCACCTTTGGAATAAAGAATTTACCTTTGACGGATGACTGGAGGCGGCACATCGACGCCCGGCGTAAAGCCCTGCAACGTCGCCGTACCAAGCGTCGAGGAGTGGCCGACGGCGGCAATAATTTCGGCGCCAGCGGCGACCGATTCTACAACGGCGCCGCCCAGACCGACGGCAATTTCGAAGAGGTATTAAATATTTAAATAAAAAATAAAAGACCTTCAACCAATTTTTTAAATAAATTATTTCAAAGCTACTGCGACGGGCTGGAGATGTGGAATCGAGCGTCCAGACCGATCCAGCCATCGAGAGCGTCAAGCGGAGCCGGGCGGTGAACGGATCCTCTGACGTCATCAGCTCGTTGAACAGCAACACGCAGGACAATTCGACGCAGGTGATCCTCAGCGACTTGCCTGACTTTGAGACGGGCCTGGCGCCGATCGTCGAGCAGCTGGTCAACGTGACGCTGGAGCAGGCCTTCGTCGAGATGCTGGAAGAGGAGGAAATCAAGGAGATCCGCCAGCAGCGCATCCAGTTCCAGCAACTGAAAATGGCCGAGCTGACAACGTCCAAACTTATGAACGTCGCCACCGACTGATTTTTAATCTTATATAATTCCACTGGCCTTTTTGGAATTTTCTCATTTTCACTCAAATCTACTTAAATAATAATAAAAACTATAACTGCAATTTAATCACAGCCCTATTATAACCTATATTATGCGTCCGGAATAATGAAATACAAGATAATCATAAACATTTGGACACACAGACAGAATATTATTACGAAACAAACCCACAGCAGGATCAATTCTGATTATTTCTCCCCCTATATTTAAAACAGCGCGGCCTGGACGCGGAGAAGAAAGCTTTCGCTCTGCGCGTCAGCTGGACGGACCAGATTGAATAAATATGCATAATGGATGGATCAGGTGCCACCATTCCCAGATCTGGACACAATCCCCCCCCCCCCCCCTATACGTATATATAGTGCAACTATAAATACTGAAAATGCAAGAGTGTAAAGACTATACTATAAGATGGTGGAGAGCTATAGAATATATGATAGGGCGCGCCGGTTTTGAATGGTGCTGACGTCAGGTGGTGCGGATATTCTTCACGCTTTTTGGCTTGGCATAAACGATTGGCTCCGCCTTCCCTACTATCTAACCTTTTTCGCTGAGTGCTGTATATATTCGTTTTGTTGTCCCCCCTCTTCTGTTACGTGCCTAACCAGTGGCTCTTCTTGGCTCTTTGCTGCCGCCCATCGTATATAGCCAGGGGGTGAGAATACCACCAGGTGACGGCGCCTGCTGTACGCATGTACACATACACAGAGAGAGATAGACGTCTAACATCTCTATATGCAATCAAAGGCAACTAGGAAATAAGAGGGCGGTTTTTAATCGCATTCACCCTCCTCTTATACGCGCAAGGATAACCCGTCACCCTCTTATATAGAAAGAGGAGAGGGGGGGCCGATGAATGGTGTATACAATAAAGGGGACGGAGGGGTGGTGGTGGGGTCGTTAACAGCTGACGACGCCACCGACGCCACCACAATAACAAAACAATCACGGGGTCGGCCGATGGATTTGTTATACCCCGTCAAGATTTCATATCTCCGTCTTATCTGACGTCGCTAATACATTCGCCTAATATACTACATCAAAGTGGATTTATCAATTAAGTATACCACCAAGGAATAATATTATAATTATATAACTTTCTATATTTTTATTTACAAAAAAAAAAAAATTAACTGAACTATGGTGTAAATTTGAATTTTTGCGGGAATTTAAAATTTAAAAATGATTAAATGCCGCCGGCAATTGTATAGGCCGAAAACGAAAATCTTTTTCGAGCGATTTATTTTTTATTTTGTTACCCTCCGATGGTTATCGATGACGAATCCACGTGTTGTGTAACAAAAGCAGCTGTTCAAGATCCCACCATCTCGACTGCTGGGCTCAGCATGGAGAGAGGGAGGGTTGGTCTAAGTGCAGCCCCGTCTATATACCACCCGCGCTCCCTATATACATCTCGATGATAATAACCCCAGCAGCACCGGCCGTGCCCTCCCTTTTAGCCTCCCACCGGTGCTGCTCTGCTGTATAACAAGTGCCTCATCATCATCATCATCAACATCCAGGACGGCCTTTTCATGAAATCGCTGTTTGCGTGGGCGGAGTCTCCGATCCTTTTTTTCTATTTCCTTTCCGCAGTTCTTCATCCGGACGCGTATAAATAGTCGGTGACGTCGGCGTCGATGGCGGAAGTCACATGATCATTCGCATCCGGAGAAGGTTGGACTTTTTGCCTCTGATACGTCGCAGTTATTGCATTACGATGATGATGAACTCGTTCCAGCATCAACCGGTGACGTCAATGGTCGACCGGATGACCATCAACAGTAACGTCGATGCCGGCGGAAGGTGTCCCGAGGCGCTTAGCGGACCGTCCGTCTTGGCGGAAGAATTCATTCTGCCGGAATCCAAGTCGGCGACCATCGTCCTCGATCCTCGGCGCTTCATTCCGCATCACCAACAGTTCAAGGTAATTTTAATTGAAATGAAAATGTATTAATTTTCAGACGAATGAATTAAAATTAAATGATTTATTCTCAGGTGACTCTTAGAAAAGGTGAAATGATTTCCAATCCGTCGTCCAACCTGTGGCCGATGTCCATAGAAGTGGCGACGGAATGCCGGATGCAAAATGTCGAATGCGCCATGGTGACCCAGCAATCCGGCGGAAGCAACAATCATTTGCCGCTGATATTCACAACGACACGCCCGGTGGAAAAGGGCCAGCGATTGTATTTCTGGTTCTCCGAGTCGATGCTGGCCCGTCTCGAAATGCCTTTCCTTGTGCCAAAAAACATCCAGGCCGGCGACCGATACGTCTGTCACCGATGTTCCAGTGTCTTTGTCAATCCGAATCCGCTCAAACTTCACCTGTTCTTCCATTGTTCCAACCGGGCCGTCTCTCCGTCCGCCTTGTGGAGCAGAGTCCTCCACATGTTGACGGCCTCGTCCAGCCCGGAAGTGCCGCCAGTAGTCCAGTTCCCGTCGTCACGAAATATCATTTGCAAACCGACAGCGACTCATCTGTTCCAGCTGTCGCCGTTCGGCATGGCGGCCGGCAATAACCAGCAGCAGCAGCAACAGCATCGGATTCATTCCGGGCCCGGTATCACCGGACCTAGTCCAGCAGCTCAAGTGGAGACCATCGTCAGCCACCTGGGCCGCTCCAAACACGGCCACATTTGCATTTACTGCGGCAAAATCTATTCGCGCAAGTACGGGCTCAAGATCCACATCCGGACACACACGGGCTACAAGCCGCTCAAGTGCCCAGTGTGTTCCAGGCCGTTCGGAGACCCGAGTAACCTCAACAAACACATCCGGCTGCACGCCGAACACCACCACCACCAGGTGGGGATAACGGGAGATAAAACAACGCCCTACAAGTGAGTTGAATCATGTATAATTTTTCGCGCGAAAAGATTTTGTGGCTAAATTGTTGGATGTCCATCAGATGCGAATTGTGCGGTAAGGTGCTGGTCCGAAGACGCGATTTAGATCGTCACATTCAGTCGAGACATTCGTCCGGGGACTCGTCAAACGTCCGTCATCAGCATCAGCCAAATTCGGCCGATTCGATCGACTGTCCGTCCCCGTTGAGTTCGACCCACAGCAGCAGCAGCAGTCACAGCAGCGGCAGCAACAATAACAGCGGCCGGGAAGATAGCGATGTCGAAGATGAAGACCAGTTAGATGTGGTTGACATCTGTTAGTCATTAAAATTTTCATTGCATTTTTTTAAAAATTGTATTGTATAAAAATTTAACAATAAAAAAATTTCAAACTATATAATGCTCATCACATCATAAGTCATAAGATGATCATCCCCCGCAATTGTCGTCTGCTCAAATTGATTTATTCAATGAAGAAACGACAGCACTTCTTACCCAGCAGCGGCCTCCGCTTATATCAAACGATATATAAATCAAGGGAAGGGTTTTTTTAAAATGGATCCTTAAGTTTGGGAACACTCCGTAGAACTCCATGCAAATTAGGGTCATTAGGGTACTTTAAAGGTGGGTAACTATAGAACGGATTAAGCTAGGAAGACGCGGAAAACTTTGAAATGAAGACCTTCACAAGCTAAAAAAAAAGTCTCCATTTTCAGATTTTTTGCGTCATATTTAATATAGTCATTTGTGAATTGAAAATAGACTTTATTTTATTGACCGTGTTTGTCCCTTTCTTTCCCTCCCATTCCCACCCAGCCCGGGTTGTCGCCCCCTCATAAGCGGGGTGAAAATGGGGGAGGGGAAATATCATATATAAATTCCTATCACATATAAAGGAATTGATAATCGTGAACCAATGTGGAACAGCATATTTTGCAAAATGAACACAAGATAACTCTTTATATGTGATTGTATGTGATAGTTTGAATTGGCAAAAAAAAAATAAATAATACTGTCCAATAATGTAGCCTAACAAATTTTAAAATCGTGCTTGAAACCTTATTTCCTTTTACAAATAAAGGAATTTACCATTGTGAACCAATGTTGAATAGCCTATTCTACAATATAAACACAAGATTACTCTAAATATCTATGTTATAGGTTGCAAGGTAGTTGCAGAAAATTAAAAAATACTGCTCAAAAATTTAGCCAAAAACTTTTTCAATTCGTGCTAGATACCTTTCCTATTATTCATAAAAGAAAAAAAAACATTGTGAATCAGTGTGGAATACTCTATTCTACAATAAAACCACAAGATAACTCTTTTTAAGTGAAAGGTTGCATTTGCGAACCAAAAATAAGCTACATTTAATTTTTAAGAACGAATTATTGTTTCAAACCATATTTAAATTTCCCTTACATAAATTG
Organism: Daphnia pulicaria; assembly: GCF_021234035.1. Taxonomy (NCBI): domain Eukaryota; kingdom Metazoa; phylum Arthropoda; class Branchiopoda; order Diplostraca; family Daphniidae; genus Daphnia; species Daphnia pulicaria. The sequence continues at coordinate 1,275,273 of NC_060919.1, read as the reverse complement.
ACTATGAGTCTTTCATGGTTAACTGAACAATTTTTGAATTTTCCCAGATTTATTCATTTCTATAGTTTCTCAAATCAGAGACTACAGAAGAGTTCATATACAGTTAAAAACCTCTATGAGCTGGCGTAGGCCGAAAAAAGACGCTTATTAACGCAACTGGCGCTCTGCTACCTTTTTTTTACATTTTCAAAACCCATCAATAAGGTTAATATAATCAATTTTTTCACGATGTTACAAAAAATAAAAATTAGCATAATAAATTTGAAGTTGCTATATTGATTGTTTGTTTTGTTTCACGAATACAAAACATTTCTTTTTTACAGGATATGTTAATCGATGTCTAATACACCATTTGAATTCCATTGGAAGAATGAATTCATAAAAAAAATGATGAAGGAAAAGTTTTAGAAAAAATGGTTCATAGAAACTCTTCCAGGAAGTATGAAACACTTCTGCAAATGGGTTTGAAGTTGCTATATTGATTGTTTCACGAATACGAAAAATTTCTTTCTTACATTTAAAATTGTTGTTTACCAGTTCCTGGAAGATTTTCTATGAACCATTTTTCTAAAACTATTTCTTCATGAATTGCTTTATGAATTTATTGATTCCATAGATACGAAATCATGTATAAGACATCGATTTACTTATTCTGTAATAAAGAAATGGTTTTAACAAGTGAAATAATCATTATAGCAACTTCAAACTCATAAAAGTGTTGTTTCCCAGTTCCTGGAAGATTTTCTATGAACCATTTTTCTAAAACTATTTCTTCATGAATTGCTTTATGAATTTATTGATTCCATAGATAGGAAATGATGTTTAAGACATCGATTTACTTATTCTGTAGTAAAGAAATGGTTTTAACAAGTGAAATGATCATTATAGCAACTTCAAATTCATAAAAGATTGGTTTTCCAGTTCCTGGAAGAATTGCTATGAACCATTTTTCTAAAACTATTTCTTCGTGAATTGCTTTATGAATTTATTGATTTTATTGATACGAAATGGTGTTTTAGACATCGATTTACTCATTCTGTAATAAGGAAATGGTTTTAACAAGTGAAACAATCATTATAGCAACTTCAAAGTCATAAAAGTGTTGTTTTCCAGTTCCTGGACGAATTGCTATGAACTATTTTTGTAAAACTATTTCTTCATGGATTGCTTTATGAATTTATTGATTCCATAGATACGAAATGGTGTATAAGACATCGATTTACTTATTCTGTAATAAAGAAATGGTTTTAACAAGTGAAATAATCATTATAGCAACTTCAAAGTCATAAAAGTGATGTTTCCCAGTTCTTGGAAGAATTGCTATGAACCATTTTTGTAAAACTATTTCTTCATGAATTGCTTTATGAATTTATTGATTCTATTGATACGAAATTGTGTATTATACATCGATTTACTTATTCTGTAATAAAGAAATGGTTTTAACAAAATGAAATAATCATTATAGCAACTTCAAAGTCATAAAAGTGATGTTTCCCAGTTCTTGGAAGAATTGCTATGAACCATTTTTGTAAAACTATTTCTTCATGAATTGCTTTATGAATTTATTGATTCTATTGATACGAAATTGTGTATTATACATCGATTTACTTATTCTGTAATAAAGAAATGGTTTTAACAAGTGAAATAATCATTATAGCAACTTCAAACTCATAAAAGATTTGTTTTCCAGTTCCTGGAAGAATTGCTATGAACCATTTTTCTAAAACTATTTCTTCATGAATTGCTTTATGAATTTATTGATTCCATAGATACGAAATGGTGTATAAGACATCGATTTACTTATTCTGTAGTAAAGAAATGGTTTTAACAAGTGAAATGATCATTATAGCAACTTCAAATTCATAAAAGTTTTGTTTCCCAGTTCCTGGAAGAATTGCTATGAACCATTTTTCTAAAAAAATTTCTTCATGAATTGCTTTATGAATTTATTGATTCTATTGATACGAAATTGTGTATTATACATCGATTTACTTATTCTGTAATAAAGAAATGGTTTTAACAAGTGAAATAATCATTATAGCAACTTCAAAGTCATAAAAGTGTTGTTTCCCAGTTCCTGGAAGAATTGCTATGAACCATTTTTGTAAAACTATTTCTTCATGGATTGCTTTATGAATTTATTGATTCCATAGATACGAAATGGTGTATTAGACATCGATTTACTTATTCTGTAGTAAAGAAATGGTTTTAACAAGTGAAATGATCATTATAGCAACTTCAAATTCATAAAAGTTTTGTTTCCCAGTTCCTGGAAGAATTGCTATGAACCATTTTTCTAAAACAATTTCTTCATGAATTGCTTTATGAATTTATTGATTCTATTGATACGAAATTGTGTATTATACATCGATTTACTTATTCTGTAATAAAGAAATGGTTTTAACAAGTGAAATAATCATTATAGCAACTTCAAAGTCATAAAAGTGTTGTTTCCCAGTTCCTGGAAGAATTGCTATGAACCATTTTTGTAAAACTATTTCTTCATGGATTCCTTTATGAATTTATTGATTCCATAGATACGAAATGGTGTATTAGACATCGATTTACTTATTCTGTAGTAAAGAAATGGTTTTAACAAGTGAAATGATCATTATAGCAACTTCAAATTCATAAAAGTTTTGTTTCCCAGTTCCTGGAAGAATTGCTATGAACCATTTTTGTAAAACTATTTCTTCATGGATTGCTTTATGAATTTATTGATTCCATAGATACGAAATGGTGTATTATACATCGATTTACTTATTCTGTAATAAAGAAATGGTTTTAACAAGTGAAATAATCATTATAGCAACTTCAAACTCATTAAAGTGATGTTTCCCAGTTCCTGGAAGACTTGCTATGAACCATTTTTCTAAAACTATTTGTTCGTGAATTGCATTATGAATTTATTGATTCCATAGATACGAAATGGTGTATTAGACATCTATTTACTTATTCTGTAATAAAGAAATGGTTTTAACAAGTGAAATAATCATTATAGCAACTTCAAAGTCATAAAAGTGTTGTTTCCCAGTTCCTGGAAGAATTGCTATGAACCATTTTTGTAAAACTATTTCTTCATGGTTTGCTTTATGAATTTATTGATTCCATAGATACGAAATGGTGTATTAGACATCGATTTACTTATTCTGTAGTAAAGAAATGGTTTTAACAAGTGAAATGATCATTATAGCAACTTCAAATTCATAAAAGTTTTGTTTCCCAGTTCCTGGAAGAATTGCTATGAACCATTTTTCTAAAACAATTTCTTCATGAATTGCTTTATGAATTTATTGATTCTATTGATACGAAATTGTGTATTATACATCGATTTACTTATTCTGTAATAAAGAAATGGTTTTAACAAGTGAAATAATCATTATAGCAACTTCAAAGTCATAAAAGTGTTGTTTCCCAGTTCCTGGAAGAATTGCTATGAACCATTTTTGTAAAACTATTTCTTCATGGATTGCTTTATGAATTTATTGATTCCATAGATACGAAATGGTGTATTATACATCGATTTACTTATTCTGTAATAAAGAAATGGTTTTAACAAGTGAAATAATCATTTTAGCAACTTCAAACTCTTAAAAGTGATGTTTCCCAGTTCCTGGAAGACTTGCTATGAACCATTTTTCTAAAACTATTTGTTCGTGAATTGCATTATGAATTTATTGATTCTATTGATAAGATATGCTGTATTAGACATCGATTTACTTATTCTGTAATAAAGAAATGGTTTTAACAAGTGAAATGATCATTATAGCAACTTCAAAGTCATAAAAGTGTTGTTTCCCAGTTCCTGGAAGAATTGCTATGAACCATTTTTCTAAAACTATTTCTTCATGGATTGCTTTATGAATTTATTGATTCCATAGATACGAAATGGTGTATTAGACATCGATTTACTTATTCTGTAATAAAGAAATGGTTTTAACAAGTGAAATAATCGTTATAGCAACTTCAAACTCATAAAAGTGTTGTTTCCCAGTTCCTGGAAGAATTGCTATGAACCATTTTTGTAAAACTATTTCTTCATGAATTGCTTTATGAATTTATTGATTCTATTGAAACGAAATTGTGTATTATACATCGATTTACTTATTCTGTAATAAAGAAATGGTTTTAACAAGTGAAATAATCATTATAGCAAATTCAAACTCATAAAAGTGTTGTTTCCCAGTTCCTGGAAGAATTGCTATGAACCATTTTTGTAAAACTATTTCTTCATGAATTGCTTTATGAATTTATTGATTCTATTGATACGAAATTGTGTATTATACATCGATTTACTTATTCTGTAATAAAGAAATGGTTTTAACAAGTAAAATAATCATTATAGCAACTTCAAAGTCATAAAAGTGATGTTTCCCAGTTCCTGGAAAAATTGCTATGAACCATTTTTCTAAAACTATTTCTCCATGGATTGCTTTATGAATTTATTGATTCCATAGATACGAAATGGTGTATTATACATCGATTTACTTATTCTGTAATAAAGAAATGGTTTTAACAAGTGAAATAATCATTATAGCAACTTCAAAGTCATAAAAGTGTTTTTTCCCAGTTCCTGGAAGAATTGCTATGAACCATTTTTGTAAAACTATTTCTTCATGGTTTGCTTTATGAATTTATTGATTCCATAGATACGAAATGGTGTATTAGACATCGATTTACTTATTCTGTAGTAAAGAAATGGTTTTAACAAGTGAAATGATCATTATAGCAACTTCAAATTCATTAAAGTTTTGTTTCCCAGTTCCTGGAAGAATTGCTATGAACCATTTTTCTAAAACAATTTCTTCATGAATTGCTTTATGAATTTATTGATTCTATTGATACGAAATTGTGTATTATACATCGATTTACTTATTCTGTAATAAAGAAATGGTTTTAACAAGTGAAATAATCATTATAGCAACTTCAAAGTCATAAAAGTGTTGTTTCCCAGTTCCTGGAAGAATTGCTATGAACCATTTTTGTAAAACTATTTCTTCATGGATTGCTTTATGAATTTATTGATTCCATAGATACGAAATGGTGTATTAGACATCGATTTACTTATTCTGTAGTAAAGAAATGGTTTTAACAAGTGAAATGATCATTATAGCAACTTCAAATTCATAAAAGTTTTGTTTCCCAGTTCCTGGAAGAATTGCTATGAACCATTTTTGTAAAACTATTTCTTCATGGATTGCTTTATGAATTTATTGATTCCATAGATACGAAATGGTGTATTATACATCGATTTACTTATTCTGTAATAAAGAAATGGTTTTAACAAGTGAAATAATCATTATAGCAACTTCAAACTCATAAAAGTGATGTTTCCCAGTTCCTGGAAGACTTGCTATGAACCATTTTTCTAAAACTATTTGTTCGTGAATTGCATTATGAATTTATTGATTCCATAGATACGAAATGGTGTATTAGACATCTATTTACTTATTCTGTAATAAAGAAATGGTTTTAACAAGTGAAATAATCATTATAGCAACTTCAAAGTCATAAAAGTGTTGTTTCCCAGTTCCTGGAAGAATTGCTATGAACCATTTTTGTAAAACTATTTCTTCATGGTTTGCTTTATGAATTTATTGATTCCATAGATACGAAATGGTGTATTAGACATCGATTTACTTATTCTGTAGTAAAGAAATGGTTTTAACAAGTGAAATGATCATTATAGCAACTTCAAATTCATAAAAGTTTTGTTTCCCAGTTCCTGGAAGAATTGCTATGAACCATTTTTCTAAAACAATTTCTTCATGAATTGCTTTATGAATTTATTGATTCTATTGATACGAAATTGTGTATTATACATCGATTTACTTATTCTGTAATAAAGAAATGGTTTTAACAAGTGAAATAATCATTATAGCAACTTCAAAGTCATAAAAGTGTTGTTTCCCAGTTCCTGGAAGAATTGCTATGAACCATTTTTGTAAAACTATTTCTTCATGGATTGCTTTATGAATTTATTGATTCCATAGATACGAAATGGTGTATTATACATCGATTTACTTATTCTGTAATAAAGAAATGGTTTTAACAAGTGAAATAATCATTTTAGCAACTTCAAACTCTTAAAAGTGATGTTTCCCAGTTCCTGGAAGACTTGCTATGAACCATTTTTCTAAAACTATTTGTTCGTGAATTGCATTATGAATTTATTGACTCTATTGATAAGATATGCTGTATTAGACATCGATTTACTTATTCTGTAATAAAGAAATGGTTTTAACAAGTGAAATAATCATTATAGCAACTTCAAAGTCATAAAAGTGTTGTTTCCCAGTTCCTGGAAGAATTGCTATGAACCATTTTTCTAAAACTATTTCTTCATGGATTGCTTTATGAATTTATTGATTCCATAGATACGAAATGGTGTATTAGACATCGATTTACTTATTCTGTAGTAAAGAAATGGTTTTAACAAGTGAAATGATCATTATAGCAACTTCAAATTCATAAAAGTTTTGTTTCCCAGTTCCTGGAAGAATTGCTATGAACCATTTTTGTAAAACTATTTCTTCATGGATTGCTTTATGAATTTATTGATTCCATAGATACGAAATGGTGTATTATACATCGATTTACTTATTCTGTAATAAAGAAATGGTTTTAACAAGTGAAATAATCATTATAGCAACTTCAAACTCATAAAAGTGATGTTTCCCAGTTCCTGGAAGACTTGCTATGAACCATTTTTCTAAAACTATTTGTTCGTGAATCGCATTATGAATTTATTGATTCCATAGATACGAAATGGTGTATTAGACATCTATTTACTTATTCTGTAATAAAGAAATGGTTTTAACAAGTGAAATAATCATTATAGCAACTTCAAAGTCATAAAAGTGTTGTTTCCCAGTTCCTGGAAGAATTGCTATGAACCATTTTTGTAAAACTATTTCTTCATGGTTTGCTTTATGAATTTATTGATTCCATAGATACGAAATGGTGTATTAGACATCGATTTACTTATTCTGTAGTAAAGAAATGGTTTTAACAAGTGAAATGATCATTATAGCAACTTCAAATTCATAAAAGTTTTGTTTCCCAGTTCCTGGAAGAATTGCTATGAACCATTTTTCTAAAACAATTTCTTCATGAATTGCTTTATGAATTTATTGATTCTATTGATACGAAATTGTGTATTATACATCGATTTACTTATTCTGTAATAAAGAAATGGTTTTAACAAGTGAAATAATCATTATAGCAACTTCAAAGTCATAAAAGTGTTGTTTCCCAGTTCCTGGAAGAATTGCTATGAACCATTTTTGTAAAACTATTTCTTCATGGATTGCTTTATGAATTTATTGATTCCATAGATACGAAATGGTGTATTATACATCGATTTACTTATTCTGTAATAAAGAAATGGTTTTAACAAGTGAAATAATCATTTTAGCAACTTCAAACTCATAAAAGTGATGTTTCCCAGTTCCTGGAAGACTTGCTATGAACCATTTTTCTAAAACTATTTGTTCGTGAATTGCATTATGAATTTATTGACTCTATTGATAAGATATGCTGTATTAGACATCGATTTACTTATTCTGTAATAAAGAAATGGTTTTAACAAGTGAAATAATCATTATAGCAACTTCAAAGTCATAAAAGTGTTGTTTCCCAGTTCCTGGAAGAATTGCTATGAACCATTTTTCTAAAACTATTTCTTCATGGATTGCTTTATGAATTTATTGATTCCATAGATACGAAATGGTGTATTAGACATCGATTTACTTATTCTGTAATAAAGAAATGGTTTTAACAAGTGAAATAATCGTTATAGCAACTTCAAACTCATAAAAGTGTTGTTTCCCAGTTCCTGGAAGAATTGCTATGAACCATTTTTGTAAAACTATTTCTTCATGAATTGCTTTATGAATTTATTGATTCTATTGAAACGAAATTGTGTATTATACATCGATTTACTTATTCTGTAATAAAGAAATGGTTTTAACAAGTGAAATAATCATTATAGCAAATTCAAACTCATAAAAGTGTTGTTTCCCAGTTCCTGGAAGAATTGCTATGAACCATTTTTGTAAAACTATTTCTTCATGAATTGCTTTATGAATTTATTGATTCTATTGATACGAAATTGTGTATTATACATCGATTTACTTATTCTGTAATAAAGAAATGGTTTTAACAAGTAAAATAATCATTATAGCAACTTCAAAGTCATAAAAGTGATGTTTCCCAGTTCCTGGAAAAATTGCTATGAACCATTTTTCTAAAACTATTTCTTCATGGATTGCTTTATGAATTTATTGATTCCATAGATACGAAATGGTGTATTATACATCGATTTACTTATTCTGTAATAAAGAAATGGTTTTAACAAGTGAAATAATCATTATAGCAACTTCAAAGTCATAAAAGTGTTTTTTCCCAGTTCCTGGAAGAATTGCTATGAACCATTTTTGTAAAACTATTTCTTCATGGTTTGCTTTATGAATTTATTGATTCCATAGATACGAAATGGTGTATTAGACATCGATTTACTTATTCTGTAGTAAAGAAATGGTTTTAACAAGTGAAATGATCATTATAGCAACTTCAAATTCATTAAAGTTTTGTTTCCCAGTTCCTGGAAGAATTGCTATGAACCATTTTTCTAAAACAATTTCTTCATGAATTGCTTTATGAATTTATTGATTCTATTGATACGAAATTGTGTATTATACATCGATTTACTTATTCTGTAATAAAGAAATGGTTTTAACAAGTGAAATAATCATTATAGCAACTTCAAAGTCATAAAAGTGTTGTTTCCCAGTTCCTGGAAGAATTGCTATGAACCATTTTTGTAAAACTATTTCTTCATGGATTGCTTTATGAATTTATTGATTCCATAGATACGAAATGGTGTATTAGACATCGATTTACTTATTCTGTAGTAAAGAAATGGTTTTAACAAGTGAAATGATCATTATAGCAACTTCAAATTCATAAAAGTTTTGTTTCCCAGTTCCTGGAAGAATTGCTATGAACCATTTTTGTAAAACTATTTCTTCATGGATTGCTTTATGAATTTATTGATTCCATAGATACGAAATGGTGTATTATACATCGATTTACTTATTCTGTAATAAAGAAATGGTTTTAACAAGTGAAATAATCATTATAGCAACTTCAAACTCATAAAAGTGATGTTTCCCAGTTCCTGGAAGACTTGCTATGAACCATTTTTCTAAATTTATTTGTTCGTGAATTGCATTATGAATTTATTGATTCCATAGATACGAAATGGTGTATTAGACATCTATTTACTTATTCTGTAATAAAGAAATGGTTTTAACAAGTGAAATAATCATTATAGCAACTTCAAAGTCATAAAAGTGTTGTTTCCCAGTTCCTGGAAGAATTGCTATGAACCATTTTTGTAAAACTATTTCTTCATGGTTTGCTTTATGAATTTATTGATTCCATAGATACGAAATGGTGTATTAGACATCGATTTACTTATTCTGTAATAAAGAAATGGTTTTAACAAGTGAAATAATCGTTATAGCAACTTCAAACTCATAAAAGTGTTGTTTCCCAGTTCCTGGAAGAATTGCTATGAACCATTTTTGTAAAACTATTTCTTCATGAATTGCTTTATGAATTTATTGATTCTATTGATACGAAATTGTGTATTATACATCGATTTACTTATTCTGTAATAAAGAAATGGTTTTAACAAGTAAAATAATCATTATAGCAACTTCAAAGTCATAAAAGTGATGTTTCCCAGTTCCTGGAAAAATTGCTATGAACCATTTTTCTAAAACTATTTCTTCGTGGATTGCTTTATGAATTTATTGATTCCATAGATACGAAATGGTGTATTATACATCGATTTACTTATTCTGTAATAAAGAAATGGTTTTAACAAGTGAAATAATCATTATAGCAACTTCAAAGTCATAAAAGTGTTTTTTCCCAGTTCCTGGAAGAATTGCTATGAACCATTTTTGTAAAACTATTTCTTCATGGTTTGCTTTATGAATTTATTGATTCCATAGATACGAAATGGTGTATTAGACATCGATTTACTTATTCTGTAGTAAAGAAATGGTTTTAACAAGTGAAATGATCATTATAGCAACTTCAAATTCATTAAAGTTTTGTTTCCCAGTTCCTGGAAGAATTGCTATGAACCATTTTTCTAAAACAATTTCTTCATGAATTGCTTTATGAATTTATTGATTCTATTGATACGAAATTGTGTATTATACATCGATTTACTTATTCTGTAATAAAGAAATGGTTTTAACAAGTGAAATAATCATTATAGCAACTTCAAAGTCATAAAAGTGATGTTTCCCAGTTCCTGGAAGACTTGCTATGAACCATTTTTGTAAAACTATTTCTTCATGGATTGCTTTATGAATTTATTGATTCCATAGATATGAAATGGTGTATTATACATCGATTTACTTATTCTGTAATAAAGAAATGGTTTTAACAAGTGAAATAATCATTTTAGCAACTTCAAACTCATAAAAGTGATGTTTCCCAGTTCCTGGAAGACTTGCTATGAACCATTTTTCTAAAACTATTTGTTCGTGAATTGCATTATAAATTTATTGATTCTATTGATAAGAAATGCTGTATTAGACATCGATTTACTTATTCTGTAATAAAGAAATGGTTTTAACAAGTGAAATAATCATTATAGCAACTTCAAAGTCATAAAAGTGTTGTTTCCCAGTTCCTGGAAGAATTGCTATGAACCATTTTTCTAAAACTATTTCTTCATGGATTGCTTTATGAATTTATTTATTCCATAGATACGAAATGGTGTATTAGACATCGATTTACTTATTCTGTAATACAGAAATGGTTTTAACAAGTGAAAAAATCGTTATAGCAACTTCAAACTCATAAAAGTGTTGTTTCCCAGTTCCTGGAAGATTTTCTATGAACCATTTTTCTAAAACTATTTCTTCATGAATTGCTTTATGAATTTATTGATTCCATAGATACGAAATGGTGTATTATACATCGATTTACTTATTCTGTAATAAAGAAATGGTTTTAACAAGTGAAATAATCATTATAGCAACTTCAAAGTCATAAAAGTGTTGTTTCCCAGTTCCTGGAAGAATTGCTATGAACCATTTTTCTAAAACAATTTCTTCATGAATTGCTTTATGAATTTATTGATTCTATTGATACGAAATTGTGTATTATACATCGATTTACTTATTCTGTAATAAAGAAATGGTTTTAACAAGTGAAATAATCATTATAGCAACTTCAAAGTCATAAAAGTGTTGTTTCCCAGTTCCTGGAAGAATTGCTATGAACCATTTTTCTAAAACTATTTCTTCATGGATTGCTTTATGAATTTATTGATTCTATTGATACGAAATTGTGTATTATCCCAGCTAGCAGAGTATATTTCCCAAATATTGCAAAAATATTATATTCCTACAATTGAGATGTTGGTAAAATAATTTTTTAAAATATTTTTCCAATATATTTTTGCACCCAAATTTGTTGGCTCACAATATTTTTTCAACTTGTTTTACTTATTTCACTTTTATTGGTGAAATAACAGTTTTACTACTTTTAAAATTTTGACGGAAATCTGGTTGTTGTGTTTATGGTTATATAGTCCAGCGTGGAATATTTATTCATCTTCAACTTATTATTAGACAAGTTCTTGATTTTGGCCTTGAGTGGGTTTGAACTACACACCTTGAGTCACCAACCCAATACTATAACCACTACACCAAGATCGGTATTATAAATATTTTTCGACTTGATGCAATAAAAGTTTTTAACTTCTAGAAGCCACGTAAACAAGGGTTAAGAGGGGATTCCCTATAGGGGTTTGTCCCGACAGGCAATAGACAGATGCAGAGGATCTCGCCAAGGATGTCCCTACGGCCAAAAAATGGATAAGTCTAGTCCCGTAATGGTAAAATATTGTTTTCCGAGAAGATTCTTCGGTCGATAACCCACATATTGGTATAATATTAGATTATTACTTTGCTGCGTCAAGGTGGCTGTTAAATTGTTTTGTTGTTTTCCCAATGAATGACTATTATGAAAGATGAATAAATCAATATTACTTTTTGTTATTTTCCCAATAACGGACCATTAAAAAAATAATAAATCCTTTTTTTATGAAAAAGCTATAGTCTTTTACATTTAACATGCGTTCAAAATCCTAAATGTTTTATATCGTATTCAATTCGTTAGTTCTGCATACAATTGCCTAACTGAACAATCCAATTGTCTTAAAATCCATATCTTGCACAAGTCTCGAACAACTAACTTACGTACTTCGAATTTAAAACTCTACCTTCACGCTAACGTGATATAATTTATCTTAAACGTTAAGGAGATGAAATGTTAAAACTGCTATTATTATATATCCATATAGGTAATTCTATGGAGGTTGGTTCAAACCCACTTGCAGCAAACAAATGACTTATGAAACAAATAGTCTCAATAATCATAAATTCCTACACTGATGTAAATTAAATCGATTTTGCTCACGCTGGGCTATAACCATGACAATGTGTAAGTATGCACTATCCATCCGGTCACATCGGGACTTTATCATCATCGCCGTTTCTGGTGAAGTGGTTATAGTGTTGGGTTGGTGACACAAAGGATGATGGTTCAAACCCACTCTCGGCTTAAAAGGCAGCAGCTATCCAATCATTTAGGATTTTGAACATGTGGTAAATGTTAAAGACTATAGCTTTATCATAGAAAACGATTTAATCATTATTTAATGATCCGTTATTGGGAAAATAAAAAAAAATTATATTAATTTATTCATCTTTGATAATAGTCATTTATTGGTAAAATAACAAAAAAATTTAAAAGCCACCTTGTCGCAACAAAGTAATAATATAATATTATACCAATATGTGGGTTATCGATCGAAGAATATTGTCGGAAAAAAATATTTTACCAATAAAGACATGCTAGCTGGGATACATCGATTTACTTATTCTGTAATAAAGAAATGGTTTTAACAAGTGAAATGATCATTATAGCAACTTCAAATTCATAAAAGTTTTGTTTCACAGTTCCTGGAAGAATTGCTATGAACCATTTTTCTAAAACAATTTCTTCATGAATTGCTTTATGAATTTATTGATTCTATTGATACGAAATTGTGTATTATACATCGATTTACTTATTCTGTAATAAAGAAATGGTTTTAACAAGTGAAATAATCATTATAGCAACTTCAAAGTCATAAAAGTGTTGTTTCCCAGTTCCTGGAAGAATTGCTATGAACCATTTTTGTAAAACTATTTCTTCATGGATTGCTTTATGAATTTATTGATTCCATAGATACGAAATGGTGTATTATACATCGATTTACTTATTCTGTAATAAAGAAATGGTTTTAACAAGTGAAATAATCATTTTAGCAACTTCAAACTCATAAAAGTGATGTTTCCCAGTTCCTGGAAGACTTGCTATGAACCATTTTTCTAAAACTATTTGTTCGTGAATTGCATTATGAATTTATTGATTCTATTGATAAGAAATGCTGTATTAGACATCGATTTACTTATTCTGTAATAAAGAAATGGTTTTAACAAGTGAAATAATCATTATAGCAACTTCAAAGTCATAAAAGTGTTGTTTCCCAGTTCCTGGAAGAATTGCTATAAACCATTTTTGTAAAACTATTTCTTCATGGATTGCTTTATGAATTTATTGATTCCATAGATACGAAATGGTGTATTATACATCGATTTACTTATTCTGTAATAAAGAAATGGTTTTAACAAGTAAAATAATCATTATAGCAACTTCAAAGTCATAAAAGTGATGTTTCCCAGTTCCTGGAAGAATTGCTATGAACCATTTTTGTAAAACTATTTCTTCATGGATTGCTTTATGAATTTATTGATTCCATAGATACGAAATGGTGTATTATACATCGATTTACTTATTCTGTAATAAAGAAATGGTTTTAACAAGCGAAATAATCATTATAGCAACTTCAAAGTCATAAAAGTGTTGTTTCCCAGTTCCTGGAAGAATTGCTATGAACCATTTTTGTAAAACTATTTCTTCATGGATTGCTTTATGAATTTATTGATTCCATAGATACGAAATGGTGTATTAGACATCGATTTACTTATTCTGTAATACAGAAATGGTTTTAACAAGTGAAAAAATCGTTATAGCAACTTCAAACTCATAAAAGTGTTGTTTCCCAGTTCCTGGAAGATTTTCTATGAACCATTTTTCTAAAACTATTTCTTCATGAATTGCTTTATGAATTTATTGATTCCATAGAGACGAAATGGTGTATTATACATCGATTTACTTATTCTGTAATAAAGAAATGGTTTTAACAAGTGAAATAATCATTATAGCAACTTCAAAGTCATAAAAGTGTTGTTTCCCAGTTCCTGGAAGAATTGCTATGAACCATTTTTGTAAAACTATTTCTTCATGAATTGCTTTATGAATTTATTGATTCTATTGATATGAAATTGTGTATTATACATCGATTTACTTATTCTGTAATAAAGAAATGGTTTTAACAAGTGAAATAATCATTATAGCAACTTCAAAGTCATAAAAGTGTTGTTTCCCAGTTCCTGGAAGAATTGCTATGAACCATTTTTCTAAAACTATTTCTTCATGAATTGCTTTATGAATTTATTGATTCTATTGATACGAAATTGTGTATTATACATCGATTTACTTATTATGTAATAAAGAAATGGTTTTAACAATTGAAATAATCATTATAGCAACTTCAAAGTCATAAAAGTGTTGTTTCCCAGTTCCTGGAAGAATTGCTTTGAACCATTTTTCTAAAACTATTTCTTCGTGAATTGCTTTATGAATTTATTGATACTATTGATACGAAATGGTGTATTAGACATCGATTCACTTATTCTGTAATAAAGGAATACCAAAAAAACGTACAAATCATCTAGCCTGAAATATTTTTAAATCGTGGTGGAGACCTTTCCTATCACATGTATTAGTATTTTTCGTGTTGAATCAGTATAGAATACTCTATTTTACAATAATTATAAGAAGATACACAGTACATGTGACAGGTTGCGTTGGTGTTGAAGAAATACCAAAAAAACGTACAAAACATCTAGCCTGAAATATTTCCAAATCGTGGTAGAGAACTTTTCTATCACATGAATTAATATTTTTCCTGTTGAATCAGTGTAGAATACTCTATTTTACAATATAAAAGAAGAAACTCAGTACATGTTACAGGTTGCATTGGTGTTGAAGAAATACCAAAAAAACGTACAAAACATCTAGCCTGAAATATTTCCATTCTTTACTGATTCAACACGAAAAATACTAAAACATGTGATAGGAAAGGTCTCCACCACGTTTTGGAAATATTTCAGGCTAGATGTTTTGGACGTTTTTTTTGGTATTTCTTCAACACCAATGCAACCTGTCACATGTTCTGAGTTTCTTTTTATAATTATTGTAAAATAGAGTATTCTATACTGATTCAACACGAAAAATACTAAAACATGTGATAGGAAAGGTCTCCACCACGTTTTGGAAATATTTCAGGCTAGATGTTCGGGACGTTTTTTTTTTGTTTTTCTTCAACACCAATGCAACCTGTCACATCTTCTGAGTTTCTTCTTATAATTATTGTAAAATAAAGTATTCTATACTGATTCAGTACGAAAAATACTAAAACATAAGATAGGAAAGTTCTCCACCACGTTTTGGAAATATTTCAGGCTAGTTGTTTGGGACGTTTTTTTTTGGTATTTCTTCAACACCAATGCAACCTGTCACATGTTCTGAGTTTCTTCTTATAATTCTTGCAAAATAGAGTATTCTATACTGATTCAACACGAAAAATACTAAAACATGTGATAGGTAAGGTCTCCACCTTGTTTTGGAAATATTTCAGGCTAGATGTTTGGGACGTGCTTCTCAGGCTCAGGCTCTGGCTCAGGACAATTTTTTAAAAATATTTCTCCATGAATTGCTTTATGAATAAATTGATTCAATAGACTGGAAATGGTGTATTGGACATCGATTTACATATCCTGTAATAAAGAAATGGTTCTAACAAGTGAAACAAATATTTTAGCAACATCAGGCTCAGGCTCAGGCTCAGGACATTTTTCTAAAAATATTTTTTCATGAAATGCTTTATGAATAAATTGATTCAATAGACTGGAAATGGTGTATTGGACATTGATTTACATATCCTGTAATCAAGAAATGGTTCTAACAAGTGAAACAAATATTTTAGCAACATCAGGCTCAGGCTCAGGCTCAGGAGTCCTTTCCTATCACATGTATTAGTATTTTTCGTGTTGTATCAGTATAGAATACTCTATTTTACAATAATTATAAGAAGAAACTCAGCCCCATCTAGCAGACAATGTTAAGTAATTGGTACAACTTACCTCAAAAATAAATGGCCAACCTACCCCGTGAGTAATTTCTATCGAATTATTTTAATATAATGAAATGAAAACTAATTACCAGAAATGCAAATTCACGAAAAAAGAGCTTAAGGCTTTCTTAAAAAACATAATAACATGAATATTTTTTTCATATTCTGTTAGAAAAAAGAAAAAAAAATTGCAAGAAAAAGTTACTCGGCAGAAATGAAACATGTTTTTGTATTAAATTTTTAAGATGATGTGCAGACGGATAAAATTGTGGTGGAGGCAATCTACGAATAGAATGCACACTTTGGCTATTCTGAAAAACGTATAATTTCATATGGCTCAAAATAATAGCCAAACGACCGTCTTTCCCCGTATGCCAACTAACCCCGGTTTCCCCTATATTTTCCTGCGCCACATAACTTCAGAAATAACTCCCCCTCCTCAAAATCAATTACTTTGTTTGGAAAACAGAATTAGCTCAACAAAAAAGACTATAACGGAAAAGGAGGGGATGCTAGTTAATTATCAACAGTGATTTTCGCTGACGTAATTTTCCCATAAGCGAAGTGTAAAACACGGACGCGTAAATCGAGTGGAGAAAAGGGAGGTGAGAGTACTTTTCCATGTGGATTTTTGTCATTCTGCAAGTCAGGTTAATAAAAATTGGTATGCATATTACAAAATGAGTAATAAATAAAGCTCATTTGTCAAAAGCTTAATTTTTTGTATTTTGAAAGAGGCCTAAATTTCATTACAAAAATAATTTCTTTTAATTAAAATTAATTTTACTAAGAACTAAATTTTTGGGGTAGGGTTTTGGGAGTACATTTAAAAAGTGAGTAGAAAAAAGCTCGTGAAAAAATTTTTGCAATTTGTTTTTTTTAACCATACATTTCTTCCTATTCTGACCAGACTACAAGCGAAATTGGTGGCAAAATATTTCACATTACATTATTGCGCTAAAAAAGTCTAGAGCCATGCTGCGTTGCCAGATAAATCGGCTAAATAAAACAGATCCCGAAGAGCCCTATAGAGTACAGGTGCAGTACAGTACAGCTGAGCTCGCACTTCTGCGTTAGTCTTTCATGTGAACACTTGTGAATTCTTAACGAGTTTTTTTAGTTTCAAATTAAAAATTATCCGTCAAAATGGTAAGTCGCATAAGAATGAACTCAGTATGGCTTAAATGAAAAATGATTTTAGTCTTATAAAATCAGCTTATGGTTATTTAGCCTTTTAATTTATTTTAAACATTTTTTAAAACGTATGCTGATCATTTTCCTCTCAAAATATTTTGTTTTATTATTATTTGCTCGTAAAAGGATGATATTTGCAATGCAAGATCCTACATCAATCTTGGATTTGACAACGATCTTGTGGTAAAAATGTTTAAAAAAATTTCCATCGTGCATGGTATTAATAAAATGAATGGCATGCATCAAACTATTAGGACAATTTAAAATCAAGCAAACAAGGAGACTTGCTTAAAGGAAACGTAGAAAGGGATACCGAAATTGTTTTTGGCGGATCTCGACCGACTACATACTGTTGGAAAAATGTTGAAGTTCAGTTGGAAGTAAATCAAAGTCATTGTTTCAATGGGATGGCCCGAGTTCAGAAAAAAATTCTCAAAAGTGGTACTATACTTGTTGTATTTTGTACAACCATTAGAAAGTTTATCATAGGCCTATTCTGTAACGCTCATAACTAAACATTTAGGCTCTATTTTTTCAATAAAAAGTCACAGGATGTCTCAAGCCGGGAGAATTTCTCGCCATCATGGGAGCGAGTGGAGCTGGAAAGACTACTCTTCTCAATTGCCTGACATTTAGAAACGCTAGGAAATTGAAAATCAACGGCGAGAGGTACCTCAATGGAGCGGAAGTTAACACGGACATCCTCGCGCGAATCTCCGGATTCGTACAGCAAGACGATCTGTTTATCCCAACGCTCACTGTCAAGGAACATCTGCAATTCCAGGTAAAGACAACGTTTAATCGAACTCATTTGGTACCAGCCGCTATTAAAACTGTGATGGAACTCATGCGGATTTAATTTGATAAGGCCTTGTTGCGGATGGACAAACATTTGAGTTACGAAGAAAGAATGAATCGGGTTGACAATGTGATCCTAGAATTAGGACTCAGTCAGTGCATCAACACCGTCATTGGCCTTCCAGAAAGAGATCTCAAAAGCATTTCTGGAGGCGAAAGGAAGCGACTGGCATTTGCCTCAGAGGTCGAGAGTTAAAGTAAAATTTCTTTATGCAACATCAGTGATGAACTTTAAGGATAAATTTTGCCGGAGTAGGTTTTGACCAATCCGTCGCTGATTTTCTGTGATGAACCTACTTCCGGTCTCGATTCTTTCATGGCCCACAACGTCGTTCAAGTAGATAATTAAGGATAATTAACAAAACACTTTACGATTTGATCGCATTTTTATTGGCAGATTTTGAAAAACTTTGCACTTTCGGGCAAATCGGTCATCTGTACGATACATCAACCGTCATCCGAAGTTTTTTCGCTTTTTGATCGAATTCTATTAATGGCCGAGGGTAGGACGGCCTTCCTTGGCCCAGCTGGTGATGCCCTGCCCTTTTTCTCCAACCTGGGTTTCCCTTGCCCACCCAATTATAACCCTGCCGACTTTTTCATTCATACTCTGGCCACCCAAGGGATGGAATCGAGTAAGGAAAAGATCAAAATGATTTGTGATGCTTATGACACTTCAGAGTCAAGTCGATGTATTTTGGAAGTTTTCAAATCAAATTGTTTTGTCAATTCAACCGATGGAGTGAATCGGGAAAATTTGACACATGGAATCAAAGAAAACAAGTCTCCTTACAAAGCTTCCTGGATGATGCAATTCAGGGCCGTCTTTTGGCGATCAGTCATTTCTCTATTGCGAGAATCAGCTATTATGAGAGTCAAAGCTTTTGAGACTATTGTGAGTAATTTTTTAATGCATTATAGCCTCCTTAGATAAATTTGATTCTTATTCTAGTTATTTTTTATTTTTTTCTGGGAACTGCGATAACTCAAGTTTATTACTGCTATCGTAGCTATCATTTTCCAAGGCCAGACCAAAGAGTTTGCTAACGTCCGCAACATTCAAGGTGTCCTCTTCATATATGTTTCCAATACGACGTACCAATATGTTTTTGGAGTCATCACCGTGAGTTTGACATTGGAAAAAAATAAAGTTACCCAATAAGTGCTGTTGCTTATTTTAAATGTTCGGGCGTGTTAAATTTTGTTTGTCCCTCTTAGGCAATATCAGGTGAATTGCCAATATTCCTGCGCGAACACCGCAATGGAATGTACCGGACGGACGTCTACTTCCTAAGTAAAACCCTGGCTGACTTGCCCGTCTACATTTGTTTTCCGTTTGTCTTCGTTGCCATTACCTATTACGCCATTGGATTGAATCCCTCGCCCGATAGATTCCTTATCGCTTGCGGAATAGTCATCCTCGTCGCCAACGCCGCAACGTCATTTGGTGGGAAATATTGTGCTCCGCAGTGCGCAGTCTTAACTGATATATTCAACTACATATTAGTGACGGCGATGGTTTATGTATTTCTTTTTTTTAAGGCTACCTGATTTCTTGTGCAACTGGATCGACTCAATTAGCCATAGATTTGACCAATTCGCTTTTGATTCCTATACTCCATATGGGAGGATACTTCCTTCGAAGCGGATCGGTGCCCATCTACTTGGAGTGGATGCGCTATTTTTCTTGGTACATGTACGGTCTTGAAGCGCTTTCCATCAACCAGTGGTCTGGTGTCAGCTTCAATGACCCGGCTTGTCCTAACGGGATCTGCACTGGAGCACAAATCCTTCGGAATTTCGATTTTAATCCGGTAATTCTACAAGAGCTGAAAGTATAATAGAGCCAAAAATTTATACTAAGTGATTGGCATATATATTGCTATAGAACTTCTTCTATCGTGATATTGGCGGACTTTGTGGATTGATTGTGGGATTCCGCATTTTGGGATTTTTCGCTCTACTCGTCAAGATTTCTAAAAGTAAAAACAAATAAAAATCTTAGTTTATTTCCAACAATTTGTACAATCTCATTTTCTCTTATTGCTTTCATGTCACTTTCCTTTTACTCTATTGCACTCTAAAATAGTTTACCTTTCGAGTAATTCAAAAAAAAATACAAGTGTAGTCTAACATCGACTCGATAGCTTTATACTCGACAATTTTTTGTGCTATTTATCTAGCTCACAGAAGTTTGAATAAAATGAGGGAAGTAATTTATATCATGAATATAGGAAAGCTGTAAACGTGTAAAGTTTTCCGATTTTTTTATCACCAAGTGATACCAAACGGACGGATTCAGACTCTCTGCTGAAGTAGAGAAAATATAGGGACGCAGCTTGACACACCTTTCACTGACTCAATTGCAATCCGGGAAACCGACATGTTTCACTTTCACGGCATCGACGGCACCATTTATTCTGCGCCACCTGTATAGGACACCAACTGTTTTAGCTATTGAAAGAATAAATTTTCTCTTTGAAATTATTTTTGTTTTGGTTGCTCTACCTAGCTATATGGTTGGCGTTCCGCGCGGTAGATCCGTGACACTGTGATTGATAAGCATAAAAAACAGGTGCGTTACAGACGCGCACCTTATGGCACATTTGGGTGCCGTCAATAACTTGAATACGAAACGACTGAAACATTCAAAAGCGACGAGTTTCATACAGCCACCATATGTGTGAATGTGTCTAGCTTTAGCGTCGTTTTTTAGTTGTTCGAGTATGTGCATAGCAACAACACACGCAGACGTTATTACCAAACAGAAGGTATCGACCGTCGACAGCACTTAGTTTGAAGTTAATACAGTTTTAGTAAAAACGGGTGAAAAGGCAATTGGAAAAAGATGGAAATGGTAATTCAGATGCACTTTTAGCCTGTATTGAATAAAGTTAGTCTCTAGCTGTTTAATATGTTGATTCCCATGCAACAGATGTATACAGCGCTTACGAGCGCAATTATAAAAGAAACACGTAAAATATTTCAGTAAAATCAAAATTAAGTATTAATAACGGGGCCTATCGTCCACTAAAAAAAATGTGATTATTAAGTTTTTTGTATCAAGGTTAACTTTATATTGTGCAGTATTGGTGACTATGTATATTATCCTTAAACATCGATCTGAGAAGTGATGGCAAAAAAATTGGTCTGATCAATGACGGTAACAATTACTTCACCTTTCCCTAGACAGCAACGTTTCAGTCAGTAACATACTCATGGGAAAATATCCAAATTGAGCTGGAAACAAATCATGGTCACTGTTTTAATCGTGTTTCCTCCGTTCAGAAACAAATTCTTGACAAAGGTATGCTGTATTCCACTATATCTTTATAATATAAGTATTTTCATAGCTATTTATCTTACACGATCTCACATAACCAAATAAACATTATAACTGCATCTATATAAAGTAACGGGATGTATCCAGCCGGGAGAATTTCTCGCCATCATGGGAGCAAGTGGAGCTGGAAAGACGACACTTCTCAATTGCCTGACATTCAGAAACGCTGGGAAATTGAAAATCCACGGCGAGAGGTACCTCAATGGAGCGAAAGTCAACACGGACATCCTCGCGCAAATCTCCGGATTCGTACAGCAAGACGATCTGTTTATCCCAACGCTCACTGTCAAGGAACATCTGCAATTCCAGGTAAAGACAACGTTTAATCGAACTCATTTGGTACCAGCCGCTATTAAAACTGTGATGGAACTCATGCGGATTTAATTTGATAAGGCCTTGTTGCGGATGGACAAACATTTGAGTTACGAAGAAAGAATGAATCGGGTTGACAATGTGATTATAGAATTAGGACTCGAAAAGTGCGCCAACACCGTCATTGGCCTTCCGGAAAGATATCACAAAAGCATTTCCGGAGGTGAAAGGAAACGACTGGCATTTGCCTCAGAGGTCAAGAGTTAAATAAAAATATATTTATGCAAATAGCATAGGGAACGTTTAAAAATTTAAAAGTTTTTCTTTTATCAGAATAGGTTTTGACTAACCCGTCCTTGATTTTCTGTGATGAACCCACATCCGGTCTCGATTCTTTCATGGCCCAAAACGTCGTTCAAGTAGATAATTAAGGATAATTAACATTACAATTTTCGATTAAATCACATTTTTATATTGGCAGATTTTGAAAAATTTTGCGTTCTCGGGCAAATCAGTCATCTGTACGATCCATCAACCGTCGTCCGAAGTTTTTTCGCTTTTTGATCGAATTCTTTTACTGGCTGAGGGTGGTAGGACGGCTTTCTTTGGCCCTGCTGGTGATGCCCTGCCCTTTTTCTCCAACCTGGGGTTTCTTTGCCCACCCAGTTATAACCCTGCCGAATTCTATATTCACACTTTGGCAACGGAACCGAGCAAAGAGGCTGAATCAAAGGAAAGGAGAAATATTATTTGCAATGCCTACGAAGTTTCTGAGGCCAGTCACCGTGTTTTTGAAAAGGTTGAAGCCAACAAAGTGCCCATCTCTTCTACTAGCACAAGAATAAGGCCATCAGAAAATGAAACGGAAGGGACGAAAGTTAAAAAATCTCCGTACAAAGCTTCGGTGTTTGACCAGTTCCGGGCCGTTGTATGGCGTTCGGTCATTTCCGTTATCCGTGAATCAATGATCCTCAAATTTAAAAGTTTTCAAACTATTGTAAGTATTTTTTGTATTGACTAATAACACAACATATACGATCTATTCTAAAACTTGACAATTTTTAAAAGTTTGTTGCAGGTATTATTGCACTCCTCTTTCAAGGACAAACCCTACAGTATGAAAACATTAGCAATATTCAAAGTATTCTCTTCATATTCGTCGATATCGTAACCTTTCAAAATGTCTTTGGGGTTGTGAGCGTAAGTGATAATTAATAATAACAAAATAAATTCATGGTTTTTCATTTTTATTCTTCTAGACAATATCAAATGAATTGCCAATATTCCTGCGTGAACACCGCAACGGAATGTACCGAACGGATGTCTACTTCCTAAGCAAAACCCTGGCTGATTTGCCCGTCTACATTTTTTTCCCGTTTGTCTTTGTTTCCATCCCTTACTACGCCATTGGATTGAACCCATTCACCGACAGATTTTTTGTGTCGTGTGGAACAGTCATTCTCGTCACCAATGTTGCCACGTCATTCGGTTATATATATTAATTATTCAGTATGGAGATTGATATACGTGAAAGTATAACTGGGCATTTGAATTCTCTGCAGGCTACCTGATTTCCTGTGCAGCTGGATCGACTCAGATTGCTCTTGACTTAACCACCCCACTTGTAATTCCGTTGCTGTATATTGGAGGATTCTTCCTCCGCAACGGCTCCGTCCCCGTATACTTGGAGTGGATGCGATTTCTTTCATGGTTCATGTACGGCAATGAAGCGCTTTCAATCAACCAATGGGCTGGCGTCATCTTCAATGACACGGCCTGTCCTAACGGGATCTGTACTGGAGCACAAATCCTACAAAACTACGATTTTAATCCGGTACTACTAATATGAATGGGGCTGCGTTACCGATCAATTCTTTCCAATAACTAGATTTCATTCAAATTACGATTTCATCACATTTTCATCTAGGAGTTTTTCCATCGTGACATTGGCGGACTATGCGGATTGATTGTCGGTTTCCGCTTTTTAGCTTTTCTCGCACTACTCTCAAAGACTTACTAATTATAAATATTAGGAGGCTATTCAAATATTTTTCAGTTAATCTTCCCGGTTGTTGCTTGCTGAAATATCTAGAATTAATAATTCAATTATTAATTTTAAAAAATTCTTAATTTATGGTAATATTTTTTATACTACGAAATTGAAAAAAAGTCAGCTATAACATTAGAACACATCATCACGTACAGGACTATCTGTAAATGCACCACGTATCAAATAGACAATTTTAATATCTTTCAATCTTCATTTATTAGTAAAAAGACTCCTTTTGAAATATCCGCTTAATATTTAATAAGATAATTTGTCTGATTTTTTTATATGTAAATTTTCAAAAAAAATACATGGGGGGCTGGGTAGGTGCGTCTTCGATGGTCAGGGCATCTTGAGATCCGAGTTCGACTCCCCAGGCGGATAAAATTAATTTCGCCGACAGTCAGCAGATGGCGAACCTCTTGCATTGTATTAGCCCGTACCTAGGACGATTAGCAAACCAGAAGGAACTTGGCCATGTTTCCTGGACATGAGGACAGTCATATGTGGAGAACCGATAAAATTAACATTATTTAGTTTGACTCTAGTATCATCTTAGTATGACTTGTAGTATGATTGTCTTGCCCTAATCACTTCGGTAAAAAAATTGAGCATGGGCTTGGCCAACGGGGCATTTCCCGCGCCAATCGAGGGGTTTTTCATATTTTATATTTTCGGATTTTTTATCCTTAAGATACATTCGCCTAATATACATCAAAGTGGATTTATCTATTGACTATACCACCAAGGAATAATATTAATCATATAGAATTCGCTGTCAGTTTTTTTTAAATAACGGAATATCGAATAAATTTGAAATTGCTGTATATCAAAAGCAGCTGTTGAAGATCCCATCAGTCATCCTGGTTGCAGCATGGTGTATTGAAAATTCCTTAAGGGCCTTCTGGGACTCGTGCCCATTTTTTTTGCTGTTTTGTGGGATAAGCTGGAATAGATAAAGAGCCATCTATGATGTTTTGCCTACTGATCTGTGTATTTTTAGTACCCTACACCACCGCAAATGGCGCTTTATCTATGGAAAAATCTGGCTACGAGTCCCATGATGGTTGCAAGATGGCTCTGATTGGGCAATGTGAATTTCTTTTTTACATAAAAAAATTTGAAATTTAATTCTGATAACTTTTTTTTAGAAATTTTTTTCAAAAATAATGCAAATAACCCCTACTATTTAATAAAATCATCTGCGGGTAGTCAGCTGTTCCACGCAAGTATATGGAGAAACGGCTAAAAACTTCCCCTCCACCTAATTGTGCTGCCAACTGGCAAGCGGCTTCCACACCCGGACCACTATGCCTTCGACTCCCCCCTTAGAAGGATAGCGCAAACTGCTTTCTCTTCTATACTCCTCCCTGCTAGAACAATCAGCATCTCGATCACCAGATGTTAGATTGATCACGATAGTGCGAAGGTGTTGGTGGATAACGTTCTTCCCGGATAGGGCAATAAAGGCTCTTTACTCCTAGCAGGGTTTGACACGTCTCCTCGACTGTAACGTCAAAAATTGATGATTTTCATAAAACCGAAATTTTCCAGAACGGAACCAAACAAAGTCTCATAACTCATCTGTAGTAAGAAAATAAAAAATTTAACAGTCCATCGAGTTTAACTAATCGAAACTTTTGGCTGAAATGTAAAAAAAATTAACTTCATACCAAGATGCAATTGGCTAGGCACGAACGGAAGATTGCTGCTAATTTTTTTCTCTTTTTTGGTGTTTCAAACTCATCTGATGGGTCTGATAAGCGCGTGTTGAAAACATCGATGAAATTGGAACAACAAACTTGTTTATTGGTGGCAGATTCTAATCCTTGAGTCGCTTGCGTCCCCAAGACCAGTCAAAGCGTATTGTTCTTCGAGATAAGCAGCCATGGTTACATTCGAACCAACATCGGCAACTTGGCAATTTGAGAAGGAGTAATGGATGGAGTATTAATGGGCTAAGGTGGCAATGCCTTTCCTTTCTTTTAGATATGTAAGCGTAACTCAAAGTTAATGGCAACAGTGAGGGTAATTAAAACTGTTGAATACTTCTTAGTTCTTACCCATTATGAATAACGAAAAAAAAAAACAGGGAGGAAGGGCTTCTTCATCGAAAGATTCCCCTTTCAATTATGGCTGTTTCTTTTCAATGAGCTGTGAAGAATGTTGGAGATGAGACATTGTTTTTTACACTCGTTTTTTGCCAAATTTCCTGACAAAGATCCAAACATAAAAAAGTTTTGCGTAATGTGAAAAACTAGCAGCATAAGTTACCGGACGGTCTTGTCCAGCTGGTCGATTGGAAAACCTACACGAGATACGGTGAACTAACTTGGCGCCGGCTTTGTGGAAGACGATGATCAATTCACGCCTTGGCAGCGAGATCATATCTCATGTTTGTCACAAAAGTGGTCGTCGACTTTAGGAAAATGGTGCGTTGTAGCTACTTGATGGCTTTGTCGAGGTGGTCGATCGGAAACCTACACGAGATTCAGACCACTAACTCGACGCCAGCTATGCGGAAGGTGTTGGCGAATTCACGCCTTGACAGCGGCGTTCCTATCTCTGTGTCTGTATTGTATCAGCTCTGTGAGACCCTGAAAATTGCCAGTTTTCTTTTCACAGCGACAAAAGGGATATAAGTGTGCCAGTTACATTTTGTACACTAGTCGACGATGATAGCCGTGGATTTGGATTCTTTCCATGTACCAACCGGCTGCCCAATAATCTTCCTCCAGCTAGTGGGGACTGATTGAAATAGTAACAAAAATTACATTACAGATAAGGATCACAGGATGCTGAATTGGTATACCCTTTGCTGATCGTCTGGTATCCATGTGTTTGGTTTTCATTATCAATGTTGTACAAACACGACTATGGGAGAACGTAAAAACTCTTAGTCTATATCACTGTTTGGCACCTGCCGAGGTCTAACGGCTGCTTTGGTGGTGGACCGTTGCATCCAAACCCGTCTATAATTTTCGAAACAATGAAGATACTTGACCACATGGCTGCTACTACTATACAGAGCTTTAGTTCGTTTTCAGGTAGCATACTTTACGTGGCTTTTTCCCTTCCCCTATTCTAGACTGGCTAGATAACTCGCCAACGGCTATACTTCCCCGGACCCTCACTCCCGGAGTCGTGCGAGTACCCAGCGTTCACAACAGACTGAATTTCTCGAGCGCCTTTGAGGTAGGGAAATTTAGTGTAGATGTTTACCAGTATCTCTTGGTAGTTTATGCCTAGAAAGAGTGCCAGAGTTGGTAAAATATGCTGGACTGTGATGATCTTAAAATCCTTCCGGCATAGGCAAAAGATAGATCAGGTTACATTCTGATTCAATTCAACCTGCATATTGAAGTAGGATATATTAAATGAACGTAAAACGTCTTTTAAAAAACAGAAACCAATGAATCATCTTCATCAGTGGCTTCACAATGCCGTGCCCCACAAAGCATTCCCGGCTATTTGGTTCGTTAACGAACCAGCCAGCAAGTTTGTATAGATTCAGAATAGCGTGTTAATCAACTTTTGAATAAGGCAAAGCCATACCCATTATGATGTTTGGGATAGGCCAAGATACTTTATTTTGAACGATTAAGTTGCCGTCCTCAAAAACATCCAGTAACTTATGGGAAAATGACGTTATTTGTAATGAGTATTTGGATGTGGACGGTGGTACTAGCAGCATTATTCAACAAGGTTCAGCCTCTTGTACAATGCCCAAGTTGCAGTGACCAAGCAGCAGCTTGATCAGCAACGGACAGGCAACAACAGCCAGAATAGAATTTTTTGACTTACCAGCAACGATGTTATCAACTGTCCTTGAAACAGGTATACTTGATCCAATAAGACAATGAGACGAGGATCCCATCGTCTATAACTTATTTTATACGAAGTCCACGACCATAAGTCGTGAAAGGACCCAGTAAGTCCCCGACAAAATTTTTGTTTCCTTTTCATTGAGAAATTGATAAAAAACTGAAAGAAGCTGTCCAAAGCAAACAATATTGCTAAGGTTGTGGCTTAAACTGCAACATAGCTTAGCAGTATCACGCAACACTCAGTCTACAAATTTAAAAAAAAATGGTTGAAAATGTTGATGAGACTCAACCACTTACTAAACAGGTAATTATCGAAGAGCCATTTCTGAGCAAGCTCAGTAATGAATTGATTATCCCCTGGCTGATTACGACATCTGTTGAGCCCACCCCTTCTTCGGCAATATTTTTCAATGCCAAAAAACAGGTTCTATTAATTTGTAATTTCTTGTCAAAGGGATATAACCATTCGGATAAGTCTTCTCAGACAATACTGCAATTAGTGCTGCTACAGCTCCAGCACTGACGACAGCTTTAGTGTGATAAAGTGCGAATGATGTCAAGTCGTCAAGAGCCCAGGCTGATTCAGATTGAAGATTTATGCTAAAATTTAAAAAAACATATTAGAAATAACCAGTGAATGGTAGGTCATTTTTTTACTAAAGTAATTTTTACTTAAGCCACGTCATTTTTCCGAAAAATTTGACGTGTTAGAGACTTTTGGCGTATCCCTAAAAAAATCTCTGACTACAACATTGACTTTGACATTGAGCGTTTGTTTAATCAGGCAGCCTTAGTTCTCACAGTGCGACGGAATAGGCTTTATGATATATTGCTTGAAATATTGATATCGTTAAAAATTTCTTTAAAAAAAGAATTGAAAAAATTCGATCTGAATAAATGAATGCAAAATGGAATTCTGACGTTTCGATGACTTAAGTCATGACTTTTGATGTGAGAAATTTCTATATTGACATTTGACGTTTTAACGTTGAATTTTTACGGAAGAAACTTCCAATACGTTTGATTTTGACCTTTTTTTTAAACGTCAGTTGTTTGGCTGACGTACCATTCACTGGAAATAACTTTGGGGAGAGGGATGCAGTCAATCACTTAACAAACTTGCCAATACAACCAAGAAATTTTACCAGTTTAGGTAAAATTCCAGCATTTAACAGAGTATTAATTGGAGCAGGATTACATTTATTGCCAATAAGGTTTTTCGTGCACCATGGGTAGCAATAAATTATCTTCTTTCATCACGAATGCTAATGCCTTTTCAAAAGTAAATTTCATAAATAACGATTTATCATAATAAGAAACTTGTTTTTTATATCATTAAATGTGTATTTGAACTTTGATCCCCTTCCCCATGTCAAATGAAGCCGTTTGTTTCTGTTTTTGAGGACTGTGAGCTTCATCAAAAGATTCAAGAGCTTCGCAATCAAAATATATGTATGCCATAGGGTACGACAAAATAATGACTTTACTTAGAGTCAGTATTCAAAATAAAGCAAAATATGGCAAAATTCAATAATAAATGGAAACAAAATATTGTATACCGTACAACTTAAACACAATGTTTTACCGGATTTGAGTTGATTTTCGGGAAACGGACAATGTCATTTGAAAGAATGTTGTACATGTACATTGCAATTGATTAGGCATTTAGAGCTCAAATTGATTTGGGGATTCAATTCCTCACCAAGAACTCCGCTACCGAATTCATGATAATGAATCATGCATTGGCATGGACACAGTTTCTTTTACACTTTTCGGTATCGATGAAAAAAACATTTCATAAGAGGGAAAACGTTCGTGCAAAAAACGGAAGCAATCAAGAACGAGAAGGTAAATAAATTGGAGGGAGCTAATGCTGCTTATGATTCTGTTTTTGGTTGGTAGTTAGCTTGGCAATTCACCCCTCTCCAAATGGGCAGTGGAATGTGTTAGTGTTATCAGTTTTTATTATATATGTTTATTGTAAAATCAATCAAATCAAAAATTATTATTGTATCCATTACATTAGCTTTATTATATCATTTTATATCATTTTTCTGTGAATGTAGTTTGGAATTTTCGAATAGCAAATAACTAGTTAATTCAAATTGTAGTATTCCTATCTGAGGAGGATTGAAGATGTAACTGCAATTCATGTGGACGTTTGTTATGCTTAAGCTTTGCCTATGAGTATGACATATCTTTAGATCTAGGTAAACAGTGGCAATAAAATTAAGGGAAAAAATATTACCCATGCTGCACATAATAATAGTAGAACACATTGACATTAGTTGACATGTTGTTCAGCTGGTAGAATTCCTCCTTTTTGAATAGTGAAGTTCTGTGTAAAATATAAATTTTTGTATCGTCCCTGAGCTTTTTGGCTTTTCCTCATGTTGGTTGTATATTTCAGCCCTTATCTTTAATTTGAATTTATGTGCTGGGAAGACATTTTTACAGGAAGTAATTGTCTAACTGCAATACATGTGTTTACCAGATTTCTTTTGATTTTCAACAATACTCGTAAACATTTCAAAACTTGCTGCTTTTCAACAAAAAGATGGCAAAAAAAGCCAAAAATTAAAGTATTTTGTTCACACAATCTATTTTTTTCAATTTCCAAAGAATAAACAATGAATAGAAGTGGGCTGAATAATTAACAGATCTGAGATCTAACAGCTGTTTGCCATGACTTGATAATATTAAAGATGGTACTGTCTTCTCTCCACGTCAATAAGCCGGTTTTTTATTTCGATCAAGACCAACCCATCAAAGTGTAAGGAATTAACCTTGCTATACCGTAAATTTTTATAACGGTTACGTTATGACATTTATGAGGATGTAAGTAGAGATAAGGGAGCAAGCATCTCATGATTAATTGTTTATGTTTACCAACAATTTTGTTTATTGCCAATTATTTTGATTTAAGTATTCTTATTCGGACAATTAAATGGTTTTGACCGTAAATGTGTGTCAATTGCGGAAACACGAACAGAATAAAAATATATCATTTTTGCATTTAAACAAGTATTGCGGACCGAAATCGCGGACGCAAATATCAATTTGACAGCGAAGAAACAACAAAGAAGAAGGAAGAAAGTCTGTTTTAGGGAGAAAATTTATCGGGTAACGATTCAAGTCAATTTTAGGAAGAACAGTACCTACAACGTAGAAACAACAAAGGAAAAGGAAGAGAAGTGGAGAGAGGCAGAAAATTTGAGGTGGGTAGAATCTGGAAATTGGCAAGCACCACCCTTAAGGTAATTCCTTTCCCAAGCAATGGAGGTGGAGCTTTAACACCCTTAAAGTTGTCTTGCAGATTCTTCCGTCACAAACCACTGGCACTGTTTTCCGTAATGCTGTGTTCTTTCCAGTGTGAACTCGCCTTATGCCGTCTTTATTGCTCTATCCCATGGATTTACGTAAATAAACCACTGAGACATCCATTTCTTATTCGAAATCGAACGTCTATTTAGAGACGGATTTAACTTCATTAGATTAAAGGAAACTCAAAAAATTTGAAAATGACATGTGTTAATAGAGCTAAAGAAGCTCTTTATTTTACATTTTTCACGCCATTGTAGGGTTATTCGTTCCCTTTTTATAGACCGGCAGAGTAGCCTATTTTTAATAAGCAACTATACATGGTGTTCCCAAACTTTTACATTTATTTGTTGTTGGAATGGTAAAGAAATAAAACAAAAATTCTGCCTAAATGTGTAGACTAAAAAATTTGCAAATCTGAGCAGACCAAAGCTGTTGTTAATTACGGCTGGGGCTACAACTAAATTCATTTTCTTGCTAAGATACTTTTGTGATAATACCTTTTCAAATGAGTGGTTAAAAACTCTGCCAAAGCTAAAGTTGCAGAAGTCATTGAAGAGCAAAATCCAGAAATCGGTGTGAGGGTGAGAACAATGAAGCCGTCCAAGACAAAGAGGAAAAAGAAGAAATGGGAACAGAGGACACGAGAGCTGAAGGGAAGAATGAGAATGAAGGGGGGGGGGCAATTTGATCAAAACGCAGAGGCCGTAGAGGAGAGTAGCGAGACTACAGATGATCAGGCGAGATGAACACCCAGGTCAACGCAAGCCAAGCAAAATTTGAAAAAGTGGGCCACCAAGAGACAAAAGCGGGGTACCAAGAAGCAAAAGCTCGAGTCAGACATTGGAAATCTGCCTAAAGAAATTGAGGATCACTGCCAAAGTTCAGGTAAATTATTAAGATTAAAGTTATCTCTCATCTTACTTTCAATTATTCCATTCTTTTTCATTTAGATTCCGATTACGGTCAAAAAGGTTGCTGCTAGACTCAAGCACTCAACTTCCACAAAATTTCAATTTCTTACATTTTACAACCTTTTTGCTTCATAAAATTTGGCAACCTTATCTTATTTTATTATTGATTCAGTAATTTTCTTCAAATAAAAAGCTAAATTAGGTTATTTCTTATTTTGAAAATGCAATTTCATGCATGAAACGTTTCGTTTTAGTCTACTTTGTCGTCCATTTCTGCATGGACCTTGTCCAATTTATGCCGTAATTATCATCTCAGTGACCCTGCTGTTCCGAAGATTCTCCCCACCTTCGGCAACTTAATTTCCAACGACGACCCAAAAACTCTTCACTGTCCCTGTTGGGATATAGCGTTCCTCATTGATACCCCTAGCAAAACAATCAAAGAAATTGTTCATGCTGAACTCGTCTCTCCTCTCGTCTCTATATTGAATCATAATCAGGGTGCTTTAGTAACTCCAGTCAATATAAAAGCGATTAGCCGTCTTGAAACAGGCACAGAAATCCAAATCGGTTGTGTTTTCACTGATGGTTCAATGCCTTTGCTAGCCAAGTTTGGCTTAACTTATTCTGTATGTTACAACCATCATTATTTCTTAACGTTAACATCCCTGGTTATTTTATTTATTTGCCAATAACCAAATATTAATTTCTTATTGACGTTTCTAACCTTACGTTCTGTTGAGCTGTAGCCCTGTACCATGTTCGATTAAGAGGATCTTGTTGAAAACTGGTGCTGGCAATGCAGTTCAATCCCATTTTCAAAATCTCTCGGTATTATTCATATTATTATAACCGTCATTATTTATTCAACGTTAACATCCCTCGTTCTTTTTCTTTTTTTACAAAAAAAAATGTTAAGTTCTTTTAGACTTTTTTCACCTTATGTTCTGTTGAGTTGTACCATGTTTGATTAAATTCATACTACTAACGTAAAAAAGGGTAACTGTCGTGATTTATAGAGATTGTTGTTAATACAGCCAGCGAAAACTGGAAACAACCATGGACCGCAATGCCACCGAAGAGTCGCGTTCCACCACGGAGACAATGTTGTTAGAAAAACTGGCCACCAAAATACTACCGCCTAAAGCATGTTCCTCGGTCTAAAATGAAGGCCAAGAACCCGAAGTTTTTTTTTATGTTCACTTTTTCCCAAAAAGCGATACTCCAACCATAGATAAAGAAAACGAATAAAGAAGAAGTGGTTTCGCTCGGCATTTGCCTCAGAGGTCGAGAGTTAAAGCGACATTTATTTATGCAACATCAGTGATGAACATTAAGAATTAATTTTGCCGGAGTAGGTTTTGACTAACCCGTCCTTGATTTTCTGTCATCCGGACATCCGGTCTCGATTCTTTCATGGCCCAAAACGTCGTTCAAGTAAGCAATTAAGGATAATTAACTTAGCTTTTCTCGCACTACTCTCAAAGACTTACTAATTATAAATATTAGAAAATATATAAGAAATAAGATTAGAACACATCATCACGTACAGGACTATCTGTAAATGCACCACGTCTCAAATAAACAATTTTAATATCTTTCAATCTTGATTTATTAGTAAAAAGACTCCTTTTGAAATATCCGCTTAATATTTAATAAGATAATTTGTCTGATTTTTTTATATGTAAATTTTCAAAAAAAATACATGGGGGGCTGGGTAGGTGCGTCTTCGATGGTCAGGGCATCTTGAGATCCGAGTTCGACTCCCCAGGCGGATAAAATTAATTTCGCCGACAGTCAGCAGATGGCGAACCTCTTGCATTGTATTAGCCCGTACCTAGGACGATTAGCAAACCAGAAGGAACTTGGCCATGTTTCCTGGACATGGGGACAGTCATATGTGGAGAACCGATAAAATTAACATTATTTAGTTTGACTCTAGTATCATCTTAGTATGACTTGTAGTATGATTGTCTTGCCCTAATCACTTCGGTAAAAAAAATGGAGCATGGGCTTGGCCACCGGGGGCAGTTCCCGCGCCAATCGAGGGGTTTTTCATATTTTATATTTTCGGATTTTTTATCCTTAAGATACATTCGCCTAATATACATCAAAGTGGATTTATCTATTGACTATACCACCAAGGAATAATATTAATCATATAGAATTCGCTGTCAGTTTTTTTTAAATAACGGAATATCGAATAAATTTGAAATTGCTGTATATCAAAAGCAGCTGTTGAAGATCCCATCATTCATCCTGGTTGCAGCATGGTGTATTGAAAGTTCCTTAAGGGCCTTCTGGGACTCGTGCCCAGTTTTTTTTGCTGTTTTGTGGGCGAAGCTGGCATAGATAAAGAGCCATCTATGATGTTTTGCCTACTGATCTGTGTATTTTTAGTACCCTACACCACCGCAAATGGCGCTTTATCTATGGAAAAACCTGGCTACGAGTCCCATGATGGTTCGCAAGATGGCTCTGATTGGGCAATGTGAATTTCTTTTTTACATAAAAAAATTGGAAATTTAATTCTGATAACTTTTTGTTAGAAATTTTTTTCAAAAATAATGCAAATAACCCCTACTATTTAATAAAATCATCTGCGGGTAGTCAGCTGTTCCACGCAAGTATATGGAGAAACGGCTAAAAACTTCCCCTCCACCTAATTGTGCTGCCAACTGGCGGTCGGCTTCCACTCCCGGACCACTATGCCTTC
Source organism: Daphnia pulicaria (assembly GCF_021234035.1). Classification (NCBI taxonomy): domain Eukaryota; kingdom Metazoa; phylum Arthropoda; class Branchiopoda; order Diplostraca; family Daphniidae; genus Daphnia; species Daphnia pulicaria. The sequence goes on along the minus strand of NC_060919.1, from coordinate 1,240,342 downwards.
GACTTCCCCCTTAGAAGGATAGCGCAACCTGCTTTCTCCTCTATACTCCTCCCTGCTAGAACAATCAGCATCTCGATCACCAGATGTTAGATTGATCACGATGGCGCGAAGGTGTTGGTGGATAATTAACGTTTTTCCCGGATATGGCAATAAAGGCTCTTTACTCCTAGCAGGGTTTGACACGTCTCCTCGACTGTAACGTCAAAAATGGATGATTTTCATAAAACCGAAATTTTCCAGAACGGAACCAAACAAAGTCTCTCTTCTGTGTAGTATGAAAATAAAAAATTAACCTGTTTATCGATTTTGTAACTAATCGAAACTTGTTACTGAAATGTAAAATATCAAGTTCATACCAAGATGCGATTGACTAGGCACGAACGGAAGATTGCTGCCTACTGTTCCTTTACAAGGTGTTTCAAATGCATCCGGTTGGCCTGATAAGTGCGGATTCATAACATCGATGAAATGGGAACAACCAGCTTGCTGATCCAAAGCAGATTCTAATCCTCGAGCGGCAGTTGCGGCCCCAAGTCCAGGCAAAGCGGATTGATTCTCTAGATAAGCAGTCATGGTGACATTGGAAACAACACCAGCCAATTGAGTGACTTGATCCATGGGAATATGAGCAGGAGTATCGGATGGAGGTACTTTGGGCTCAGCTGGTATTGGTTTTCAATCTTTTGGATACTTAAGCATAACTCAAAGTTGGTGGGACAAAGAGTGAATAAATGTTGAATATTTCTTACCCGGTTTGAATGATTCAACAACCAGAGGGGAAGTGATTCCTCATCAAAAGATTCCACTTCTGATGGCTGTTTGTTTTCAATGGTGTCTGCAGAATGCTGGAACTGATGACGAGACATTGTTACAATATGAGGGAGACGTTGAGTTGAGGGTTGAGTAGACAGTAAACTGTAAATTGAATTTAGTAATTGTTGTTTTTCATTGATAAACTTAACAAATTAATAAGGTTCTCACATCTCAGTGTTGTTTGCACTCACAGATGCAATCGTTTCACTAGCAGCTATGACTTTTGAATAATTCTCGACTGAGCTGTTGCCTCTGGGTCACTCACTTTGATAGACTGGCTCTGGAGAGAAAAAATAACTCAATTCAAACTTATGGAAGCCGGAGATATAGGACCGGTCGAAATAGGCCCCCCATCCGTTATGCCACTACTTGTTCACTGGTGGCAGCCTTCGCGTGCTCTACGGTAGCTCGGTAGTATTGCGATAGACTGTTGGATGCGGTGAACTAACTTGGCGCCGGCTATGCGAAAGGCGATGGCAAATTCACGCTTTGGCAGCAGCGTTCCTATCTCGTGTCTGTATTGTATATCAGCTCTGCGAGACTCTGACAATTGCACGTTTTCTTTTCACAGCAGGTGAAAGGGATATAAGTGTGCCACTTACATTTTGTACACTATATGACGACAATAGCCGCGGATTTGGATCCCTTCCATGTACGCGACCGGCTGCCCAATAATCTCCCTCAAACTAGTGGATTGAAACAGTTACAAGAATTACCTTACAGATAATATTGACTGGATGCTAATTTGGTATACCCTTTTCTGGTCGTCTGGTTTCCATGTTTATGGTTTTCATTGTCAATGTTGAACAAACACGACTGTTGGAGTACGTAGACACTGTTAGTCTATCACTGCTTGGCACCTGCCAAGGTGCCTAACGGCTGCTTTTGGTAGACCGTTGCCTCCATGGTCACATGGCTGCTACCCACATACAGAGCTTTAATTCGTTTTCAGGTAGCTTACTTTATGTGGCGTTTTCCCTTCCCCTATTCTGGACTGGCTTCTGGCTTGATAACCTGCCAAAGGCTATACTTCCCCGGACCCTCACTCCCGGAATCGTGCGAAGAAACAAGCGTTCACAACAGACTGAATTTCTTGAGTGCCTTTGAAGTAGGAAAATGTAGTGCAGATGTTTGCCAGTATATCTCTTGGTGGTCTCTGTCTAGAAAGAGTGCCAGTGTTGGCAAAATCTACTGGATTGCCTTGATCTTGAAATCCTTCCGGCACAGGCAGAAGATAGTTCAGGTTACATCAATTCAACCATGCATATTTCAGTAGGATTTATTAAATTTACGTAAAACGCCTACAAAAAAAACTTATACTGATGAATGATCTTTCATAAGCGGCTTCACAATGCCGTTGCCCATATAGCATTTCCGACTTGTTCGTTGCCAGCAAGTTTGCATAGATTCAAAATTGCGTGTTAATCAACTTTTGGGTAAGGCAATTGCCTTACCCAATGTATGGCTTTAAAGCTTACCCATTATGATGTTCGGGATAGCCCAAGCTACTTGATTGTTAACCATTAAGTTGCCGTCCTCAAAAACATCTAATTGGAAAATGACGTAATATGTAATGAGAGTTTGGATCTGGACGCTGTTACTAGCAGCAATATTACACAAGATTCGCGCAGCCTCTTGTACCTACAATGCTCAGGATGCAGTGAGCAAGCAGCAGCTTGATCAGCAACGGACAGGCACCAACAGCCATAACAGAATTTATTTGACTAGCACGCTACCAGCAACGATGTTACCAACTGTCCTTGAAACAGGTATACTTGATCTAATACGAAAATGAGACAACTGAGGATCCAATCGTCCACGACTTGTTTTATACGAACTCCATGACCTTAAGTCGTGAAAGGGCCCAGTAAGTTTCCGACAAAATGTGGGTTTTCTCTTCATTGAGAAGTTGAGAAAGGAGAATTGGAAGAAGCTGTCCAAAGCAAACGATATTGCTAAGGTTGTAGCTTAAACTGCAACATAGCTTAGCAATATCACGCAACACTGATGAGTCTATAAATTTTAAAAAATGGTTGAAAATGTTGATGAGACTCAACCACTTACTATAGTAAGTGGTTGGTAACCTGTTTATAAACAGGTAGTTACAGAAGATCCATTTCTGAGCAAACTAAGTAATGAATTGATTATGCCCTGGGTGATTACGACATCTCTTGACTCCGCCTCTTCTTCGGCAATACTTTTAAATGCCAACAAACAAGTCTTTATTAATTTGTAATTGATTGTCATCAAAGGGATATAATCATTCTGATAAGTCTTCTCAGACAACACTGCAATGTGTTCTGCCACAGCTCAAGCACTGAAGACAGCTTTAGTGTGATAAGGTGCGAATGATGTTAAGCTGTTAAGAGTTGGCTGATTCAGATTGAAGATCCATGCTAAAATAAAAAAAAGAATTAGAAATAACCAGGGAATAGTAAGTCATTTTTTACTTAAGTAATTTTGTTTTACTTAAGCCACGTCATTTTCCGCAAAATTTGACTTGTTGGAGACTTTTGGCGTATCCCTAAAAAACCCCTGACTATGACATTGAGCGTTTGTTTAGTCAGGAAGCCTTTGTTCTAACAGTGCGACGGAATAGGCTTTCGGATTTATTGCTTGAAATATTTATATCGTTGAAAATGTTTTTTAAAAATAGTATTGAAGAAATTCCGATCGAAATAAATTAATGTAAAATGGGAAGTTGACGTTTCGATGACTAAAGTAATGACTTTTGATGTAAGGAATTTTTTCTGTTGACGTTAGACGTTTTAACGTTGACTTTTTACGGAAGAAACTTCCGTACCGTTTGACTTTGACTTTTTTTAACGTCAATTATTTGACTGACGTACCATTCACTGGAAATCACTTTGGGGAGAAGGGGGTATTCAATCGCTGAACAAATTTGTCAATAAAACGAAGGAATTTTGCCAGTTTAGGAACAATTCCAGCTTTTAACAGATTATTATTTGAAGCAGGATTTTATTTATTGCCAAAGATTTTACGAGCATCACGGGTAGTACCTAAAAAATTATTTTCTTTCATCACGAATGTCAATGCCTTTTCAAAATTAAATTTCATAAATATCGTTTTAGCATAATAAGAAAATTTTTAAAAATATCATTAACTATGTCTTTGATCCCCATGTTAAATGAAGCCATTTGATTCTAGAACTGAGAGCTTCATCAAAACACTCAAGAGCTTCACAATGAAAATATATACATCATGCCCTAGGGTACAAAAAAAATTGACTTTGGCTAAAATCGTTATTTTTTAGCACAATTCAATAATAAATGGAAAAAAAATATTGCAGACCATCTAATTTAAGAGCCACAATGTTTTCCTGGATTTTGAGTTAATTTTTGGGAAAACGGACAAAGTTTTTTTTAAAGAATGGGATCCATTGCAATGGAGGCAGCATTTAGAGCTCAAATCGATTTGGGGATTCAATTCCTCACCAAGAACTCCGATACCAAATTCATGATAACTTATCTTTGCACTGGACACAGTTTCTATTACTCTTTTCGGTATCGATGAAAAAAAACATAGTGGGAAAACGTTCGTGCACAACAACATAAGCAATCAAGAGCGAGGAGGTTACTAAAATTGGAGGGAGCTAATGCTACTTATGATTCAGTTTTTGGTTGATAGTTAGGTTGGCCATTCCCCCCTCACCAAATGGGCAGTGGAATCTGTTAGTGTTATCAGTTTTTATTGTATGTGTTTTTATTATGAAATCAATCAAATAAAATCTTATTATTGTATGCATTTCATTAGCTTAGCTCTACATAAATCATATTTCTGTGATTCTAGGTTAAAAATTTAGTTTGGGAAATTTTGAATAGTAAATAACTTGTTAATTCAAATTGTTGACAGTCCTATCTCATAGGAGGATTAAAGATGTAAACGTAATTCGTGTGGACGTATGTTATGCTTTAGCTTTGTCTATGACATATCTCTAAATTTAGGTTAACAGTGGTAATAAAATGAAGGAAATGGATATTACGCCCATGCTGTACATAATAGAAGTTGTAATCATACAGCATAATTTGCATGTTGACATAAGTTGACATGTTGTTCAGCTGGTAGAATTTCTTATTTTAATGAAGTTCTGTGTAAAATATAAATTTTTTTATCCCTGAGCTTTTTGGCTTTTCCTCATATTTATTGTATATTTCAGCCCTTATCTTTAATTTGAATTTATGTGCTGGGAAAACCTTTTTACATGAAGTAATTGTCTAACTTCAATACATGTGTTTATTGGATTTCTGTTGATTTCCAACAATACTCGTAAACATTTCAACACTTGCTGCTTCTCAACAAAAATAAATAAAAGTATGTTTAAATGAAACTTATGTTCACACAATCTAGTTGTTTTCAATTTCCATAGAAACTGAACAATTAAATGGAAGTAGGCTGCCTAACAGATCTGAGATCCAAGAGCTGTTTATCATGACTTAATAATATTGAAGATGTACTGTCTCTCTCCACGTCAATAAGCCGGTGGTTGATTCCGTTCAAGACCAACCTCTCAAAGTGGAAGGACTTGGCCTTGCTACCGTTTATTTGATAAAAGTAACGTACGTTATGACTTATGAGGATGTAAGTATAGAGAGAGAGCAAACATGGTATGATTAGTTGTTTTTGTTTACCAACAACTTTGTTTATTGCAAATTATTTTGATTGAAGTATTCTTATTCAGACAATTAAATGGTTTTGACAGTAAATGTGTCACATCTCCTGGCCTTCACCATATTCATCAGGAATATTTCTAAGTTTTTTCCAAAGCCAGCCACACTGTCTTCCATTGATATTGAAAATTGCAATTCGTTCGAAGAAATTCTGGAATACATGGGCTTTACTGTCATAGAATCCTACCATGGTTTCGCGAAAATAATTTTGATTTGGTTTGCGTTCTGGAGTCAATGCCATCTCTCATAAACAACCAAGACAAGCAGGAATTGGAAGATTATTTTTTGAATTCTATCCAAAACTACTTTCCAGAACGAAAACCACTGCACTTCACGTGGCAGTTGCCGAAAAAAACTTGAAAACGGAGCTCATCCAGTTTATTCTTAGCTCGGAGCTGATCTTAACGCCATCAACGATAATAACGGCCAAACTCCACTTCACATTTCGGCCGGAAGAATAGTGGTATATTTGGATGATAACATTCTACAAACATTCAACAATATTCAAGGAATGTGTGCTCTTGGTAATATATTGCCAGTGACGGTCCAGAGCTACGAGATTATGTTATATTGAACAAGGCATTACGGAGCCGCTAGTTTTCTTGATCGAAAAATATGTTAGGTTATTTGCTAATTTAAAAAATTCAATTTCATTCATGAAACGTTTCGTTTGTAGTCTAATTTGTCATCCATTTCTGCATGAATCTTGTCCAATTTATGCCGTAATCATCATCTCAGTGATGCGAATTCATGATAATGAATCATGCATTGGCATGGACACAGTTTCTTTTACACTTTTCGGTATCGATGAAAAAAACATTTCATAAGAGGGAAAACGTTCGTGCAAAAAACGGAAGCAATCAAGAACGAGAAGGTAAATAAATTGGAGGGAGCTAATGCTGCTTATGATTCTGTTTTTGGTTGGTAGTTAGCTTGGCAATACACCCCTCTCCAAATGGGCAGTGGAATGTGTTAGTGTTATCAGTTTTTATTATATATGTTTTTTGTAAAATCAATCAAATCAAAAATTATTATTGTATCCATTACATTAGCTTTATTATATCATTTTATATCATTTTTCTGTGAATGTAGTTTGGAATTTTCGAATAGCAAATAACTAGTTAATTCAAATTGTAGTATTCCTATCTGAGGAGGATTGAAGATGTAACTGCAATTCATGTGGACGTTTGTTATGCTTAAGCTTTGCCTATGAGTATGACATATCTTTAGATCTAGGTAAACAGTGGCAATAAAATTAAGGGAAAAAATATTACCCATGCTGCACATAATAATAGTAGAACACATTGACATTAGTTGACATGTTGTTCAGCTGGTAGAATTCCTCCTTTTTGAATAGTGAAGTTCTGTGTAAAATATAAATTTTTGTATCGTCCCTGAGCTTTTTGGCTTTTCCTCATGTTGGTTGTATATTTCAGCCCTTATCTTTAATTTGAATTTATGTGCTGGGAAGACATTTTTACATGAAGTAATTGTCTAACTTCAATACATGTGTTTATTGGATTTCTGTTGATTTCCAACAATACTCGTAAACATTTCAACACTTGCTGCTTCTCAACAAAAATAAATAAAAGTATGTTTAAATGAAACTTATGTTCACACAATCTAGTTGTTTTCAATTTCCATAGAAACTGAACAATTAAATGGAAGTAGGCTGCCTAACAGATCTGAGATCCAAGAGCTGTTTATCATGACTTAATAATATTGAAGATGTACTGTCTCTCTCCACGTCAATAAGCCGGTGGTTGATTCCGTTCAAAACCAACCTCTCAAAGTGGAAGGACTTGGCCTTGCTACCGTTTATTTGATAAAAGTAACGTACGTTATGACTTATGAGGATGTAAGTATAGAGAGAGAGCAAACATGGTATGATTAGTTGTTTTTGTTTACCAACAACTTTGTTTATTGCAAATTATTTTGATTGAAGTATTCTTATTCAGACAATTAAATGGTTTTGACAGTAAATGTGTCACATCTCCTGGCCTTCACCATATTCATCAGGAATATTTCTAAGTTTTTTCCAAAGCCAGCCACACTGTCTTCCATTGATATTGAAAATTGCAATTCGTTCGAAGAAATTCTGGAATACATGGGCTTTACTGTCATAGAATCCTACCATGGTTTCGCGAAAATAATTTTGATTTGGTTTGCGTTCTGGAGTCAATGCCATCTCTCATAAACAACCAAGACAAGCAGGAATTGGAAGATTATTTTTTGAATTCTATCCAAAACTACTTTCCAGAACGAAAACCACTGCACTTCACGTGGCAGTTGCCGAAAAAAACTTGAAAACGGAGCTCATCCAGTTTATTCTTAGCTCGGAGCTGATCTTAACGCCATCAACGATAATAACGGCCAAACTCCACTTCACATTTCGGCCGGAAGAATAGTGGTATATTTGGATGATAACATTCTACAAACATTCAACAATATTCAAGGAATGTGTGCTCTTGGTAATATATTGCCAGTGACGGTCCAGAGCTACGAGATTATGTTATATTGAACAAGGCATTACGGAGCCGCTAGTTTTCTTGATCGAACAATATGTTAGGTTATTTGCTAATTTAAAAAATTCAATTTCATTCATGAAACGTTTCGTTTGTAGTCTAATTTGTCATCCATTTCTGCATGAATCTTGTCCAATTTATGCCGTAATCATCATCTCAGTGATGCGAATTCATGATAATGAATCATGCATTGGCATGGACACAGTTTCTTTTACACTTTTCGGTATCGATGAAAAAAACATTTCATAAGAGGGAAAACGTTCGTGCAAAAAACGGAAGCAATCAAGAACGAGAAGGTAAATAAATTGGAGGGAGCTAATGCTGCTTATGATTCTGTTTTTGGTTGGTAGTTAGCTTGGCAATACACCCCTCTCCAAATGGGCAGTGGAATGTGTTAGTGTTATCAGTTTTTATTATATATGTTTATTGTAAAATCAATCAAATCAAAAATTATTATTGTATCCATTACATTAGCTTTATTATATCATTTTATATCATTTTTCTGTGAATGTAGTTTGGAATTTTCGAATAGCAAATAACTAGTTAATTCAAATTGTAGTATTCCTATCTGAGGAGGATTGAAGATGTAACTGCAATTCATGTGGACGTTTGTTATGCTTAAGCTTTGCCTATGAGTATGACATATCTTTAGATCTAGGTAAACAGTGGCAATAAAATTAAGGGAAAAAATATTACCCATGCTGCACATAATAATAGTAGAACACATTGACATTAGTTGACATGTTGTTCAGCTGGTAGAATTCCTCCTTTTTGAATAGTGAAGTTCTGTGTAAAATATAAATTTTTGTATCGTCCCTGAGCTTTTTGGCTTTTCCTCATGTTGGTTGTATATTTCAGCCCTTATCTTTAATTTGAATTTATGTGCTGGGAAGACATTTTTACAGGAAGTAATTGTCTAACTGCAATACATGTGTTTACCAGATTTCTTTTGATTTTCAACAATACTCGTAAACATTTCAAAACTTGCTGCTTTTCAACAAAAAGATGGCAAAAAAAGCCAAAAATTAAAGTATTTTGTTCACACAATCTATTTTTTTCAATTTCCAAGGAATAAACAATGAATAGAAGTGGGCTGAATAATTAACAGATCTGAGATCTAACAGCTGTTTGCCATGACTTGATAATATTAAAGATGGTACTGTCTTCTCTCCACGTCAATAAGCCGGTTTTTTATTTCGATCAAGACCAACCCATCAAAGTGTAAGGAATTAACCTTGCTATACCGTAAATTTTTATAACGGTTACGTTATGACATTTATGAGGATGTAAGTAGAGATAAGGGAGCAAGCATCTCATGATTAATTGTTTATGTTTACCAACAATTTTGTTTATTGCCAATTATTTTGATTTAAGTATTCTTATTCGGACAATTAAATGGTTTTGACCGTAAATGTGTGTCAATTGCGGAAACACGAACAGAATAAAAATATATCATTTTTGCATTTAAACAAGTATTGCGGACCGAAATCGCGGACGCAAATATCAATTTGACAGCGAAGAAACAACAAAGAAGAAGGAAGAAAGTCTGTTTTAGGGAGAAAATTTATCGGGTAACGATTCAAGTCAATTTTAGGAAGAACAGTACCTACAACGTAGAAACAACAAAGGAAAAGGAAGAGAAGTGGAGAGAGGCAGAAAATTTGAGGTGGGCAGAATCTGGAAATTGGCAAGCACCACCCTTAAGGTAATTCCTTTCCCAAGCAATGGAGGTGGAGCTTAAACACCCTTAAAGTTGTCTTGCAGATTCTTCCGTCACAAACCACTGGCACTGTTTTCCGTAATGCTGTGTTCTTTCCAGTGTGAACTCGCCTTATGCCGTCTTTATTGCTCTATCCCATGGATTTACGTAAATAAACCACTGAGACATCCATTTCTTATTCGAAATCGAACGTCTATTTAGAGACGGATTTAACTTCATTAGATTAAAGGAAACTCAAAAAATTTGAAAATGACATGTGTTAATAGAGCTAAAAAAGCTCTTTATTTTACATTTTTCACGCCATTGTAGGGTTATTCGTTCCCTTTTTATAGACCGGCAGAGTAGCCTATTTTTAATAAGCAACTATACATGGTGTTCCCAAACTTTTACATTTATTTGTTGTTGGAATGGTAAAGAAATAAAACAAAAATTCTGCCTAAATGTGTAGACTAAAAAATTTGCAAATCTGAGCAGACCAAAGCTGTTGTTAATTACGGCTGGGGCTACAACTAAATTCATTTTCTTGCTAAGATACTTTTGTGATAATACCTTTTCAAATGAGTGGTTAAAAACTCTGCCAAAGCTAAAGTTGCAGAAGTCATTGAAGAGCAAAATCCAGAAATCGGTGTGAGGGTGAGAACAATGAAGCCGTCCAAGACAAAGAGGAAAAAGAAGAAATGGGAACAGAGGACACGAGAGCTGAAGGGAAGAATGAGAATGAAGGGGGGGGGGCAATTTGATCAAAACGCAGAGGCCGTAGAGGAGAGTAGCGAGACTACAGATGATCAGGCGAGATGAACACCCAGGTCAACGCAAGCCAAGCAAAATTTGAAAAAGTGGGCCACCAAGAGACAAAAGCGGGGTACTAAGAAGCAAAAGCTCGAGTCAGACATTGGAAATCTGCCTAAAGAAATTGAGGATCACTGCCAAAGTTCAGGTAAATTATTAAGATTAAAGTTATCTCTCATCTTACTTTCAATTATTCCATTCTTTTTCATTTAGATTCCGATCACGGTCAAAAAGGTTGCTGCTAGACTCAAGCACTCAACTTCCACAAAATTTCAATTTCTTACATTTTACAACCTTTTTGCTTCATAAAATTTGGCAACCTTATCTTATTTTATTATTGATTCAGTAATTTTCTTCAAATAAAAAGCTAAATTAGGTTATTTCTTATTTTGAAAATGCAATTTCATGCATGAAACGTTTCGTTTTTAGTCTACTTTGTCGTCCATTTCTGCATGGACCTTGTCCAATTTATGCCGTAATTATCATCTCAGTGACCCTGCTGTTCCGAAGATTCTCCCCGCCTTCGGCAACTTAATTTCCAACGACGACCCAAAAACTCTTCACTGTCCCTGTTGGGATATAGCGTTCCTCATTGCTACCCCTAGCAAAACAATCAAAGAAATTGTTCATGCTGAACTCGTCTCTCCTCTCGTCTCTATATTGAATCATAATCAGGGTGCTTTAGTAACTCCAGTCAATATAAAAGCGATTAGCCGTCTTGAAACAGGCACAGAAATCCAAATCGGTTGTGTTTTCACTGATGGTTCAATGCCTTTGCTAGCCAAGTTTGGCTTAACTTATTCTGTATGTTACAACCATCATTATTTCTTAACGTTAACATCCCTGGTTATTTTATTTATTTGCCAATAACCAAATATTAATTTCTTATTGACGTTTCTAACCTTACGTTCTGTTGAGCTGTAGCCCTGTACCATGTTCGATTAAGAGGATCTTGTTGAAAACTGGTGCTGGCAATGCAGTTCAATCCCATTTTCAAAATCTCTCGGTATTATTCATATTATTATAACCGTCATTATTTATTCAACGTTAACATCCCTCGTTCTTTTTCTTTTTTTACAAAAAAAAATGTTAAGTTCTTTTAGACTTTTTTCACCTTATGTTCTGTTGAGTTGTACCATGTTTGATTAAATTCATACTACTAACGTAAAAAAGGGTAACTGTCGTGATTTATAGAGATTGTTGTTAATACAGCCAGCGAAAACTGGAAACAACCATGGACCGCAATGCCACCGAAGAGTCGCGTTCCACCACGGAGACAATGTTGTTAGAAAAACTGGCCACCAAAATACTACCGCCTAAAGCATGTTCCTCGGTCTAAAATGAAGGCCAAGAACGCGAAGTTTTTTTTTATGTTCACTTTTTCCCAAAAAGCGATACTCCAACTAGGGCTGTGGCCCGGGACGTTTTTAGCGGGGTTTTTTTTATGGTTTTTTTAGACGGGTTTTTCTTCTTCCGCGGGTCGGAGCGGGTTGGGCCAACTGAGTGAACGGGTTTGGACCGGGCCAACCCATGGGTCAAAAAATTTTTACCGGCCGGGTAACGCCCCGGGTCAAAAATCGGGTCAAACACACTTTTTTTTTACAAACTTTAAAAAATTCCCTAAATTTCTAAATTATCTTCTTCTTCCAACAGTGACACATCAATTCTGTCTTCTGAACACCCCTGAACGCCGTTTTCTACCACTTATCCTACTTTTCATGCTACGAAATTATCGTAGAGCATTTGACGGCAATATTTTGAGGCCGCAGGCATAGAGAATAACAAGCTTCTCTATGTGACTACTAGATGGCGCCACCGCTCGGGTTGGCCCGCGGACCCGGGGGTTTAACCCGTCGCCCGCCCCGTTAAAAAAAATGCCTCGGTGGGTCGAGTCGGGTTGTGTTTTTTTTCGTTCAGCCCGGGCGGTGGCCCGAGTTTTCATCGCCCGGGCCACAGCCCTAACTCCAACCATAGATAAAGAAAACGAATAAAGAAGAAGTGGTTTCGCTCGGCATTTGCCTCAGAGGTCGAGAGTTAAAGCGACATTTATTTATGCAACATCAGTGATGAACATTAAGAATTAATTTTGCCGGAGTAGGTTTTGACTAACCCGTCCTTGATTTTCTGTCATCCGGACATCCGGTCTCGATTCTTTCATGGCCCAAAACGTCGTTCAAGTAAGCAATTAAGGATAATTAACTTAGCTTTTCTCGCACTACTCTCAAAGACTTACTAATTATAAATATTAGAAAATATATAAGAAATAAGATTAGAACACATCATCACGTACAGGACTATCTGTAAATGCACCACGTCTCAAATAAACAATTTTAATATCTTTCAATCTTGATTTATTAGTAAAAAGACTCCTTTTGAAATATCCGCTTAATATTTAATAAGATAATTTGTCTGATTTTTTTATATGTAAATTTTAAAAAAAAATACATTGGGGGCTGGGTAGGTGCGTCTTCGATGGTCAGGACATCTTGAGATCCGAGTTCGACTCCCCAGGCGGATAAAATTAATTTCGCCGACAGTCGGCAGATGGCGAACCTCTTGCATTGTATTAGCCCGTACCTAGGACGATTAGCAAACCAGAAGGAACTTGGCCATGTATCCTGGACATGGGGACAGTCATATGTGGAGAACCGATAAAATTAACATTATTTAGTTTGACTCTAGTATCATCTTAGTATGACTTGTAGTATGATTGTCTTGCCCTAATCACTTCGGTAAAAAAAATGGAGCATGGGCTTGGCCACCGGGGGCAGTTCCCGCGCCAATCGAAGGATTATTCATATTTTACAATTTTGCGGGAATCAAAATTTTCAAATAATGAAATGCCGCCGGCAATATATTAACGAAAACCGACGAAAACGAAAATCTATTTCGAGTGATTTATTTTATTTTGTTACCCTGCAATGATAATCGATGACGAATCCCACTGTAGTGTAACAAAAGCAATTGTTCAAGACCCCCACTATTTCGACTGGGCTCAGCATGGAGAGAGAAGGGGTTGGCCCTTTTAGCCTCCCACCGATGCTGCTCTGCTGTATAACAAGTGTCTCATCATCAACATCCAGGTCCTCCTTGTGGCACATAGTCCTCCACATGTTGACCGCCTCGTCCAGTCTGGAATTGCCGCCAGTATAGTCCAGTTCCAGTCGTCGCGAAAAATAATTTTCAATTAAACCGACAGAGATTCATCTGTTCCAGCTGTAGCCGTTCGGCATGGCGGCCGGCAATAACCACCAACAGCAGCATCGGATTCATTCCGGGTCCGGTATCACCGGACCTCGTCCAGCAGCTCAAGTGGAGACCATCGTCAGCCACCTGGGCCGCTCTAAGCACTGCCACATTTGCATTTACTGCGGCAAAATCTATTCCCGCAAGTACGGCCTCACGATCCACATCCGGCCTCACGATCCACATCCGGACACACACAGGCCATGCACAAGCCGCTCAAGTGCCCAGTATGTTCCAGGTCGTTCGGAAACCCAATCTCAACAAATACATCCGGCTGCACGCCGAACACCACGACCAGGTGGGGATAACGGAAGACAAAACAATGTCCTACAAGCGAGTTGAATTATTATTTTTCGCGCAAGATTTTTTTGGCTAAAATTGTTGGATGTCCATCAGGTGCGAATTATGCGGAAAGGTGCTGGTCCAAAGACGTGATTTAGATCGTAACATTCAGTCGAAACATTCGTCCGGGGACTCGTCAAGCGTTCGTCATCAGCATCAGCCGAATTCGGCATATTCGATCGACTGTCCGTGTCCGTATCCGTCCCCGTCGGTCCCGTTGAGTTCGACCCACAGCAGCGTCAGCAACAATAACGGTGGCCGGGAAGATGTCGTAGATGAAGACCAGTTATATGTAGTTAACATCTGTTACACAAAAATTTTTCATTGCGTGTTTAAAAACTTTGCTTTGTATAAAAATTTATCAATAAAAAAATGCAAAATCAAAATACTCGAAAATATTCGAATGGTTTCCGAGATCCTTAATATTAATATGGCTGGAAGCCTGTGGAAGCTTAAAATTATAAAATACGATATGCAAATTACCGGAATTATCGAATTATTCCTGATATTCTTGATTAAAGAAATTCGCAAATTCCACAGAAAATTGTGTTTATGGATTTTGGAAGAATTAAAATTTAGTATTGGGACATTTGGCAACGCCTAATTTTCTATTTTCAGAAAGCATCAAACTGTCAAACTGGCATGGTTGGTTGGTTGGTGAGAATTTAGGTGCGTCTGCCTTGGCATCTAGGATCCAGGGGAGCCAGATTTAAGGCTGACATCTGGTCTTCCGAATAAATTATTGGAGGACCCTCATGCACCGGCGAGGATGAATACTGTGTTTCGGAGCTTTTGGATTTGATTTTAGATGGAGATGAAGAGGGGGGGGGAGGAGATGAGGTAGGTTTGAGAATTATGCGATAAGTCGGAGGCCCGTTTTGCTTAGGTATGATGACAGGAGATTGTTGAGTTTAAATTGAGTTTTTGGGCTGATTGAGGGGTCGAGGCCCAGGAGCGTTTGGGGGTTCAAGGGGAGACGATTTGAGTTGAGGAAACGGATGAGATTAAGGCGATGAGCGTGATGGGTAGGACAATCAATTAAGACGTGTTTTGTAGATTCGATGGCTGGGCAACCAAATCGGCAGCTCGGGTCAGCATCTTGGTCGATGCGGTGAGCGAAAGCGTTTAGATGGTTGTGGTCGTTTCTCAAGCGGTGAAGGCAAGTTGATGTTGCTCTGTCTTTGGAGTGGTGCCATGGGATGAAGCCAGGCTTGGTTCTCATTTGAACGCAGGGCTTTTTGCATTTGTGAAGGTGAGCTAGAAGCGATTGTTCCCAAGAATGTTTCAATGACGAGATGAGTTCCCCTGTTGATAGGGAATTTTCGATTAGGCTTCTGGAGGAGGGGTCGCTGTCGTCGGAGGCGAGTTTATCCGCTATTTCGTTACCGGTAATACCGGAGTGACTGGGAATCCAGTAAATAATTGTTTTGGTGCCACTAGAGAGGAGACAATTGAGGAGATTTTTGATCTCCGAGATGCAACTATGAATTGGGGATATGGGGGCCGAGAGGGCCTTGATGGCGGAGCTGGAATCTGAGAAAATGTGGATGCAAGGGGGAAGTTGGTCTAGAGCGTAGATTGATTCGAGTGCTTTTAGAATTCCGTAGAGTTCGGCGGTAAATATACCGGAACCTTGGGAGAGGAGCCAGGATTTAGAGCAGTTAAGAGCGGGAATGAAGATGGCGCATGTAGAGCGAGGAGGGCTTGGTTTGACAGAGCCGTCGGTGAAGATGATGATGTCGGGCGGGGGTATATTTTCCACGAGGGAGTTGAAGATGATAGAGGTGAGCTGTGGATTAATTGAGGCGGCTGATTTTTTGAGAGGGAACCATTTAGATTCAAAGAGAGGGGGAGACCATGGGGGAGGGGGAATGGAAGACGGGTAGGTGATGTCAGAGGAGAGGCTAAACAGGTTGTGATTCTTTAATTTAAGATTGGAGCAGATTGAGAGCAGACATGGGGAGCATCTCGTTGGCCATTGGTCGGAGGATGAGAACAAAGCTTTTATTGAGTTGAACGTTAAGTTTCTGGGGTTTGAGCTGAGGTTAATCACATATTTGGAGGCGAGCCAATCTCTTCTGTAGGCGACGGGCTCAGTATTTGATTCGGCGTAAATGACTTCCGTAGGAGAAGAGGGTTTTGAACCGAGGATGATGCGGAGAATAGATCTAGCGGCGACGTCGATTTTGTTGAGATGGGACTTGCTGGCTGAGCCGTATACAATTAAGCCGTAGTCAATGCGGCTACGCACTAGGCTTTTGAATAACGATGACAAGGAACGGAGAGAGGGGGCATAGGAGGCTTTACAGATGATCGAGAAGGCGTTTTTAATTTTAATGCATTTGTTTACTACTTGGGCTATGTGGTCTTTCCATAGGAGCTTTGAGTCGAGAGTAAGGCCAAGAAATTTCACTTTTGATACATTTGGGATGCGGCGGCCGTTGATGAATAAAAGCGGGTCGTCCCCGGGTTTATATGAACGGGTGAAGGATACGGCGGACGATTTGGCTGCTGAGAATTTAAGTTTCCATTTTTTCCCCCATTTTGCGACTTTATCTAGGTAGGGTTGGAGAGTAACTTCGGCATCAATGGGGCGTTTAACTTTTGAGTAGATGGTGACATCGTCGGCGAAGAGTAGGAGCTGGGAGTTAATAGAGGGGAGAGGGAAATCAAAAAGCATGATATTGAACAGTAGAGGACTGATAACGGCGCCTTGGGGAACGCCATTTTTTAAGAGTTTGAATGCTGAAGAGTGACTACCAAGGCGGATACAAATGGAGCGATTTTGGAGAAAATTGGATAGCCAAGCGAGACAAGAGCCGTGAATGCCGATTTTCGACAGTTTATAGAGGAGGCCGGTAATCCATACCGAATCGTATGCTTTTTCAATGTCGAGAAAAACAGCCACCGTAGACTGTTTTTCTTTGAAGCTCCTTTTTATGTCGAGGTCTAGCTGGACAAGGTGGTCAGTAGTACAACGCCGTTTTCTAAAGCCGGCCTGGTTTGGACAGATCAAATTTTTGCTTTCAACATACCAGGAGATGCGGTTTGTGATAATACGTTCGAAAAGTTTGCATAAGCAGGAGGTGAGGCTAATTGGGCGATAGGAGCTGACTACATCTGATGGTTTGTTTGGTTTGGGAAGGGGAATTACAATTGCCTTCTTCCAGTCTTCTGGGACGAAAGAGAGCTGATAAAGGGAGTTGAACAAGAGGAGTAAGCTGCGTTTATTGTTGTTTGATAAGTTGGCTAGCATTTCATTATGTATGTTGTCTGGGCCGGTGGATCTACTTTTGATTTTAACTAGAGCGGATTCTAATTCATAGGGTGTGAAGAGAAGATTAAGTTGATTAGGAGAGTTATCAGCTATACGAGAATTGATGATAGGAGAGAGGGTGGCTTCATCGATTGAGTGGTCGGATAGGGAGTCAGGAGGGTTGCTGAAAAAATCGAGGAAGGATTCTGCAATATCTATTGGAGAAGTAAGAGAGACGCCGTTTGGTTTCTTAATTACAGGAGCTATGGGTATACAGTTATTTCCTTGGCCGCTCATGGCTCTCATAAAGGGCCATACATGGTTGTTGTTGGATTGGGGGTTGAGGTTATTGATGAAGGTTGACCAGGCAGCTTTTTTGGCTGAGATTATAAGTCGTTTCTTGATTGCTTCAGCTTTCTTCCAAGCTAATCTCTTCTCGGATGAGAGTGGGGATTTACGCCAGGCCTTTTCGGCTCTTTTAGCTGATGCAACGGCGGCTTGACATTCGTTTGACCACCATGGGCGACGGGGTTCCCTAAGAGACTCTGGGGAGGATTTTGTCATAGAGAAATTCAAGTGGCTGGCTGATAGAATGGAGTTTTTGAAAGAGTCGTACATTTGTTTGGGGTCAGATAGAACGTGAAAGGAGGATGAAGTAAGACAGCTCTCGAGATCGGCGTTCCACTTGGGCCATTTATCTTTTAAGAAAATCCATGATGGGGGTTTGGAGGATAGGCGGATGGGGTCCGCGTTCAGTGTAGTAAAGATTGGTAGATGATCGCTCCCGCAGAAGGGGCCAAGGCTGATGTTAGAATTCAAGACGAATTGAGATGACGTGATGAAGAGGTCGATAGTGGAGGGTTTACCAGAGCTAGGGTCGATTCGGGTGCCTAAGTCGAGGGGGGTAATGAGAGAAGCGTTGGGGTGATCGATGATGGCTTTACTGATTGAGTGACCAGCTGTGTTGACAGTGGGAGAGGATTCCCAAAGTTGATGGTGGGCGTTAAGGTCGCCGGCCAGGATAAAGTGGTTTGGTCTTGAAATGAGAAGGTTAATTTCTTCTTGGGAGCAGTTACCTTTGGGGCAATAAACTGAAAAACATTCGATTTCTCCTGATTGAGTGAAAACGCTCGCGCTGATGATTTCAAGGGAGCTTTGAATAGGGGGGTTGGCAACTGAATATTGAAGAGATTTCTTTATAAGGAGGGCTACGCCACCTCCTCGTCGCATATGGCGATCCTTCTTAATGGTATGATAATTTTTAAATTTAACGCAAAAATGGTGGGACCAGTGAGTTTCACTCAAAAAGACGAGGTCGGGATTAAATTGATTAAGGAGGATACGGAACTCCTCGAGCTTGGATTTAGTTAAACCACGGGCGTTCCATTGAAGGCAAGAAAGGTTCTTAATCATTAGACATGTTATTGGAGAGAGCGAGGTGGTTTTCTGAAGAATAGTCATTGACACTGCTTAGGGAGGGATTGGTCATAGGCACAATTGGTCTATGGTTAGAAGAGGGGGTGGGGAGAGCAGGGTTGGGGTTGACGACTTTGCCCGTAATGAAGGAAGGAGAATGGCTAGATGTCAGTGGAGAGATGGCAGCGGTGAGTTGTTGCAATAAGAATTCGATAGAGTCGAATCGAGAGTCTTGTTTTATGGCGAAATTGTCGAAGCGCTGGTCAAAATTATCTACTTTCTTTTTGGTGTTGTCGAGGTCCTTAGTTAAGGCGGCAATGGATGCGTTTAGGCCGGGGAGAGTGATCTCTCTCATCTGTTTGATTTCGTCTTGAAGAGAGGAAATTTGGGAGCTCAAAGGATCGGGGGTGTTGAAGTTCGAATTACTTGGGTCTGAGTGAGGCAAGCTACGTTTGGCTCTGAGGGTGACTTGGCTGTATAGGCTCCTGTGTTTAGAACGCGCTTCCTGAACAGAGATCCCGTTTAATGTGGCGAATTTTAGGATGGCTTTGAGCTCAAGGAATTCGGGACAGTCTGCACTGTCGGACTCATGGGAAGGACTACTGCAATTGACGCATTTGGTGGTACAGAGAAAATCTGGTGCATGATGGGACCCACATTTTTTGCATTTATCAAGACTCGAGCTGCATCTAGAGGAGGAGTGGCCGAGACGCCAGCATTTGTTACAACGGAATGGGTTAGGGATGGACAGGCGGACCTTGTACATGAGTGCGGCCATGTTGACTCTATCTGGGAGGGTGGACGAGAAAGAGAGGAGAACAGTAGTGGAGGGGATTTCAGGGTGGCCTTTCATGGGTAGCCTTTTAACAGCGATGACATTTTGGTTGGAGAGCGCAGCGAGGATGTCTTCTTCCTTGTCATCAACAGGGACATCAAAAATGACACCCTTACTCTTGGAGGCGGAAGAAGAAGGGAGGGAGCAAGTAAAGTTTCTGTCTGTCAGCTGGTAGGTGGAGAGGAGGGTTTTTTGTTGATCAATTGAGTTTGGGAAGACGCAAAGGTCGCCTCCAAACATAACATAAGAATGGGCTACTTCGCCAACGAGTTCTTTGAGGGCGAGATGGAAAGCGTCACGCTCCGCGGTTTTCATATTTTTGAAATTGGGGGAGTTACCGGAGATCGAAATAATGACTGGGGGGATAGGCGGAGTACTGGGAGGGGGCGAGCGGGAACCTAGAACTGGGAAATCAGATGCGGGCTTTACAAAAGGTCTTTTGTTTGGCGGGCTGGACCCGAAGGAGAAAACTTGATTCATTTCTGGGGGAGTGAGCTGGGGGGAAAGGGTTACGATGGACTTAGCTTTTGAGATAATAGAGGAGCGGAGATGAATTTGCGCGCCGGACTGCTGGAGATAGCACAAAGAAAACTCGGAGTGAGAATAAGGCACGTCTAGCTTCCACCGTGGTCGCCAAAAGAAAAATCTTCGTCTCCTTTCGTGACGAGACGTAGGAACCGTCAAACTGGCATGAAACTGCTCAAACACAAACAGTGTTTTTTTTTTGGTAACAGTGATATTTATGTGTTTTCTTCTAATTCAAAATAAAATGACTGAAAAACGGAATACTCGAATTCTTGACTGAGGAAAAAGATGATATTCAGCACAGCAATCAGCATTTCGAAAAATATGAAATAAGATGTTTTCGATTCTATAAATACTTTCTATTTTATTTAAAAATTTAAAGGTTATGTCTTATGGCTACGAAGGTACGCCAACGCTTAAGCCTATGGCGGTCGAGACTTGGCCTACCACCAAATGTCAGAATTTGGTGACCGAATTGAATCATCAATATGTGAGACATAGCCATTGTTAATTTATGGTACTTCCATCTAATTCTTCTGTTTGCCAAGGATGACTAAAATTTATTGACATCATGAACTAACAGGAAATAACCTTGCTGGAATGGATTTGGAGGAACTGATTGAATTAGTTTTCAATAACAATGATGTATCAATCAATGGAATAGTAAGCCACTAAAAGTGATTGAATTATGCACTAATTTAAAGATATTATCTGTATTTTCAGAAACTTTCACTTGATGAAGCTGTAGGCTTAGCGGCTTAGCTGCAGCAACTAATAAGGGAAGTAGGAAACTGGGAATCTGAATGCTGTGGTACAACTAACTGTTTATAATATTAGTTCTTGAATCTAAAATTCGGCTCCACTCTCTTGTCTAATAGAGTTTACCAGTTACCTCCCACAAACTTCCATCGGCTGAAACTATTGTGAAACCACAGCTGAAGTTCAACGACAGAATAAGTAATTATCTTGGGATATTCGTTCTCAAAATAAAAAATTTACCTCATTCCTTGAAACCATTGGCAATATTATTTCTGGAGTTGGACGAATTGGGAGACGACAATGAGTTGGACCACCCTTACAAATTTGAGTTTCATGAATCTTTACACCAGATCCAAAGTTCTTGACTGCACTTGATTTATTGCCTTCATTTCCAAATCTAGAAACCCCTTTATTGATGAGAGACACTGAATAAGATGGTTTTGGTATCTCTTATGACGAAGAATATCCTACAAATGCATATTTATTTTCGTTCGTGAACTAGAAACTAGATACCAATTGTTACAAAATTCAGCAGATATTATCTTTACTTCCGTTTCACATCGAATTCGGTCAAAAACCGGAATTCCCTATAAAAAATAATTACTATTAATTACTTCTAGATATGTAACTAAAAACAAAAATTGATAGTTAATTTAAAAAAAAACGTTATAGAGGGGAACAGGTAGGTACGTCGGATGAGGTGTCGCTTAGTGATCAGCGACCACCAGGACCCGAGTTCGATCCCCCAGCCTGATAAAATTACCTACCGCAATTACCGGCAGATGGCGACACTCCAAATATTGAAGTATTCTAATGAGTATTTGTATGCTTCATTGTATCAATGTGTGTTGTTACGCGATATTGTGGCATGAATAGAGAAAAAATAGATTAGCAAACACATTATGTTATGGCCATGCTTCATGCACATGGGGATATGTATATACGGACTACTGTGTTATAATGAGCACATCAGTAGAGTCGTAATCATGTCTTGCGCTAATCGAGGAACTAACTTCCCGCCTCGGTCTACGGACTACAAAGGGAGTTCACATTTTTTTTTCGTTTTTTTTCCCACCCAATCGGGCAGTTTCCGTTAACGTCTTTTGTTCGTGTCTGAATAATGATTGACGTTCTCTTTCACGGGAAATAATGTAATTTACTGCCCGATTGGGCAGAAAAAAACGAAAAAAAAATGTGAACTCCCTTTTTGATCCGTAGACTGAGAGGCGGGAAGTTAGTTCCTCGATTAGCGGTGGTTATAACAGCACATCAGAGAGTCGTAATCATGTCTTGCGCTAATCACCCCGCCTCTCGGTCTACGGACCAAAAAGGGAGTTCAGTTTACATTTTTTTCCCCCACCCAATCGGGCAGTTTCCGTTTCCGCGTTATCATTGAGCGACCTCCCACTACAACTTATTCATTAAAAATATTAAAAATTGATTTTTTTTTTTTTTTTTTTAGATTATCAATCTTCCCTGGGCTGTTTATCAAATATCTAGAAATAATTAATAGCAACTTTTTTTAATAGGGAATTCCGGTTTTCGCTCGAATTCGATGTAAAACGGAAGTGTAAAGATAATACCTGCTGCATTGTGAAACAATTGATAACAAATTCAAAAACGAAAATAAATATGCACAGCATGTAGATGTCTGTCTGACATAGGTGACTGTTCCCGCCAGCACATCTTCAAATGGATAATTCAGAAATTGAAGTCTGTCGAAAACCTAAATCTGAGTTAAGTGTCTCGTCAAGGTGTTCCGGAGGGAAAAGTGACACTTCGTCATAAGAGATATTAAAAGCCCTCCTCCCTATAGTTTTCACTCGTTATATTTGTTATCTATTTCTCCACTTAATATATATTTAAGAGATAGATAGACACATTAGACCGATAAGAACATCCCCCTCCAAAAACACAATAACAGAACTGATAACGAAACGCAGTTGCATTTTAGTTTTTAAAAAGGTGGGCAACGGAGTGAAGAATTTCAAAATGCTAATAGAGTGGAAGGAAGTAAACTAAGAACCAAAAATGACAAGTCGGAAAAAACAGATTATACCGTTTATTGAAGTGTCACTTCGAGCGCCGGCGGATGTGAGCGTTTCGTCATCACGACGCTAATCGCAGCGGTGACTCGGGACAAAAGTCTGACGTATAACTAAAAAAGGTATATCGTAGGCGTCCGTCTTGTATATTTTGTGATGACTGCAGTAACTTGGGGATATTGAAGAAGAAGTCGTGCCCTATACGAGTGACATAGTTTCAACGCTCCGGCACACGGGAAAATGAATTGCCGGTTCAATCTCTTCATCGCCTTAGTGTTGGCCCTGTACTTGACCACCGCCAATTCCACCAGTATCTCTATAGCTAATAACGCTTATTCAAATATAGTAGTGGCTATTTCTCCCGACGTGCCCAACACCTGGTCCGAAACCATCCTGAAAAACATTCAAGTAAAATTATCGAATTATCGATTATTTATTCGTTCATCTGAAATTTAAATTTTTATTCATCATTTTCTTGGATGCAGTTGATGATAAGGAGAGCATCGAGTGTCCTGTACCGAGCTACCGAAAAGCGAGCTTACTTCAAAGATGTTCGCATCCTTGTTCCGGAATCTTGGAGCAACATCCGCGCCAATCTCAGCACATGGGAAACATATTCGGTCAGTAATGGCTTGTTTTTATTTTGAATCGAATTTCATTTAATATTTTTCATTTTTAATATTCACTTCTCAGGAGGCTGACGTACGAGTGGCACCACCCAGATCGACTTATGGCAACACGCCCTATACCGTCCAATCGGGCGGATGTGGCCAACCGGGCGAGTACATCCATCTGACACCGGACTACCTCCGCACGGCGACAGATCCCAATACAACGGCAACTTACGGGCAGCCTGGTAACATAATATTATCTATGTGACGTTATTATTTGCATTTTAAAAATTTATTATTTATTTTTAATAAATCAATTATTACGTCATACAGAAAAGGTATTTGTTCACGAGTGGTCTCACCTGCGCTATGGCGTTTTCGACGAGTACGGTTACCAGGGCGACAAGAAATATCCGCTATTCTACAAGGAGCCGAACGATCAAGAAATCCAGGTCAATCTGTGCTCCGACACTCCTCCCATCTTCACTACAAAGTATGTGTTGCTTGAATTATGCAATTTAAAAAAAATAGTTCAATAGTTAATTCAAATTTTTAGGGACATCATTACTCAAGGCCCGTGCAAAATCGATCCGGCCACTGGTGTCTACGACAATAATTGCGCTTACCAACTCTCGCCGGCATTCTTACCGGATTCGTCGCTCATGTCCGTTCACTCTCTCGATTCGGTATTGATGAACAACCCGCTTTTTATTTGATGATTGCATTTGAATTTAATCATTTATTTTGTTCCAATTTAGGTGGTGGATTTCTGCAAAGAAGACCAGGCATTGGGCCACGTCTTCGACGCACCCAACAAACACAACGCCATGTGTGGAGGGGCCAGCACCTGGACGGTTATCACTTTGCATCCTGATTTCGCCATGAACAAGTTTGTTATCAACCAGCACTTATTTCATTATTATTTCAAAAATTCACTTTGAATTATTTTATTTTGATTTCAGTAATCCGCCAAACGATGTGGTCTTTATCGAACCCAATTTCCAGATCGTCCGGTCAAGCGGCTCACGGTTCGTGCTCGTCTCAGACACCTCGGGCAGCATGAACGATTACGTAAATAGTAATTTAGACTCTTAAATAATATGTCCACGGTGTTCATGAAAGATTTTGATTATGTAGAACCGGATCGTCAGATTGTACGAGTCTTCCCGCCGATGGATCAAGTACGACATTTCAGACGGCAGTAAACTTGGCATGGTCCAATTCGCGTAATTAATAATTTTGTGAATTATCAATTTGTCCTTATTTATTTTATTATTAATTTCAATAGATCAAATGCTAGAATCCTTAGCCCGATCGTAGAGATAAACGGTGACGCAAGTCGTGAAGCTCTCATAGCTCGTTTACCCGTTACAGCGGTTGGCGGAACTTGCATTGGGTGTGGCCTGCAAAAAGCATTGGATGTAAGTATTATTACATATGGTTTTTACGCGCCAAAATTCAAATTTGATCGATTCATTTGAACGAAAGCTGCTGAGACCTGGTGGACCAGGTGGGGTTATTCTACTTCTAACCGACGGAGAAGAAACAGACAGGCCGTTCATCAACGATGTCATTTCCGACGTGATCAAATCGGGTGCTCGAGTCGTTTCCATCGCATTCGGGTATATTTTTCTGATTTAATTCAGTAAATTAATTCTAAAATCATTATGGCGTCTTTTATAGGAGGAAAGCTGAAGACAAAATTGAAGATTTAGCCACGAAAACGAACGGTAAAAGTTACTTCATCGACGACAACGATTCCAGTCAAGGTCTTAACGACGCTTTCATCGGCTCACTCACTTACCAGCCGGCCGTCTCTGCCGATCAGATTGTTGTTCTGGTAAATTATTCCGTTTGAGCGCAAATTTCCAGTCGATTGAATTTAGCAAAATTTCATTTCAGCTGTTTCAACGGCAGTACCAGAACGTGACTGAGACGATCAATGAAAATTTCTCGGTCGACTCGACAGTCGGTCGCAATTTCATTTTCCGCATTGATTACACGCAAAAGAATTACCTGAGATCGTTCAGCTTGAAATCGCCCAGCGGAACCGTCTACACCCAGCTCGTCTACGACGACGTCGCCAAAGTGGCCATGTTCAAACTGGCCGAAGCTGAAGTAAATACGCTAAAAAGTTGTCACGCCCAAAAAGAAATCAAATTAATTCATAAATTTCAAGGTGGGAAAATGGTATTTTACTTTGACGGTGACCAGCTCCACCGTTGACGCTGCAGCCGTTCACGTCACTTCTCAGACGAGATCAACAACGACGGCCCCCATCACAACCGAATGTTACGTCCCTGATGGTAATTAAATAATAATTTAATTAATTTAACACCCAATAATAATTTTTGATTGCGTATTAATTGAATGTTTCCCGTCGCAGGAAATACGTCGAATAATACCGACACGAGTCGGGTGAGAATCTTGGCCAAAGTGATGCAAGGCGCCAATCCCGTCGTTCGTGCCAAAGTCAAGTAAATTATTCGCTTTCTATTTTCTTGGCCAGTTTTATAATTATAAAGGTAAATTATTCGGTCATTATAGGGCGCGTGTTGAAATGCCTTCCGGTCCGGCGGAAGTCATCGAACTGTTGGACAACGGAGCGTCGGCCGACACGACAGCCGACGACGGCATCTACTCACGTTACTTTGTGTCGGCCACGACTCAGGGGCGCTACACCGTCGAGTGCGAAATTTGGAGCGATGGATCGGCTTACGTCAACGTCGCATCCTTCACCAAATCGAATCCTCAAACGAGATCGGCAACATCCAGGATGACCGGCTCGTTCACCCGAATGGCCGACGGTGGCTCTTTTAAGGTTTAGACTTAATCCAATTGTTTCAAAAAACATTCCCAAAGTTTAGAAATATTAATTTGTAACGTTACAACAGATGGCGCAATCAGTTTCCAGCAGTGTCGACAATTATCCGCCCTCGAGAATCACCGATTTGTTCGTTGTAGACGTGCAAAATAATCCCGAAACGAACGTCACCATCCAATTTACAGCACCCGGAGAAGATTTAGATTTCGGAACAGGTATTTGGAATAATTCATTTTTAATCCATTCCGAATTTTATTCAAATTTATTTTGATTGCCGCTTAGCTTCGAGTTACGAAATTCGATACTCGCCGGTGTTCAACGACCTCCGCGCAGTTAATTTCGGTTCGAAAACCGACAATTCGACGCTGGTCCAGCAGGAGCACGTCCTGAACGGTTCCCTGCAGCCGCTGGAATCCGGTTCCATGCAAATCATCTCCTTCGTCATGAAAGTGGAGAGTTCCAGCTCGGCCAAGACTTACTACGTCGCCCTGAGAGCGCTGGATCGGAGCGGCCAGGCCGGAACGGCGTCCAACATCGTCTCCGCTCAATTATACCCATCCGGCGACGGCCCGGCGTCGAGCTTGTCGACCAAAGCCATTATCGCCATCGCCGTCGGATCTCTGCTCGGCTGCCTTCTCATTGCCGCCATTGCCTACCTTATCGCTCGGAAAAAATACCTGTCCTACGACGAAGCCAAAACCCGGCCTTAGTTTGTCATTTTTTTTTATTATTTTCTAAATATATATGAACTTTGTGTAATTTATGAAATTATCTTTTTGCAATAAAATTTTGATGGTATTTTTAAAAAATGAAATAAAATCCTTAGTTCTTGACCGAACAATATTTATTGAAACAATCTCTTGCACAGCTGATAATATATGAAACCAACCGGTTTAATCAACGCTTTAACAAATTAATGCTGACCTAATTTACCTAGGCGCGCGGCTTTCATGTCGAAATCATATAGATGCAACTATGTAGGGGCGATCCAATATAATTCTTACACAAATAAAAAGATTGTGGAGTTGGGGACGTAATATATCCAAACAGTCAAATGTAGAGAGAGAGCAGAAGATAATGGACGCGCCAACCAATTTCAGATTTCGATAAGCGCCTAGCTCGAGATTATACACGTTGCAGCGTTGACTGGCCATCGTCAAATAACTCTACATACATTTGTTTTTTTTACAGCGTGTTTCAACAACGCGAGATAACGTCAAACGCATAGAGTCAAACCGCAGTGTTTAGTTCTATACTCGCCCAGTCTGATAAAATGGTTCGATGGACGCTCACGCTTCGGTTTTGGGTCTCGCTGTTGATGATCAGTTCCGGACGATGGATTGGAATGGATGCGAGTCGAGTGACTATGACCCAATCCGGTTACAATAACTTGGTGGTGGCCATCAGTTCGAAAACGCCCGCGAGTCAATCGACAATTATCATCGACAACATTAAGGTATTTCATTCATTCATTAGGTAGTTTTGATTTAAAAAACAATTTCATTCAAAGACTTGCGTTAGAAAATGATATCGGAAGCTTCTCCGGTGCTCTACGTGGCGACCGAGAATCGAGCTTACTTCCAAAGTGTCCACATTTTAATTCCAGCCGAATGGGACCACGACAAGGCTAGTCCCAGCACTTGGGAAACGTTCAACGTCCGTAAAACAAAATTACCCCATTTCCGTCATTTCCACCCTAACGTTGATTTGTTTTTTCTTGTTTTGTTACACATTGTCACTGATGGAAATCTAGACGGCTGACGTCATCGTGGACACACCCAATCCCATGCGCAAAGATCTGCCCTACACGGAACACAACGGCAAATGCGGCGAAACTGGTCAGAGAATTCACTTCACTCCGGACTACGTGGCCACTCTCTCGGAAGGCAAGAACAATATTCAATACGGAGACCCAGGTAAATAATACATATACGTTTTGACTGAATTTGAATTTTAAATATGTATCTGTTGCTGGTGTTCCTTGTTAAAAAGGCAAAGTCTTCGTTCACGAATGGGCCCATTATCGCTACGGCATTTTCGACGAGTATGGAATGGCTGGCGGAAAGTATCCGCTCTTCTACCGCCAATCGGGCTCTTCCTTAATCGAGCCCAACATCTGCGCTAATTACCCGACCATGTTCAGCGAGTATGACATTAGAACCAACACTGCACCCTGTCAGCCCGATCCGGCCACAAACCTTTACGACGACAATTGTCGATTTAAGTTGGACCGAGATTTTTTGCCGGAAACTTCGCTGGCTTCCTATCACCAAATTAAATCAGTGAGTATTATATTGATATTTTATGTATTTTATAGACCTATCAATGAATGAGAAATTGAGTTAGTAAAGTGATGATTCATATTGCTGATTCGTGACAATTTTTAGGTGGTTCATTTTTGCAAGGACGACCAAGCGCATCCGCACAGGATGGGCACTCAAAACGAGCACAATGACAAGTGCAACGGGGAGAGCACCTGGACGGTCATCATGCGGAGCCCCGACTTTGCGGATGTAAAGTAAAAACTTGATTACTTAAACTTACAGCACGCAAGAAATAATCGCAGCAAAATGAGACGTGATTAATGGAATTACAATCGACATTGTCCAACTCAATTTTTCGTAAGAGTAGAAAGGATAAAAATACTCCACTCAATCCACTGCTGCCGACGGTATTCCGGATCGTCAAAGGGACCGTTTCGCGTTTCGTTGTCGTCATGGACGTTTCCGGCAGCATGAAAGAATACGTTAGTGGCCAGAACACAAATAATAAAATAAATTATTGTTTGAATTTCGATGGAATTTGTGCCATAATATTTGACAAAACTAGCTAACATAATCGAATATACGTTTAGAACCGGATTGGAAAATTGGACGAGTCCGTCCGCGCCTGGATCAAAACTGATTTCCCAAGCGGAAATCAATTGGGAATGGTCCAGTTCAGGTTTGTTTTAAAAATTGAAAACAGGTTACATTTTATTTCGTGAAAATTATAATCAATTGTTTGTTTGTTAATTTTTTTTTTAAAGTTCGAATGCTGAAATTTTAAGTGACCTGCGAATGATTGCAGACGAGAATTCACTTCCTGGAAGAATTGCTATGAACCATTTTTCTAAACTTATTTCTTCGTGAATTGCTTTATGAATTTATTGATTCTATTGATACGAAAGGCTGTATTAGACATCGATTTACTTATTCTGTAATAAAGAAATGGTTTTAACAAGTGAAATAATAATTATTGCAACTTCAAAGTCATAAAAGTGTTGTTTCCCAGTTCCTGGAAGAATTGCTATGAATCATTTTTCTAAAACTATTTCTTCGTGAATTTCTTTATGAATTTATTGATTCTATTGATACGAAATTGTGTATTATACATCGATTTAATTATTCTGTAATACAGAAATGGTTTTAACAAGTGAAATAATCATTATAGCAACTTCAAACTCATAAAAGTAATGTTTCCCAGTTCCTGGAAGAATTGCTATGAACCAATTTTCTAAAACTATTTCTTCGTGAATTGCTATATGAATTTATTGATTCTATTGATACGAAATGCTGTATTAGACATCGAAAAACTTATTCTGTAATAAAGAAAAGGTTTTAACAAGTGAAATAATCATTATAGCAACTTCAAACTCATAAAAGTGATGTTTCCCAGTTCCTGGAAGAATTGCTATGAACCATTTTTCTAAAACTATTTCTTTGTGAATTGCTTTATGAATTTATTGATTCCATAGATACGAAATTGTGTATTATAAATCGATTTACTTATTCTGTAATAAAGAAATGGTTTTAACAAGTGAAATAATCATTATAGCAACTTCAAACTCATAAAAGTGATGTTTCCCAGTTCCTGGAAGAATTGCTATGAACCATTTTTCTAAAACTATATTTCTTCATAAATTGCTTTATGAATTTATTGATTCCATTGATACGAAATTGTGTATTATACATCGATTTACTTATTCTGTAATAAAGAAATGGTTTTAACAAGTGAAATAATCATTATAGCAACTTCAAACTCATAAAAGTGATGTTTCCCAGTTCCTGGAAGAATTGCTATGAACCATTTTTGTAAAACAATTTCTTCATGAATTGCTTTATGAATTTATTGATTCTATTGATACGAAATTGTGTATTATACATCGATTTACTTATTCTGTAATAAAGAAATGGTTTTAACCAGTGAAATAATCATTATAGCAACTTCAAACTCATAAAAGTGTTGTTTCCCAGTTCCTGGAAGATTTTCTATGAACCATTTTTCTAAAACTATGTCTTCATGAATTAATTTAGGAATTTATTGATTCCATAGATAGGAAATGATGTTTAAGACATCGATTTACTTATTCTGTAGTAAAGAAATGGTTTAAACAAGTGAAATGATCATTATAGCAACTTCAAATTCATAAAAGTGTTGTTTCCCAGTTCCTGGAAGATTTTCTATGAACCATTTTTCTAAAACTATTTCTTCGTGAATTGCTTTATGAATTTATTGATTCTATTGATACGAAAGGCTGTATTATACATCGATTTACTTATTCTGTAATAAAGAAATGGTTTTAACAAGTGAAATAATCATTATAGCAACTTCAAATTCATAAAAGTTTCGTTTCCCAGTTCCTGGAAGAATTGCTATGAACCATTTTTCTAAAACTATTTCTTCGTGAATTGCTTTATGAATTTATTGATTCTATTGATACGAAAGGCTGTATTAGACATCGATTTACTTATTCTGTAGTAAAAAATTGGTTTTAGCAAGTGAAATGATCATTATAGCAACTTCAAATTCATAAAAGTTTTGTTTCCCAGTTCCTGCAAGTGAAATAATCATTATAGCAACTTCAAACTCATAAAAGTGATGTTTCCCAGTTCCTGGAAGAATTGCTATGAAACATTTTTCTAAAACTATTTCTTCGTGGATTGCTTTATGAATTTATTGATTCCATAAATACGAAATGGTGTATTATACATCGATTTACTTATTCTGTAATAAAGAAATGGTTTTAACCAGTGAAATAATCATTATAGCAACTTCAAACTCATAAATGTGATGTTTCCCAATTCCTGGAAGAATTGCTATGAAACATTTTTCTAAAACTATTTCTTCATGGATTGCTTTATGAATTTATTGATTCCATAGATACGAAATGGTGTATTAGACATCGATTTACTTATTCTGTAATAAAGAAATGGTTTTAACAAGTGAAATAATCATTATAGCAACTTCAAACTCATAAAAGTGTTGTTTCCCAGTTCCTGGAAGATTTTCTATGAACCATTTTTCTAAAACTATGTCTTCATGAATTGCTTCAGGAATTTATTGATTCCATAGATAGGAAATGATGTTTAAGACATCGATTTACTTATTCTGTAGTAAAGAAATGGTTTTAACAAGTGAAATGATCATTATAGCAACTTCAAATTCATAAAAGTGTTGTTTCCCAGTTCCTGGAAGAATTGCTATGAACCATTTTTGTAAAACTATTTCTTCATGAATTGCTTTATGAATTTATTGATTCTATTGATACGAAAGGCTGTATTAGACATCGATTTACTTATTCTGTAGTAAAGAAATGGTTTTAAAAAATGAAATGATCATTATAGCAACTTCAAATTCATAAAAGTTTTGTTTCCCAGTTCCTGGAAGAATTGCTATGAACCATTTTTCTAAAACTATTTCTTCGTGAATTGCTTTATGAATTTATTGATTCTATTGATACGAAATTGTGTATTATACATCGATTTACTTATTCTGTAATAAAGAAATGGTTTTAACAAGTGAAATAATCATTATAGCAACTTCAAACTCATAAAAGTTTCGTTTCCCAGTTCCTGGAAGAATTGCTATGAACCATTTTTCTAAAACTATTTCTTCGTGAATTGCTTTATGAATTTATTGATTCTATTGATACGAAATGCTGTATTAGACATCGATTTACTTATTCTGTAATAAAGAAAAGGTTTTAACAAGTGAAATAATCATTATAGCAACTTCAAACTCATAAAAGTGATGTTTCCCAGTTCCTGGAAGAATTGCTATGAAACATTTTTCTAAAACTATTTCTTCGTGGATTGCTTTATGAATTTATTGATTCCATAGATACGAAATGGTGTATTAGACATCGATTTACTTATTCTGTAATAAAGAAATGGTTTTAACAAGTGAAATAATCATTATAGCAACTTCAAATTCATAAAAGTTTTGTTTCCCAGTTCCTGGAAGAATTGCTATGAACCATTTTTCTAAACTTATTTCTTCGTGAATTGCTTTATGAATTTATTGATTCTATTGATACGAAAGGCTGTATTAGACATCGATTTACTTATTCTGTAATAAAGAAATGGTTTTAACAAGTGAAATAATAATTATTGCAACTTCAAAGTCATAAAAGTGTTGTTTCCCAGTTCCTGGAAGAATTGCTATGAATCATTTTTCTAAAACTATTTCTTCGTGAATTTCTTTATGAATTTATTGATTCTATTGATACGAAATTGTGTATTATACATCGATTTAATTATTCTGTAATACAGAAATGGTTTTAACAAGTGAAATAATCATTATAGCAACTTCAAACTCATAAAAGTAATGTTTCCCAGTTCCTGGAAGAATTGCTATGAACCAATTTTCTAAAACTATTTCTTCGTGAATTGCTATATGAATTTATTGATTCTATTGATACGAAATGCTGTATTAGACATCGAAAAACTTATTCTGTAATAAAGAAAAGGTTTTAACAAGTGAAATAATCATTATAGCAACTTCAAACTCATAAAAGTGATGTTTCCCAGTTCCTGGAAGAATTGCTATGAACCATTTTTCTAAAACTATTTCTTTGTGAATTGCTTTATGAATTTATTGATTCCATAGATACGAAATTGTGTATTATAAATCGATTTACTTATTCTGTAATAAAGAAATGGTTTTAACAAGTGAAATAATCATTATAGCAACTTCAAACTCATAAAAGTGATGTTTCCCAGTTCCTGGAAGAATTGCTATGAACCATTTTTCTAAAACTATATTTCTTCATAAATTGCTTTATGAATTTATTGATTCCATTGATACGAAATTGTGTATTATACATCGATTTACTTATTCTGTAATAAAGAAATGGTTTTAACAAGTGAAATAATCATTATAGCAACTTCAAACTCATAAAAGTGATGTTTCCCAGTTCCTGGAAGAATTGCTATGAACCATTTTTCTAAAACTATTTCTTCATGAATTGCTTTATGAATTTATTGATTCTATTGATACGAAATGGTGTATTAGACATCGATTCACTTATTCTGTAATAAAGGAATACCAAAAAAACGTACAAAACATCTAGCCTGAAATATTTCCAAATCGTGGTAGAGAACTTTCCTATCACATGAATTAATATTTTTCCTGTTGAATCAGTGTAGAATACTCGATTTTACAATAATTATAAGAAGAAACTCAGTACATGTGACAGGTTGCATTGGTGTTGAAGAAATACCAAAAAAAACGTACAAAACATCTAGCCTGAAATATTTCCAAATCGTGGTGGAGACCTTTTCTATCACATGTATTAGTATTTTTCCTGTTGAATCAGTGTAGAATACTCTATTTTACAATATAAAAGAAGAAACTCAGTACATGTTACAGATTGCATTGGTGTTGAAGAAATACCAAAAAAACGTACAAAACATCTAGCCTGAAATATTTCCAAATCATGGTGGAGACCTTTCCCATCACATTTATTAGTATTTTTCGTGTTGAATCAGTATAGAATACTCTATTTTACAATAATTATAAGAATTCTCCACCACGATTTGGAAATATTTTAGGCTAGATGTTTGGGACATTTTTTTTTAATTTCTTCAACACCAATGTAACCTGTCACATGTTCTGAGTTTCTTCTTATAATTATTGTAAAATAGAGTATTTTATACTGATTCAACACGAAAAATACTAAAACATGTGATAGGAAAGGTCTCCACCACGTTTTGGAAATATTTCAGGCTATATGTTCGCGACGTTTTTTTTTTGTATTTCTTCAACACCAATGCAACCTGTCACATGTTCTGAGTTTCTTCTTATAATTATTGTAAAATAGAGTATTCTATACTGATTCAACACGAAAAATACCAAAACATAAGATAGGAAAGGTCTCCACCACGTTTTGGAAATATTTCAGGCTAGATGTTTGGGACGTTTTTTTTTGTTTTTCTTCAACACCAATGCAACCTGTCACATGTTCTGAGTTTCTTCTTATAATTATTGTAAAATAGAGTATTCTATACTGATTCAACACGAAAAATACTAAAACATAAGATAGGAAAGGTCTCCACCACGTTTTGGAAATATTTCAGGCTAGATGTTTGGGACGTTTTTTTTGGTTTTTCTTCAACACCAATGCAACCTGTCACATGTTCTA
Source organism: Daphnia pulicaria (assembly GCF_021234035.1). NCBI lineage: Eukaryota > Metazoa > Arthropoda > Branchiopoda > Diplostraca > Daphniidae > Daphnia > Daphnia pulicaria. The sequence goes on along the minus strand of NC_060919.1, from coordinate 1,205,544 downwards.
AGTTTCTTCTTATAATTCTTGAAAAATAGAGTATTCTATACTGATTCAACACGAAAAATACTAAAACATAAGATAGGAAAGGTCTCCACCACGTTTTGGAAATATTTCAGGCTAGATGTTTGGGACGTTTTTTTTTTTGGTATTTCTTCAACACCAATGCAACCTGTCACATTTTCTGAGTTTCTCCTTATAATTATTGTGAAATAAAGTATTCTATACTGATTCAACACGAAAAATACTAAAACATGTGATAGGAAAGGTCTCCACCACGTTTTGGAAATATTTCAGGCTAGATGTTCGGGACGTTTTTTTTTTTTGGTATTTCTTCAACACCAATGCAACCTGTCACATGTTCTGAGTTTCTTCTTATAATTATTGTAAAATAAAGTATTCTATACTGATTAAACACGAAAAATACTAAAACATGTGATAGGAAAGTTCTCCACCACGTTTTGGAAACATTTCAGGCTAGATGTTCGGGACGTTTTTTTTTTGGTATTTCTTCAACACCAATGCAACCTGTCACATGTTTTGAGTTTCTTCTTATAATTATTGTAAAATAGAGTATTCTATACTGATTCAACACGAAAAATAATAAAACATAAGATAGGAAAGGTCTCCACCACGTTTTGGAAATATTTCAGGTTAGATGTTTGGGACGTTTTTTTTTTTGGTATTTCTTCAACACCAATGCAACCTGTCATATGTTCTGAGTTTCTTCTTATAATTCTTGAAAAATAGAGTATTCTATACTGATGCAACATGAAAAATACTAAAACATGTGATAGGTAAGGTCTCCACCACGTTTTGGAAATATTTCAGGCTAGATGTTTGGGACGTTTTTTTTTTGTATTTCTTCAACACCAATGCAACCTGTCACATGTTCTGAGTTTATTTTTATAATTATTGTAAAATAGAGTATTTTATACTGATTCAACACGAAAAATACTAAAACATGTGATAGGAAAGGTCTCCACCACGTTTTGGAAATATTTCAGGCTAGATGTTAGGGACGTTCTTCTCAGGCTCAGGCTCAGGCTCAGGCTCAGGACATTTTTCTAAAAATATTTCTCCATGAATTGCTTTAAAAAAAATTGATACAATAGACTGGAAATGGTGTATTGGACATCGATTTACATAACCTGTAATAAAGAAATGGTTCTAACAAGTGAAACAAATATTTTAGCAACATCAGGCTCAGGCTCAGGCTCAGGACATTTTTCTAAAAATATTTCTTCATGAAATGCTTTATGAATAAATTGATTCAATAGACTGGAAATGGTGTATTGGACATCGATTTACATATCCTGTAATAAAGAAATGGTTCTAACAAGTGAAACAAATATTTTAGCAACATCAGGCTCAGGCTCAGGCTCAGGAGTCCTTTCCTATCACATGTATTAGTATTTTTCGTGTTGTATCAGTATAGAATACTCTATTTTACAATAATTATAAGAAGAAACTCAGCCCCATCTAGCAGACAATGTAAAGTAATTGGTACAACTTACCTCAAAAATAAATGGCCAACCTACCCCGTGAGTAAAATTTATCGAATTATTTTAATATAATGAAATGAAAACTAATTACCAGAAATGCAAATACACGAAAAAAGAGCTTAAGGCATAAGCTTTCTTAAAAAAACATAATAACATGAATATTTTTTTCATATTCTGTTAGAAAAAAGAAAAATAATTTGCAAGAAAAAGTTACTCGGCAGAAATGAAAAATGTTTTTGTATTAAAACTTTTAGGATGATGTGCAGACGGATAAAATTGTGGTGGAGGCAATCTACGAATAGAATGCACACTTTGGCTATTCTGAAAAACGTATAATTTCATATGGCTCAAAATAATAGCTAAACGAGCGTCTTTCCCCGTATGCCAACTAACCCCGGTTTCCCCTATATTTTCCTGCGCCACATAACTTCAGAAATAACTCCCCCTCCTCAAAATCAATTAATTGGTTTGGAAAACAGAATTAGCTCAACAAAAAAGACTATAACGGAAAAGGAGGGGATGCTAGTTAATTATCAACAGTGATTTTCGCTGACGTAATTTTCCCATAAGCGAAGTGTAAAACACGGACGCGTAAATCGAGTGGAGAAAAGGGAGGTAAGAGTACTTTTCCATGTGAATTTTTGTCATTCTGCAAGTCAGGTTAATAAAAATTGGTATGCATATTACAAAATGAGTAATAAATAAAGCTCATTTGTCAAAAGCTTAATTTTTTGTATTTTGAAAGTTGCCTTAATTTCATTACAAAAATAATTTGTTTTAATTAAAATTAATGTTACTAAGAACTAAATTTTGGGGGTAGGGTTTTGGGAGTATATTTAAAAAGTGAGTAGAAAAAAGCTCATGAAGAAATTTTTGCAATTTGTTTTTTTTTAACCATACATTTCTTCCTATTCTGACCAGACTACAAGTGAAATTGGTGGCAAAATATTTCACATTACATTATTGCGCTAAAAAAGTCTAGAGCCATGCTGCGTTGCCAGATAAATTGGCTAAATAAAACAGATCCCGAAGAGCCCTATAGGGTACAGGTGCAGTACAGTACAGCTGAGCTCGCACTTCTGCGTTAGTCTTTCATGTGAACACTTGTGAATTCTTAACGAGTTTGTTTTAGTTTCAAATTAAAAATTATCCGTCAAAATGGTAAGTCGCATAAGAATGAAATCAGTATGGCTTAAATGAAAAATGATTTTAGTCTTATAAAATCAGCTTATGGTTATTTAGCATTTTAATTTATTTTAACATTTTTTAAAACGTATGCTGATCATTTTCCTCTCAAAATATTTTGTTTTATTATTATTTGCTCGTAAAAGGATGATATTTGCAATGCAAGATCCTACATCAATCTTGGATTTGACAACGATCTTGTGGTAAAAATGTTTTAAAAAATTTCCATCGTGCATGATATTAATAAAATGAATGGCATGCATCAAACTATTAGGACAATTTAAAATCAAGCAAACAAGGAGACTTGCTTAAAAGAAACGTAGGCTAGAAAGGGATACCGAAATTGTTTTTGGTGGATCTCGACCGACTACATAGGGGAGACTGGAGTAAAATGGGACACCGGGTCAAAAGGGACAGTGGGGGGAAAAATAGTAGATGTTAATAAAACTTTAAAAATTTTTAGTATGTTATGTAAATCTGTATAATGTACTTCGGCATGAAATTTTGTTGATTTTTGTCAATAACTGCATGAGTTATTGACAATACTAAAAAAACGGTTTTTATTTATAAATTTTTGTCTCCGCCATTTTATGTTTATAGAAACAAATAAACGGTAATGGCATGTAAATTTAATATTGAAATGAAGCTGATTCATTTCTTGATCGTTTAAAACAAAAATTAGAATTTTAGACCAATTTGTTTAGACGGTATGAACTTTTTAAAAAAAGAGTCATAATCGGGTTGTTTGGGACAGCCGTTTTTGCCTAAAATGGGACAGTTACGGACCAATCAGCGTACAGCATTTTTAAGAGGCTCGATTTCCTGACCTAGCAACGCAGGATGTCCTACAGCTCCATAAGGGAATTTGTATATATAAGAAAAAAGGTTCATTAACACAATAATTTAATTGAAACATTTATAAACTCGAAGAGTCTATGCAGTGAAACACTTTTTCAATTTTTTTCAATTTTATTAATGAATTTTAAGGCGAAAACGGAGGACGTCCCTTACCACCCACCCCAGTGTCCTCAATTACCCCCAAAAATAGGCCCCTCCCACAAATCTGAGGCAACTTTAAAGGTATTTTATGGGGAAATGGTTCATGATTAAATTATATAAAAAATATGGGGGGTTCATTATAACATGGAATACATAAAAACAAAATTTTAAAGAAATTAAATAATTAGTTTGGGAGATATAGGGGGAAAACAAAAACTGTCCCATTTTACTCCAGTCTCCCCTACTGTTGGAAAAATGTTGAAGTTCAGTTGGAAGTAAATCAAAGTCATTGTTTCAATGGGATGGCCCGAGTTCAGAAAAAAATTCTCAAAAGTGGTACTATACTTGTTGTATTTTGTACAACCATTAGAAAGTTTATCATAGGCCTATTTTGTAACGCTCATAACTAAACATTTACGCTCTATTTGTCAATAAAAAGTCACAGGATGTCTCAAGCCGGGAGAATTTCTCGCCATCATGGGAGCGAGTGGAGCTGGAAAGACGACTCTTCTCAATTGCCTGACATTTAGAAACGCTAGGAAATTGAAAATCAACGGCGAGAGGTACCTCAATGGAGCGGAAGTTAACACGGACATCCTCGCGCGAATCTCCGGATTCGTACAGCAAGACGATCTGTTTATCCCAACGCTCACTGTCAAGGAACATCTGCAATTCCAGGTTAAGACAACGTTTAATCGAACTCATTTGGTACCAGTAGCTATTAAAACTGTGATGAAACTCATCCGGATTTAATTTGATAAGGCCTTGTTGCGGATGGACAAACATTTTAGCTATGAAGAAAGAATGAATCGTGTTGAAAATGTGATTCTAGAATTAGGACTCGGAAAGTGCGCCAACACCGTCATTGGCCTTCCGGAAAGAGATCTCAAAAACATTTCCGGAGGTGAAAGGAAGCGACTGGCATTTGCCTCAGAGGTCAAGAGTTAAATAAAAATATCTTTATGCAACAGTAAAGTGAACGTTTAAAAATTTTAAAGTTTTTTTTTTGTCAGAATAGGTTTTGACTAACCCGTCCTTGATTTTCTGTGATGAACCCACATCCGGTCTCGATTCTTTCATGGCCCAAAACGTCGTTCAAGTAAGCAATTAAGGATAATTAACATAACAATTTTCGATTAAATCACATTTTTATATTGGCAGATTTTGAAAAATTTTGCGTTCTCGGGCAAATCAGTCATCTGTACGATCCATCAACCGTCGTCCGAAGTTTTTTCGCTTTTTGATCGAATTCTTTTACTGGCTGAGGGTGGTAGGACGGCTTTCTTTGGCCCTGCTGGTGATGCTCTGCCCTTTTTCTCCAACCTGGGGTTTCTTTGCCCACCCAGTTATAACCCTGCCGAATTCTATATTCACACTTTGGCAACGAAACCGAGCAAAGAGGCCGAAGCCAAGGAAAGGAGAAATATTATTTGCAATGCTTATGAAATTTCTGAGGCCAGTCACCGTGTTTTTGATATTGTTGAAGCCAACAAAATTCCCATCTCTTCTATTAGCACAGGAATAAGGCCATCAGAAAATGAAACGGCAAGGGGGAAAGTTAAAAAATCTCCGTACAAAGCTTCGGTGTTCGACCAGTTCCGGGCCGTCGTATGGCGATCGGTCATTTCCGTTATCCGTGAATCAATGATTCTCAAATTTAAAAGTTTTCAAACTATTGTAAGTATTTCTTGTATTGACTAATAGCACAACATATACGATCTATTCTAAAACTTGACAATTTTTAAAAGTTTGTTGCAGTAATTATTGCACTCCTCTTTCAAGGACAAACCCTACAGTATGAAAACATTAGCAATATTCAAAGTATTCTCTTCATATTCGTCGATATCGTAACCTTTCAAAATGTCTTTGGGGTTGTGACCGTAAGTGATAATTAATAATAAAAAAAAAATTCACGATATTTCATTTTTTTCTTCTAGACAATATCAAATGAATTGCCAATATTCCTGCGTGAACACCGCAACGGAATGTACCGGACGGATGTCTACTTCCTAAGTAAAACCCTGGCTGATTTGCCCGTCTACATTTTTTTCCCGTTTGTCTTTGTTTCCATCCCTTACTACGCCATTGGATTGAATCCATTCACCGACCGATTTTTTGTGTCGTGTGGAACAGTCATTCTCGTCACCAATGTTGCCACGTCATTCGGTTATATTAATTATTCAGTACGGAGATTGATATACTTAAAAGTATAACTGGGCATTTAAATTCTCTGCAGGCTACCTGATTTCCTGTGCAGCTGGATCGACTCAGATTGCTCTTGACTTAACCACCCCACTTGTAATTCCGTTGCTGTACATTGGAGGATTCTTCCTCCGCAACGGCTCCGTCCCCGTGTACTTGGAGTGGATGCGATATCTTTCATGGTTCATGTACGGCAATGAAGCGCTTTCAATTAACCAATGGGCTGGCGTCAGCTTCAATGACACGGCCTGTCCTAACGGGATCTGTACTGGAGCACAAATCCTACAAAACTACGATTTTAATCCGGTACTACTAATATGAACGGGGCTGCGTTACCGATCAATTCTTTCCAATAACTAGATTTCATTCAAATTACGATTTCATCACATTTCCATCTAGGAGTTTTTCCATCGTGACATTGGCGGACTATGCGGACTGATTGTCGGTTTCCGCCTTTTAGCTTTTCTCGCACTGCTCTCAAAGACTTACGAATTTAAAATATTTAGAGTTTATTCATAATTTTTCATTAAATCTTTTCAGTTGTTGCTTGTTGAAATGTCTGGAATTAATAATTCAATTAATAATTTTAAATAATTTCTTAGTTCATTGAATTTGTTTATATGATTCCTTCGGAATTGAAAAAAAGTTATAAAATCAGCTATAGGATTAGAACACATCATCACGTACAGGACTATCTGTTAATGCGGTTAGCGGGTTACGTGCGGGTTAGGTGCGTCGGATAAGGCGTCGATTGATGGTCAGGACATCTTCAGATCCAAGTTCGACTCCTCAGACGAATAAAACCTAGGACGATTAGCAAACCAGAAGGAACTTGGCCATGTCTCCTGAACATGGGGACAGTCATATGTGGAGAACTGATAAAAATAACATTATTGAGTTCGACTCTAGTACCATCCCAGTATGACTTGTAGGTATGATTGTCTTGCGCTAATCGCTTCGGTCCACAGACCAAAAAATGGAGCATGGGCTTGGCCACCGGGGGCAGTTCCGGCGCCAATCGAGGGGTTATTCATATTTTACAATTTTGCGGGAATCAAAATTTTCAATGAAATGCCGCCGGCAATTATATTAACGAAAACCGACGAAAACGAAAATCTATTTCGAGTGATTTCTTTTATTTTGTTACCCTGCGATGATAATCGATGACGAATCCCACTGTAGTGTAACAAAAGCAATTGTTAAAGACCCCCACCATTTCGACTGGGCTCAGCATGGAGAGAGAAGGGGTTGGCCCTTTTAGCCTCCCACCGATGCTGCTCTGCTGTATAACAAGTGTCTCATCATCAACATCCAGGTCCTCCTTGTGGAACATAGTCCTCCACATGTTGACCGCCTCGTCCAGTCTGGAAGTGCCGCCAGTATATAGTCCAGTTCCAGTCGTCGCGAAAAATAATTTTCAATTAAACCGACAGAGATTCATCTGTTCCAGCTGTAGCCGTTCGGCATGGCGGCCGGCAATAACCACCAGCAGCAGCATCGGATTCATTCCGGGTCCGGTATCACCGGACCTCGTCCAGCAGCTCAAGTGGAGACCATCGTCAGCCACCTGGGCCGCTCTAAGCACTGCCACATTTGCATTTACTGCGGCAAAATCTATTCCCGCAAGTACGGCCTCACGATCCACATCCGGCCTCACGATCCACATCCGGACACACACAGGCCATGCACAAGCCGCTCAAGTGCCCAGTATGTTCCAGGTCGTTCGGAAACCCAAGTAATCTCAACAAATACATCCGGCTGCACGCCGAACACCACGACCAGGTGGGGATAACGGAAGACAAAACAATGTCCTACAAGCGAGTTGAATTATTATTTTTCGCGCAAGATTTTTTGGCTAAAATTGTTGGATGTCCATCAGGTGCGAATTATGCGGAAAGGTGCTGGTCCAAAGACGTGATTTAGATCGTAACATTCAGTCGAAACATTCGTCCGGGGACTCGTCAAGCGTTCGTCATCAGCATCAGCCGAATTCGGCATATTCGATCGACTGTCCGTGTCCGTATCCGTCCCCGTCGGTCCCGTTGAGTTCGACCCACAGCAGCGTCAGCAACAATAACGGTGGCCGGGAAGATGTCGTAGATGAAGACCAGTTATATGTAGTTAACATCTGTTACACAAAAATTTTTCATTGCGTGTTTAAAAACTTTGCTTTGTATAAAAATTTATCAATAAAAAAATGCAAAATCAAAATACTCGAAAATATTCGAATGGTTTCCGAGATCCTTAATATTAATATGGCTGGAAGCCTGTGGAAGCTTAAAATTATAAAATACGATATGCAAATTACCGGAATTATCGAATTATTCCTGATATTCTTGATTAAAGAAATTCGCAAGTTCCACAGAAAATTGTGTTTATGGATTTTGGAAGAATTACAATTTAGTATTGGGACATTTGGCAACGCCTAATTTTCTATTTTCAGAAAGCATCAAACTGTCAAACTTGCATGAAACTGCTCAAACACAAACAGTGTTTTTTTTTTGGTAACAGTGATAGATATGTTTTCTTCTAATTCAAAATAAAATGACTGAAAAACAAGTCATAAGGAATACTCGAATTCTTGACTGAGGAAAAAGATGATATTCAGCATCAGCAATCAGCATTTCGAAAAATATGAAATAAGATGTTTTCGATTCTATAAATACTTTCTTTTTTATTTAAAAATTTCAAGGTTATGTCTTATGGCTACGAAGGTACGACAACGCACCTCGACCTATGGCGGTCGAGACTTGGCCTACCACCAAATGTCAGAATTTGGTGACCGAATTCAATCATCAATATGTGAGACATAGCCATTGTTAATTTATGGTACTTCCATCTAATTCTTCTGTTTGCCAAGGATGACTAAAATTTATGGACATCATGAACTAACAGGAAATAACCTTGCTGGAATGGATTTGGAGGAACAGATTGAATTAGTTTTCAATAACAATGATGTATCAATCAATGGAATAGTAAGCCACTAAAAGTGATTGAATTATGCACTAATTTAAAGATATTATCTGTATTTTCAGAAACTTTCACTTGATGAAGCTGCAGGCTTAGCGGCTTAGCTGCAGCAACTAATAAGGGAAGTAGGAAACTGGGAATCTGAATGCTGTGGTACAACTAACTGTTTATAATATTAGTTCTTGAATCTAAAATTCGGCTCCACTCTCTTGTCTAATAGAGTTTACCAGTTACCTCCCACAAACTTCCATCGGCTGAAACTATTGTGAAACCACAGCTGAAGTTCAACGACAGAATAAGTAATTATCTTGGGATATTCGTACTCAAAATTAAAAAAATTTACCTCATTCCTTGAAACCATTGGCAATATTATTTCTGGAGTTGGACGAATTGGGAGATGACAATGAGTTGGACCACCCCTACAAATTTGAGTTCGAATCTTTACACCAGATCCAAAGTTCTTGACTGCACTTGATTTATTGCCTTCATTTCCAAATCTAGAAACCCATTTATTGATGAGAGACACTGAATAAGATGGTTTAAAGTCTTTTTGAAGTTTTCCTTGCTGAATCTGTGATAGCTGTTGATCTTGAGGTTATTAATTTTGAACAGTTAAATTTCTAAAAGTCTGTAGTTTGCAGGGCTTCCACTGTTTTTTTTTGTTTTTTTATTTGTTTCCAGGCCCATTTATACAGATCCTTTCAAGGCACAACATGTTTGATGCAAATTTCAACTACCAAAACTGACTTCATCATTGATACTTCAAAACTGTGGGAATGGGATCAACTACAGCTTTTGAAAGAAGTTTTCTGCAATCTAATGATTGTCAAGGTACAATTAGAACACCTGAACTAAGGAGAAAATAAATTAATCTTGCGGATTTCCCATAGATTTTTCATGGAGCCTAATATAGAAATTCAGTGGCTTCAGCGTGATTTCGGTATTTACGTGGTCAATCTGTTCGACACCTACCTCGCTGCAAAACGACTCGGCTTTGCCAAACTTTCATTGTCCTTCCTCCTCATCTGCCAAGTTAACGCTGACAAACGATAGCCGACTGGCGTATTCGTCCCTTGACCGAACAGATGGCCCACTAGGCCACTATGCTCGGCAAGACACTCTTGGTTATGAAATGATGAAAATGGATTTGAAGAAGGTCCAACGGAAAAACCATTACAACCATAACTAAAGTCTACAGGAAAAAATTTGCTGACAGAAGATTGGCAAATTAGCCGACTGGTTTGCTTCAAGCGCTACCGAATTCCCCAAGTCACCACAACAGATTAAGAACCATCGACAATCATTCAGTACTCTCTTTTAAATAACTAACTTTCTGAAAAATTCAAGCTTACAAAATACAAAGATCTATGGCATGGAATGCGTTTTATTGTCCCATCCTCCGCCCACACATGCACCACTGTCTGATATGAATTTAGAAAAAAAAATTGTCTAAAATTCTCAAAAACACAAAAATACGTTGTCGAAATTTAAAGGGGAAACGAAGGGAACACGGAGAAAAATAAAGAGTTAATTTAAAAATGTGAGTTGTTCATCAGATTGACTAGAAGCTCATTTGCACCAGAAGCCAAAACTAAACCCTGGATAGTTTCGCTGCTGCGAACGAAATTTTGAATAATTTCATGGAGCGGAGTGAGGATTTCCACCTCTTTTCGGTTCAATAAGGCAACGAGTCGTGGGAGGACCCCAGCGTCCACAACAGACTGAATTTCTTGAGGTTCTTTGAGGTAGGTGAACGTAGTGCAGATGTTTACCAGTATCTCTTGGTCGTTGCAGTCTAGAAGGAGAGCCAGAGTTGGAAAAATCTGCTGGACAGCGGTGATCTTGAAATCCTTCCGGCACAGGCAGGAGATGGTCCAGGTTGTATTCCTCATCAATTCAACCTGCATATTAAAATAGGATTTATTAAATGTACGTAAAACTTAACGACTACAAGAAAAAAAAATACATACCGATGAATCATCTTTCATGTAGTTTATCAGCGGCTTCACAATGCCGTGCTCCATAAAGCGTTCCCGGCGATCTGGTCCGTTGCCAGCAAGTTTGCATAGATTGAGAATAGCATGTTTGTTAACTTTTGGGTAAGGCGAAGCCATACCCATTATGATGTTCGTGATAGCCCAAGCTACTTGCTTTTGGACCTTTAAGTTGCCGTCCTCAAAAACATCCAGTAATGGGCAAATGACGTTGTTTGAAATGAGAGTTTGGATCTGGACGGTGTTGCCAGCAGCAATATTCGACAAGATCCGCGCAGCATCTTGTACAATACTCAAGTTGCAATGAGCAAGCAGCTTGACCAGCAACGGACAGGCACCAGCAGCCAGGACAGAATTCGTTTGAGTAACGCTACCAAACACGATGTTACTAACAATCCTTAAAACAGGTAGGACAACTGTTTCTTCAACGGAATCCATTAATAGAATGAGACGACCGACAATCCCAGCGTCCATGACTTCTTGTATACAATCTCTATGGCCATCAGTGAGTCGTGAAAGGGCCCAGCAAGTCTCCGACAAAATGTGGGTGTCCTCTTCGTTCAGAAGTTGAAAAATAGCAGGAAGAATTTGTCCGACCGCAACGATATTGGTAAGGTTGCGACTTAGGCTGCAGCACAGCTTAGCAATATAACGCAAACACAGAGTCTAAAAATAAAAAAATAGGTTAAAAATGTAGAAGAGACTCAACCACTAACTGAACAGAATTACCGAAGAGCCATTTCTGAGCAAGTTAAGCAATGAATTGATTATGCCCTGGCCAATTACGACATCCCTTGACTCCGCCCCTTCTTCGGCAATATTTGTCAATGCAAGCAAAGCAGGCTCTATTAAATGGTAATTTCTTGTCACACGGATATAACCATTCTGATAATTCTTCTCAAACAACACTGCAATTAGTGCTGCTACAGCTCCAGCACTGACGACAGCTTTAGTGTGTGAAGGTGTGGATGATATCAAGTTGTGAAGAGCCCAGGCTGATTCAGATTGAAGATCAATGCTAAGAACCAAAAACATGATTAGAAATAGCTTTTGGGGGGGGGGGGGGGGAGGTGTACAGTCAATCACTTATCATACCTGCCAAAATGACCAAGAAATGTTACTAGTTTAGAAACAACTCCAGCCTCTAACAGATTAGTAATTTGAGCAGGATTACATGTATTGCCAAAGACTTTACGTGCAGCATGGGTAGCAATGCATTCTCTTCTTTTATCACGACTGCTGATGCCTTTTCAAAAGGAAATTTTCATAAAAAAGTTGGCTTTAGCATAAGAAACTTCATGAAAATACCATTAACAATGTCTGTGATCCCCATGTTTAATGCAGCCATTTCATTCTGTTTTTGAGGGCTGCTGTGAGGTTCATCAAGACATTCAAGTGATTCACAATGAAAATACCGTGCCCTAAAGTTACTATTATTTTAGCATAATTTAATAATAAATGGAAACAAAATATTGCATACCGTCTTCTTTTAAGAGCCGCAAGGTTTGCCCGAATTTTCAGTGGATTTTTGGGAAACGGACAATTTTTTATATGATGGGGTCCATTGCAATTGATGCAGGATATAGAGCTCAAATCGACTTGGGCCTTCAATTCCTCACCAAGAACTCCGCTACCGAATTCATGATAACGAATCTTTTTATTGGGCTGTCGTACAGTTTCTTTACTCTTTTTGTCGATGAAAAAAAACATTTTAAATTTGGGTGAAAAATGAAAACGTTCGCGCTTAAAATCATAAGCAACCACAACAGCCTAGAGCGAGGAGGCAACTAAAGTTAGAGTGTAGGCAGGGAGCTAATAACATCAGCTAATGATTCAGCAGTTTTGGCCAAATGGGCAATGGAGTCTGCTAGTGTCGTCTGTGGTGGTGGTGTCATGGTGGTGTCATGGTGGTGTCAGTTTTAAATTTTTTATTATATTTGATTAAAATCCAATATTAGCTTTACATATGCCATATTTCTCTGATTCTATGTCAAAATGTAGTTTGCGAAATTTTGTATAGCACAATACTTGAAGTTTAATTGCAGAAATCCGACTAGGAGGTTTAAAGATGTTAACGAGATTTTTATGGACGTTTTTTATGCTTAAACCTGCTAATTAAAGCTTTGTTTATGAACAGATCTTTTTGATTGAGGTTAACAGTGATGATAAAATGAAGGAAATAGTTGCACATGTGCTGTACATAATAAAAGTTGTAAGCAGAGCGATAACATAATTCACACATTGACATGCATTCAGTCAAGACCAACAAATGCTTCAGTAAGAAATAGGACAGCAGTATTAGAGGTAGGCTTCCCTTCAATTTTTAATGTGAGTATTCGCTATGCTAAAATTCTGAAATACTAAATTGGGCTGTAATTATGATAGAAGCTTATGGAACAATTTTATAATATTATTAGGAGCAAATGTTGGTCATGCTTCGCACACCAATCCAACCATGTGGTCCGCTTAAAAGATCTTTTGGCCAAAATAATCGAAGCCGCTGGAAATATTTTTGCTCCTTGAAGGAGCTTGAACAATTCACAGATGAGATCCAAATCCTGTTGCAATGGCTTAACTATATATATTGACGGTACTCTGCCCATGTAAAAGCTGATGATTGGTCATCAGCTTTTTGTTGTTGTTTTTTTTGTTTTTCTTTTTTCTTTTTCTTTTTTTTTTTCAAAGGGAGGCGATTCTCAGCCTGGACAAGAAGCGGACCCCCTCAACGTACTATACAGCGAGAAGCAGGACGTGATTTTTATTATGAACCCTTTCATTAGTGATCACCAAGAGCATGTTCTATCAAGAGCTGCCAAACGAAAAAGGTCATTGGACCACAGCATTTGCGGTAACAGGAGGCTGAAAATGGTTTCGTCTACATTATATTATACCCACCTTGCCTAAATTGGATTGGATTGTAAGTTGGTAATAAATGCTTTTTTTTTTATAGGATTCCGCTATGCTGTACTTACACTCACTTTGATAGGTTTCGTTAAAAATGCTTTACTGACTTCCACCTCAAGAAGCAAATTCACGTGAGTCAGAACATGAGTTTTGCCACCATCAGTAATCAAGAGCTGGGATCCAAGTTTGGATGGGATGCACCACCCGGTGGTGGTGATATGTTGGTCTACTTCACAAATTTATTTCATTGTTATCAGAACTATTTATTTTTACGTATTTTTAAGAAATTCGAAATTGTAGACTGAATGTGTTTGATTTTTGTATCTTTCACAGGTTGTGAGAATAACATCATGCAACAAAAGCTCCCGTAAGAATCCCAGCATGAGGAGTCTTCATTAAGGTGTGGAAGCTGGGCTTCTATGATCCACGACGACCGAGTACCGTAGCTCATCACACACATAACAAGAAAAGTAAAAACAACTAATGTTAATGGTGTTCATTTATGAATACAAAATAACTTTATTTATCTTAAACCTAACCCCGACAGGAATGACAAACGACGACGATGCCCGCAGTGCCGCAAAATTATGAAAAGAGAAACAAAGCACTTGTTAGTTATGCCGAATTTGAATTGATACAAATTATTAGTTAGGGAAAAGGGAAACTGCCATCTAACTACTCCCAATACTTTTATCAGAAAATCATTTTTATTTTTTACAGAGTCTTAATTAATTGGAATTAATTCTTGTTCCTGTTAAACCTAAACTACGTTATCTCATTAGCGTAAACACCTGGCGACCACCACGCCGCCTTTTGGGTGTCCACAATATGTGTATACGTCTGTCACGCTATTAAGGAAATCATAGAAAAACAGAAGGAATCAAAATGGACATACCTGAAGTCAGATGAATAGGAGTCGTCCTCGTGGTTTGCGTCGTCTTTTTCTCTCCCAAGTTGTTTTGGGAGAGCCGTGCCTTTCGGGAATGTAGAATAGAATGGCTCATAACTTTATTGCTTTTACTACTACAATATGTATTTACCCAACAATTAAAACAATACTTTCCGCTCTCTCTTACGCTAATTAAAATCATTTAATATTTTTTTAAAAATCTAAGCTTTTGTTAGAAGCGTGCCTTTACGTAAGTGTCAATCTCTTCAAGAAATTCTCTTGTCACTTGCTTAGCTCTGAAGAAGCTTAAAGATAAGCTTTAGATAAGCTTAAGAACTATTCTTTATTCTTAGCGAAAGAATAGGTAGCTAAATTCTTTCCAAAATTTAGTCAAATTAGTTTAGATGAAAAGAATTTGGGAATTGAAAATAACTGTCGAAATCCAGTGTTTAGATTTAATTCCTTTTTCACTCACACTACACACACCAGGGAATATCTATAAATGCACCAATCAACAAAAAAAAAGTAAAAAACAGCTATAGTAGTACTTTTCAATTTTTAAATAATAATTACAAAAAAATCCTTTAGAAATATTCGATTAAAGGATAATATGTTAGATATTTAATAGACGCTTTAAAAAAATGAGTAATGGAGGGGACAAGGTAGGTATAACGGATAAGGCGTCGCTTGATGCTCAGTACATCTTGAGACACGAGTTCGACTCCCCAGGTGGATAGAATCACCCTCTCCGATTGCCGTCAGATGGCGTTTGCCCGCACATCCAGTGGTGAGAAATAGCTTCAATGAACCACCATGGGCAACCATCGTGTGTCATTATGCTATGTTTGCATGATTAGAGAAAAAAATAGATTAGCAAACCATTAAGGTGCCTATGGCCATGGATCATGCACATGGGGACATGTATATACGTACTACTGTGTTATTAGAGCACATCAGTAGAGTCGTAATCATGTCTTGCGCTAATCGAGGCACTAACTTCCCGCCTCGGTCTACGGACCACAAAGGGAGTTCACATTTTTTTGCTCAACAAGATTTGTGAAAAAGAACGGGCCAGTTGGTAGGGTGATGTGCGAGGTAATGAGATTGGAACCTTGCGTGCAACTGCTCACCAGCTCCTATTTAGCATTTCGGAACTTTAGCGTAGCAATTAATATCAGATTAAATGAAAACACAGCCTAATACCTAAAAAAAAAACTTACAGACTTTACAGTCAGATAAGTTTGTTCATGAATCGACCAAAAAAAATTATGTTTTCTTCCACGATGAGAGAACTGCAACTTGTCCTTTACATTGAAGATGACAATAAGAAGTAAAACATCAGCTGGATCGAAAGAATCAATTTTTCTGGATCAAGGTTGCAGTTTTCGCCGTTTTTATTAACAGCAACCATGGTACAGCTCAACAGAACATATAAAAAGTGAGAAACGCCAATAAGAATTTTATTGTTTGTTGGTACCTAGAAAGAAAAGAACGAGGGATGTTAACGTTAAGTAAAAGAAATATTGACTGTTATAACATGAAGACTGAAAGATTTTGCAAATGCGATAGAGCTGCTGAAAGCAGCAGCAACATGGTACAGCTCAACAGAACATAAGGTGAGAAATGCCAATAAGAATTTAATTTTTTTTTTACAGAAAGAAAGAACGAGGGATGTTAACGTTAAGTAAAAGAAGAAATGACAGACAGTTATAAAATGAAGAATAAGTCGAGAGATTTTGCAAATGGGCAAACAGCAGTTTTCGACACGGTCCCCGTCGACTCTTTCATCGTTTTTAGTGCAATCTTTAACTTGGCCGACAAAGATTAAATTGCACCAGCAGCGAAAACACAACCAATTTCATCAAGTTCGTTGCCTGCTGCAATGTTGCGAATGGCTTTTAGAACTGGAGTTACTACGGCGCCCTCATTATGATTCAATAAAGAGATGAGGCGAGGGACGAGTCCCGCTTCGACTATTTCTTGAATGATTTCGTTTGGACCATCAGTGAGGAACGCTAGAGCCCAGCAGGAATAATGTAGAGTTTCTGGGTCGTCGTGAGAAATTAAGATACCCAAAGCGGGGAGAAGCTTCCGAACAGCAGGGACACTGAGATGAGGCTTACGGCACAAATTGGACAAGGTCCATGCGGAAACGGAAGACAACGTAGACTAGGAACGAAATATTTCATGCATGAGATTGAATTTTTAAAGTTAGGAAGTAATATTACCCATGTATCATGCTCGATCAAGGAAACTAGAGGCTTCGTAATGCCTTGTTCGATAACATAATCTCGTAGATCTGGACCGTCACCGGCAATACTACCGAGAGCCCACATAGCTGGTTCGACCAAATCCGATTTGAGCGTCAAAGTTGTAAAATCATTTGAGAAGATGTTGTCAGAAAATGATCCTAACAAGGAAATGAATTTATCTGTAGCCCCAGTCCTAACAACAGCTTTGGTCTGCTCAGATGGGCCTGAGACAATGATTGCTAGGGACCATGCTGCTTCCAATTGCAGCTCAGGTCTAAAAAAAGAAAATGATTGGAGTTAGGAACTTTTTTTTAAAACTGATTTTAAACAGTAACATACGCGCTGTCACGGTTGAGGAATTGTACTAGCTTCGGAATACGAAGCAAAATGTTCAGCGGTGGACACTCAGATTCCATGCAGAGGTTTTCACGTGCAGCACGAGTAGCAATCATCTCCTGATATTCATCACCGCTGTCAATGCCTTTCACCAAAGAAGAAATGTTTATAGCAAATATGCTGCATAAAAGGAAGCGACATTTACGTACCACAGACAATTTCTTCAATACTCATGCTGGCTGACGGCGAATTTGTCGATTCCACGCAATAATGATCCCTAGATAAAAGATTGTTTTAGCCTACTCTAGCACTTTCTTATTTCAACTTATCATTAATTATTCTGCTTACATAGTGGTGGGTTGGATTGTTTTTGGAAATAAGGCATCAACGTTTCGTCGAATCACGCGCTCAACTTTTTCTTCCGGGCAACAGCTCAGTGAGTGACAACCACAACAATTGAAACAAACAGGACCGTTGTAACTCTCTGAACCCAAAATACCATATTGTTGGAGCTCGTACAAAACACGACCTAAACCCAAGCGTGGACGCTCGGTGGATGGAGTCTCATGACTCTCATCTGTGTAGTATGAAAATAAAAAATTAACCTGTTCATCGATTTTGTAACTAATCGAAACTTGTTACTGAAATGTAAAATATCAACTTCATACCAAGATGCGATTGACTCGGAATATTGCTGCCTACTGTTCCTCTACAGGGTGTTTCAAATGCATCCGGTTGGCCTGATAAGTGCGGATTCATAACATCGATGAAATGGGAACAACCAGCTTGCTGATCCATAGCAGATTCTAATCCTCGAGCGGCAGTTGCGGCCCCAAGTCCAGGCAAAGCGGATTGATCCTCTAGATAAGCAGTCATGGTGACATTGGAAACAGCACCAGCCAATTGAGTGACTTGACCCATGGGAATATGAGCAGGAGTATCGGATGGAGGCACTATGGGCCCAGCTGGCATTGGTTTTTCAATCTTTTGGATATTTAAGCATAACTCAAAGTTGGTGGGACAAACAGTGAATAAATGTTGAATATTTCTTACCCCGTTTGAATGATTCAACAACCAGAGGAGAAGGGCTTCCTCATCGAAAGATTCCACTTCTGATGGCTGTTTGTTTTCAATGGTGTCTGAGGAATGCTGGAACTGATGAGACATTGTTACAATATGAGGGAGACGTTGAGTTGAGGGTTGAGTAGAGACAGTAAACTGTAAATTGAATTTAGTAATTGTTGTTTTTCATTGATAAACTTAACAAATTAACAAGGTTCTCACATCTCAGTGTTGTTTGCACTCACAGATGCAATCGTTTCACTAGCAGCTATGACTTTTGAATAATTCTCGACTGAGCTGTTGCCTCTGGGTCACTCACTTTGATAGACTGGCTCTGGAGAGAAAAAATAACTCAATTCAAACTTATCCCTTAAACTGTAATTAACAGTATAGATTAATGACCTCTGTTTTACTTACTACTGATCCATTTTTGACGTCATACGGATTACATACACCCTCGAACTGTGGAGGCTCCTTTAGAGTTTGTGTTCATGTAAGTTTTTAGCCTTATCACTATACATCACTTCGAACTTTCAGATACTGGAAATCACGACTGAATAAAATCAGAATCAAACATGAAAAGATAAACATTAGCACGTGACGTAGGGCCTTTGTCAGCTACAACAATTCTTGTTCACGCGGCACGCCACTCGGCAGAGACTACGAACAAAGGAAGGAGAATATCTTCCCCATGCCCAGATCTTCCCCCCCTCCCCTTCCCGTACTTCTTGAGATTGCCGATGAGGGCAGGTCGTACGTTGGGGGGGGGAACAATTACTATTAATTACTTCTAGATATTTAACTAAAAACAAAAATTTATAATAAATTTAAAAAAAATGGTTGTAGCGGGGAACAGGTAGGTACGTCGGATAAGGCGTCACTTGGTGATCAGCGACCACCAGAACATCTTAGGAACCGAGTTCGATTCCCCAGTCTAATGAATTTACCAACACCGATTACCGGCAGATGGCGACACTCCAAATATTGAGATATTCCAATGAGTATTTGAATGATTCATTGTATATCTGTATGTTGTTACGCGATACTGTGGCATGAATAGAGAAAAAAAAGATTAGCAAACACATTATGTTATGGCCATGGTTCATGCACATGGGGACATGTATATACGGACTACTGTGGTCATAACAGCACATCAGTAGAGTCGTAATCATGTCTTGCGCTAATCGAGGAACTAACTTCCCGCCTCTCAGTCTACGGACCAAAAAGGGAGTTCAAATTTTTTTTTCGTTTTTTTCGTTTAGTCAAATTAGTTTAGATGAAAAGAATTTGGGAATTGAAAATAACTGTCGAAATCCAGTGTTTAGATTTAATTCCTTTTTCACTCACACTACACACACACCCTCACTTGGTGCCTTGGATTAGCTTGTAATAGGATTTAAACAACAACAACGGGGAACAACCGCGAATCGATTCAATTTTTCTGCAGATTAAAATAAAAGACTTTTAAATTTAAAATATTTTTATTTTATTCAAGAATTTTTCATTAAATCTTTCAATTTTGTAGCTTGTTGAAATCGTTGAAATGTCTGCAATTAATAATTCAATTCATAATTTTTAAATTATTATTTAGTTTACAGTAATTTTTTTTATCAGGATTTTCTTCGAAATTGATAAAAGTTTTAAATTTAGCTGTAGCAAAATAATATCGTCATGGATAGGAATATCTGTAAATGCACCAATCAACCAAAAAAAAGTAAAAAACAGCTATAGTAGTACTTTTCAATTTTTAAATAATAATTACAAAAAAATCCTTTAGAAATATTCGATTAAAGGATAATATGTTAGATATTTAATAGACGCTTTAAAAAAATGAGTAATGGAGGGGACAAGGTAGGTATAACGGATAAGGCGTCGCTTGATGCTCAGTACATCTTGAGACACGAGTTCGACTCCCCAGGTGGATAGAATCACCCTCTCCGATTGCCGTCAGATGGCGTTTGCCCGCACATCCAGTGGTGAGAAATAGCTTCAATGAACCACCATGGGCAACCATCGTGTGTCATTATGCTATGTTTGCATGATTAGAGAAAAAAATAGATTAGCAAACCATTAAGGTGCCTATGGCCATGGATCATGCACATGGGGACATGTATATACGTACTACTGTGTTATTAGAGCACATCAGTAGAGTCGTAATCATGTCTTGCGCTAATCGAGGCACTAACTTCCCGCCTCTCGGTCTACGGACCAAAAAAGGGAGTTCACATTTTTTTTTCCACCCAATCGGGCAGTTTCCGTTTCCGCGTTATCATTGAGCGACGTCCCACTACAACTTTTTCTTTTTTTTAAATTTTATCCTACGAAAATTATGACATATTATCTAATTAAATATTAAACGGATATTTTGAATTCGGATATTGCTGCATTGTGAAACAATTGATATCAAATTCAAAAACGAAAATCAATATGCACAGCATGTAGATGTCTGTCTGACTGTTCCCGCCAGCACATCTTCAAATGGATAATTCAGAAATTGAAGTCTGTCGGAAAACCTAAATCTGAGTTAAGTGTCTCGTCAAGGTGTTCCGGAGGGAAAAGTGACACTTCGTCATAAGAGAGATTAAAAGCCCTCCTCCCTATAGTTTTCACTCGTTATATTTGTTATCTATTTCTCCACTTAATATATATTTAAGAGATAGACAGACACATTAGACCGATAAGAACATCCCCCTTCAAAAACACAATAACAGCGAACTGATAACGAAACGCAGTTGCATTTCAGTTTTTAAAAAGGTGGGCAACGGAGTGAAGAATTTCAAAATGCTAATGGAGTGGAAGGAAGTAAACTAAGAACCAAAAATGACTAGTCAGAAACAACAGATTATACCGTTTATTGAAGTGTCACTTCGAGCGCCGGCGGATGTGAGCGTTTCGTCATCACGACGCTAATCGCAGCGGTGACTCGGGACAAAAGTCTGACGTAGAACTAAAAAAGGTATATCGTAGGCGTCCGTCTTGTATATTTTGTGATGACTGCAGTAACTTTGGGATATTGAAGAAGAAGTCGTGCCCTATACGAGTGACATAGTTTCAACGCTCCGGCACACGGGAAAATGAATTGCCGGTTCAATCTCTTCATCGCCTTAGTGTTGGCCCTGTACTTGACCACCGCCAATTCCACCAGTATCTCTATAGCTAATAACGCTTATTCAAATATAGTAGTGGCTATTTCTCCCGACGTGCCCAACACCTGGTCCGAAACCATCCTGAAAAACATTCAAGTAAAATTATCGAATTATCAAATATTTATTTGTTCATCTGAAATTTTAATTTTTATTCATCATTTTCTTGGATCCAGTTGATGATAAGAAGAGCATCGAGTGTCCTGTACCGAGCTACCGAAAAGCGAGCTTACTTCAAAGATGTTCGCATCCTTGTTCCGGAATCTTGGAGCAATATCCGCGCCAATCTCAGCACATGGGAAACATATTCGGTCAGTAATGGCTTATTTTTATTTTGAATCGAATTTAATATTGAATTATTTTTGAATTATTTTTAATATTCACCTCTCAGGAGGCTGACGTACGAGTAGCACCACCCAGATCGACTTATGGCAACACGCCCTATACCGTCCAATCGGGCGGATGTGGCCAACCGGGCGAGTACATCCATCTGACGCCGGACTACCTCCGCACGGCGACAGATCCCAATACAACGGCAACTTACGGGCAGCCTGGTAATATAATGCGACGTTATTTGCATTTGAAAATTAATAATTTTTTGTTATGCAATTATTACGTCACATAGAAAAGGTATTTGTTCACGAGTGGTCTCACCTGCGCTATGGCGTTTTCGACGAGTACGGTTACCAGGGCGACAAGAAATATCCGCTGTTCTACAAGGAGCCCAACGATCAAGAAATCCAGGTCAATCTGTGCTCCGACACTCCTCCCATCTTCACTACAAAGTATGTATTGCTTTAATTATGCAATTTAAAAAAAATAGTTCAATAGTTTATTCGAATTTTTAGGGACCTCGTTACTCAAGGCCCGTGCAAAATCGATCCGGCCACTGGTGTCTACGACAATAATTGCGCTTACCAACTCTCACCGGCATTCTTACCGGATTCCTCGCTCATGTCCGTTCACTCGCTCGATTCGGTATTGATGAACAACTCAATTTTCATTTGATGATTGCATTTGAATCTAATCATTTGATTTGTTCCCGTTTAGGTGGTGGATTTCTGCAAAGAAGACCAGGCATTGGGCCACGTCTTCGACGCACCCAACAAACACAACGCCATGTGTGGAGGGGCCAGCACCTGGACGGTTATCACTTTGCATCCTGATTTCGCCATGAACAAGTTTGTTATCAACCAGCACTTATTTCATTATTATTTCAAAAATTCACTTTGAATTATTTTATTTTGATTTCAGTAATCCGCCAAACGATGTGGTCTTTATAGAACCCAATTTCCAGATCGTCCGGTCAAGCGGCTCACGGTTCGTGCTCGTCTCAGACACCTCGGGCAGCATGAACGATTACGTAAATAATCATGTATAGACTTTCTATCATATGTCCACGGTGTTCATGAAAGATATTGATTGTATAGAACCGGATCGTCAGATTGTACGAGTCTTCCCGCCGATGGATCAAGTACGACATTTCCGACGGCAGTAAACTCGGCATGGTCCAATTCGCGTAATTAATAATTTTGTGAATTATCAATTTGTCCTTATTTATTTTTTACCGTAATTTTATTTTATTATTAATTTCAATAGATCAAATGCTAAAATTCTTAGCCCGATCGTAGAGATAAACGGTGACGCAAGTCGTGAAGCTCTCATAGCTCGTTTACCCGTTACAGCGGTTGGCGGAACTTGCATTGGGTGTGGCCTGCAAAAAGCATTGGATGTAAGTATTATTACATATATTGTTTTTACGCGCCAAAATTCAAATTTGATCGATTCATTTGAACGAAAGCTGCTGAGACCTGGTGGACCAGGTGGGGTTATTCTACTTCTAACCGACGGAGAGGAAACAGATAGGCCGTTCATCAACGATGTCATTTCCGACGTGATTAAATCGGGTGCTCGAGTCGTTTCCATCGCATTCGGGTATATTTTTCTGATTTAATTCAGTCAATTAATTCTAAAATCATTATGGCGTCTTTTATAGGAGGAAAGCTGAAGACAAAATTGAAGATTTAGCCACGAAAACGAACGGTAAAAGTTACTTCATCGACGACAACGATTCCAGTCAAGGTCTTAACGACGCTTTCATCGGCTCACTCACTTACCAGCCGGCCGTCTCTGCCGATCAGATTGTTGTCCTGGTAAATTATTCCATTTGAGCGCAAATTTCCAGTCGATTGAATTTAGCAAAATTTCATTTCAGCTGTTTCAACGGCAGTACCAGAACGTGACTGAGACGATCAATGAAAATTTCTCGGTCGACTCGACAGTCGGTCGCAATTTCATTTTCCGCATTGATTACACGCAAAAGAATTACCTGAGATCGTTCAGCTTGAAATCGCCCAGCAGAGACGTCTACTCTCATCTCGTCTACGACGACGTCGCCAAAGTGGCCATGTTCAAACTGGCCGAAGCTGAAGTAAATACGCTAAAAAGTTGTCACGCCCAAAAAGAAATCAAATTAATTCATAAATTTCAAGGTGGGAAAATGGTATTTTACTTTGACAGTGACCAGCTCCACTGTTGACGCTGCAGCCGTTCACGTCACTTCTCAGACGAGATCAACAACAACGGCCCCCATCACAACCGAATGTTACGTCCCTGATGGTAATTAAATAATTAATTTAACACCCTACAATCATTTTTGATTGCGTATTAATTGAATGTTTCCCGTCGCAGGTAATACGTCGAATAATACCGACACGAGTCGGGTGAGAATCTTGGCCAAAGTGATGCAAGGCGCCAATCCCGTCGTTCGTGCCAAAGTCAAGTAAATTATTCGTTTTCTGTTTTCTTGGCCAGTTTTATAATTATAAAGGTAAATTATTCGGTCATTATAGGGCGCGTGTTGAAATGCCTTCCGGTCCGGCGGAAGTCATCGAACTGTTGGACAACGGAGCGTCGGCCGACACGACGGCCGACGACGGCATCTACTCACGTTACTTTGTGTCGGCCACGACTCAGGGGCGCTACACCGTCGAGTGCGAAATTTGGAGCGATGGATCGGCTTACGTCAACGTCGCATCCTTCACCAAATCGAATCCTCAAACGAGATCAGCAACATCCAGGATGACCGGATTGTTCACCCGAATGGCCGACGGTGGCTCTTTCAAGGTTTAGACTTAATCAAATTGTTTCAAACAACATTCCCAAAATTTGGAAATTAATTTGTAACACTACAACAGATGGCGCAATCAGTTTCCAGCAGTGTCGACAATTATCCGCCCTCGAGAATCACCGATTTGTTCGTTGTAGACGTGCAAAATAATCCCGAAACGAACGTCACCATCCAATTTACAGCACCCGGAGAAGATTTAGATTTCGGAACAGGTATTTGGAATAATTCATTTTTAATCCATTCCGAATTTTATTCAAATTTATTTTGATTGCCGCTTAGCTTCGAGTTACGAAATTCGATACTCGCCGGTGTTCAACGACCTCCGCGCAGTTAATTTCGGTTCGAAAACCGACAATTCGACGCTGGTCCAGCAGGAGCACGTCCTGAACGGTTCCCTGCAGCCGCTGGAATCCGGTTCCATGCAAATCATCTCCTTCGTCATGAAAGTGGAGAGTTCCAGCTCGGCCAAGACTTACTACGTCGCCCTGAGAGCGCTGGATCGGAGCGGCCAGGCCGGAACGGCGTCCAACATCGTCTCCGCTCAATTATACCCATCCGGCGACGGCCCGGCGTCGAGCTTGTCGACCAAAGCCATTATCGCCATCGCCGTCGGATCTCTGCTCGGCTGCCTTCTCATTGCCGCCATTGCCTACCTTATCGCTCGGAAAAAATACCTGTCCTACGACGAAGCCAAAACCCGGCCTTAGTTTGTCATTTTTTTTTATTATTTTCTAAATATATATGAACTTTGTGTAATTTATGAAATTATCTTTTTGCAATAAAATTTTGATGGTATTTTTAAAAAATGAAATAAAATCCTTAGTTCTTGACCGAACAATATTTATTGAAACAATCTCTTGCACAGCTGATAATATATGAAACCAACCGGTTTAATCAACGCTTTAACAAATTAATGCTGACCTAATTTACCTAGGCGCGCGGCTTTCATGTCGAAATCATATAGATGCAACTATGTAGGGGCGATCCAATATAATTCTTACACAAATAAAAAGATTGTGGAGTTGGGGACGTAATATATCCAAACAGTCAAATGTAGAGAGAGAGCAGAAGATAATGGACGCGCCAACCAATTTCAGATTTCGATAAGCGCCTAGCTCGAGATTATACACGTTGCAGCGTTGACTGGCCATCGTCAAATAACTCTACATACATTTGTTTTTTTTACAGCGTGTTTCAACAACGCGAGATAACGTCAAACGCATAGAGTCAAACCGCAGTGTTTAGTTCTATACTCGCCCAGTCTGATAAAATGGTTCGATGGACGCTCACGCTTCGGTTTTGGGTCTCGCTGTTGATGATCAGTTCCGGACGATGGATTGGAATGGATGCGAGTCGAGTGACTATGACCCAATCCGGTTACAATAACTTGGTGGTGGCCATCAGTTCGAAAACGCCCGCGAGTCAATCGACAATTATCATCGACAACATTAAGGTATTTCATTCATTCATTAGGTAGTTTTGATTTAAAAAACAATTTCATTCAAAGACTTGCGTTAGAAAATGATATCGGAAGCTTCTCCGGTGCTCTACGTGGCGACCGAGAATCGAGCTTACTTCCAAAGTGTCCACATTTTAATTCCAGCCGAATGGGACCACGACAAGGCTAGTCCCAGCACTTGGGAAACGTTCAACGTCCGTAAAACAAAATTACCCCATTTCCGTCATTTCCACCCTAACGTTGATTTGTTTTTTCTTGTTTTGTTACACATTGTCACTGATGGAAATCTAGACGGCTGACGTCATCGTGGACACACCCAATCCCATGCGCAAAGATCTGCCCTACACGGAACACAACGGCAAATGCGGCGAAACTGGTCAGAGAATTCACTTCACTCCGGACTACGTGGCCACTCTCTCGGAAGGCAAGAACAATATTCAATACGGAGACCCAGGTAAATAATACATATACGTTTTGACTGAATTTGAATTTTAAATATGTATCTGTTGCTGGTGTTCCTTGTTAAAAAGGCAAAGTCTTCGTTCACGAATGGGCCCATTATCGCTACGGCATTTTCGACGAGTATGGAATGGCTGGCGGAAAGTATCCGCTCTTCTACCGCCAATCGGGCTCTTCCTTAATCGAGCCCAACATCTGCGCTAATTACCCGACCATGTTCAGCGAGTATGACATTAGAACCAACACTGCACCCTGTCAGCCCGATCCGGCCACAAACCTTTACGACGACAATTGTCGATTTAAGTTGGACCGAGATTTTTTGCCGGAAACTTCGCTGGCTTCCTATCACCAAATTAAATCAGTGAGTATTATATTGATATTTTATGTATTTTATAGACCTATCAATGAATGAGAAATTGAGTTAGTAAAGTGATGATTCATATTGCTGATTCGTGACAATTTTTAGGTGGTTCATTTTTGCAAGGACGACCAAGCGCATCCGCACAGGATGGGCACTCAAAACGAGCACAATGACAAGTGCAACGGGGAGAGCACCTGGACGGTCATCATGCGGAGCCCCGACTTTGCGGATGTAAAGTAAAAACTTGATTACTTAAACTTACAGCACGCAAGAAATAATCGCAGCAAAATGAGACGTGATTAATGGAATTACAATCGACATTGTCCAACTCAATTTTTCGTAAGAGTAGAAAGGATAAAAATACTCCACTCAATCCACTGCTGCCGACGGTATTCCGGATCGTCAAAGGGACCGTTTCGCGTTTCGTTGTCGTCATGGACGTTTCCGGCAGCATGAAAGAATACGTTAGTGGCCAGAACACAAATAATAAAATAAATTATTGTTTGAATTTCGATGGAATTTGTGCCATAATATTTGACAAAACTAGCTAACATAATCGAATATACGTTTAGAACCGGATTGGAAAATTGGACGAGTCCGTCCGCGCCTGGATCAAAACTGATTTCCCAAGCGGAAATCAATTGGGAATGGTCCAGTTCAGGTTTGTTTTAAAAATTGAAAACAGGTTACATTTTATTGCGTGAAAATTATAATCAATTGTTTGTTTGTTAATTTTTTTTATAAGTTCGAATGCTGAAATTTTAAGTGACCTGCGAATGATTGCAGACGAGAAATCACGCGAAGAAATGATGGCAAAAGTGCCCAAAGAGGTTTTCGTGGCCACTTGCATTGGGTGTGGCCTCCAACTGGCGATGCAGGTGTGTCAAACAAATTATATCATCATCAAAAGCCATCAAGCAATCGCTGCTAATTGATAATCACAATGTTTTCTCAATTGGCAGATGCTAAAGGATGGTGGGATTATCGTCTTGGTAACGGACGGCAAAAATTCACCCGGTTATCACGACATTTCTGACGTGAAGAAGGACATCGTCGATGCCAAGATCCGCGTCATCACCATCGCCTATGGGCGAGTCTAAAATTAATTGAAAATTCAATTATAGCCATTTTTATAAATTTTTCGACTGACTCGACAGGAGTGAGGCGGACAAGAATGTCGAGCATTTGGCTGACGTCACTGGCGGTAAAAGTTATTTCATCAAGGACGATGACAGCAGTGAAGCCCTACAACAGGCATTTGTGGGCGCTTCGACCTACCAGTTGACCGTGAAAAACGAGGACTTGATATTCAAATTGTTCGAAAAAGAATTGACGGCCAGTGGTGATCAAACGGATTTGACGGATGAATTCGTTGTCGACGACACAGTCGGACGAAATTTAAAATTGAGCGTATTCAACTTGGATGATGAAATGAGTGTCGAATCTGTCGAGCTAACTGGACCTGATGGCGACGTCGTGAACAATTTCGTTTTCGACACGACCACCGCTACACTCACTGTCGAATTGGCGAAGGCAAACAATACAATTCTATGCGAACAATCGTCTAGAAATTGAATTAACACGACGATATTTTACAGATCGGGCAGTGGTCCCTGAAAGTGAGCTTGAAAAGTTCCCAGTCTAAACCGGTTCTAGTCACCGTGACGACTCGGTTGCGCCCGGATGTTACAACGCCCATCAAAACTGAATGCGTTATTCCAAGTGGTATAATATTTAATTCTTTAATAATCCTTTTCTTTAGATTTTGGTTTTAAATATTTGTCCCTATATACCTGCCGTTGATTAGGAAGTGATATAAGAGACGCAAATGAGAAGAAGATTATTATTCAGGCCAAGGTTTTGAAAGGAACTCATCCAGTCACGGGAGCATCAGTCAAGTAAATTTGCCTATTTTGTTCTTAAGTTTAACTGTGTCGTTTTCATTTTCTAAACAATATCAAACGCATATTGAAGAGCTTTTGTGGTGAAACCCAACGGTGACACGGCGATCTTGGACTTGCTGGACAACGGCAGCGATGCGGATGGCACGGAAGACGATGGCGTTTATTCCAAATATTTTGCCTATCCCAATCAACAGGGACGGTACACAGTCAAGTGCCAAGTGAACAGCAATCACAAGTCATTCGAGATTCTGGGCTTTATCGGCTCGGCCAGTCCTCAACTCTTCGGTAATTCATTCATTGCGCATGTCCTTATTACATTTACAGTCGCAAATTAATTTTGTATTTATAGATCCTCAAATTGATGAGACGATCATTGGAGAAGTCGAAAGAATTCCAATGGCAGATTTTACCCGAATCGCTTCAGCTGGCTCGTTTCAGGTTTGTTTTTTTCTGACTATAAACTCATCCGGAAATGTTAATTTTTGAATTGATTCGTTGGCTCAATTAGGTGGGTATCCCAGTCTCCAGTGATGACTCCTACCCTCCAGCTAAAGTCACCGATCTGTCGGTTATGGTCGTCAACGACACCACCAAAAATATTTCAATCGCATTGAAATGGACCGCTCCAGGGGATGATCTCGATTCCGGCACAGGTCTAATTATGCTGAGTAATTTACAAAATTCGCCACTTACATTTGCCTTGGTATTTCATTTGCGCAGTTTCTTACTACGAACTCAAGTATTCCGATGTCGTCACTGATGTCATGAACTCCAACTTTAACAACGAATCTGCCATTCGGGGGAATCGATCCATCATCACGGAAGAGGATCTCGTCGCCGGTTCGCTCCAGCCGAGCCAGGCCGGCGTCCAGCAAACGGCCACATTTCAGCTGACGGACGTCCAGCGGGAGAGACCCTATTACTTGTCTCTGCGGGCCGTGGACAAGGCGGACAAAGCCGGCCAAGTGTCCAACTTGGTCGTTTTCTTCATCCCGGACAAAACGTTGGTAGTTTCAACGAGGAATACCGAAGACGACAGTTGGGAAGAAGCGAATCCTGAAGACGACAGTAATTCGGGAGAAGCGGTTGATCCCGAAATTAACATTCACATCAATTCTAATGAGCCGAGTTATCGTCTAGGTGCGTTATTAATTGCAGCGACCAGTCTGATTTTGATCGTTTGCTTGTGCGTGGCTTTGCTGATGGTCGTCGTCAAACACACGCAGGTGTACCGTTACGACGGCATTCCTGCCTAGTTCAATTCACAAATTGTTTTTCTCCACCGCGGATCTACATTTACTACATACTGTATTTGTCTTTAAATCATCCGTTTTGCTTTTTGATACATAGTTTTTTTTTACTTTACACACAATTTCTTTTGGATTAAATATTTTTCACTGAATTTCACATGAAGAAATTATCTTATAGCGAAACTAGTCTTTTCTCTCGTTTGTTTAACAATTTCAAAATTTGTAATTAATAATGCCAATTTTTGTGATGCACCGCGGAGGAGAATAAGTATATAGAGACATTTATAGCACTTTCTATTAGTTGAGTATATCCGTTTATTGTCAATACTGGCAAATGCTTTTGTAATTTTGTTTTTTAAAATATTTAGCTATTTTTAACAAGTGAAATTATTGTATCATTTAATTGGATTTGTGGAGAAAATCCGAGGAACATCAACTTTAGTAGAGAGCCTTCAGTAACTTGGTAGACACATCGGACTTGTCATCCGCAGCAGTTCCGTAATACCTTGAAACCTTCATTTAATATTTTTATTGAAATTATTATTGATATATTTTTTAAATCTGTCAGTCATATTTCTATTGGCACTTTGATTAAGTTGTAAAAAAAATTGTCACAGTTTTGATTTACCTGAACCGAGTCCGAGGTCCGCCTTCCGTCCCGTAAATTCCAAGGTAAATTCACGTATCCAGCCGACGTAGTTGACGTAAATTTGTTTTTAATCTCAGTTTCATTAGAAGATGCCATAGACTTAAAAGGCATACCGTTCTCTGGCTTGTTATTCCACGCAAATAGAAAATTACCAGCCATTATATTTGTCGACGGATAATTTGGCACTTGGAGAAAAATCGTTTAGCTCACGAGGAGACGATATATAGTTATGACACAGGTGATGGTGGCGGATGTTTCGACTGGTGTGAGCGCAAGTTCTTTTATACCACAGACTTTTTCTTCTCTCCGTTTCACCACACCGCTGGAGGATGGAAGTAACTGGACACGAGCGGTGCGTACAGGAAATTTCGAAAGTCAGCTCATGCAAATGATTAGCTACTAGCTAGCGAGACTGTTGCTATTAGATATTCCCGTGCTCCGTGAAGGACGAATGAAAGGCTCTGAAGGAAGTTGTACATGTAGGATGAACAAACTGAAATTAGGACAAAATAACTAGCGCGAAATAATTATTCAGAAACGACCAATTCAAATTATCTTAATTATAATTGGTTACATGCAATTAATAACTTATTCGTTCGTTCCGGACCACATTTAAATTTCGTGCATTGAAAATTATTT
This sequence comes from Daphnia pulicaria, assembly GCF_021234035.1. Taxonomy (NCBI): domain Eukaryota; kingdom Metazoa; phylum Arthropoda; class Branchiopoda; order Diplostraca; family Daphniidae; genus Daphnia; species Daphnia pulicaria. The sequence goes on along the minus strand of NC_060919.1, from coordinate 1,174,261 downwards.
TGAAAAGTCATTTAAAAATACTTGACGGACTAGATGTGATTTGTATCAAATGAAATTTTAATCTGATTTCTCGGAAAAGAATTTCGGAAATTTGAATAACCTTCCGGTCCTTTTTTTGTTGCGGCCGTTTTTGAGTTTGACACGTGACAACTGGAGAAACCGGTGCATCAGGAAATTACAATTGTATGTTTATAATGAAATTTAATTGTAAGACGAATTTTTAATTTCATTATAAGGGTATATACCAGAGTTGTTGTAGAGGGATGAGCCCGGGTGTTCTAACAGCAAAAATAACCATTTTGTCATTGACCTACAAAGCCGTGCGGACCCTTTCACCTCTTGTTTTCTCTTACATATACTAAAGCTGTACAAGTCGGTACCAGGACTACGGCTAATTGGTTTAGAAACGTGTAACTATACAATACTATATATGAGTTTCAGCAACGTCGTGTTCTTCCGAAAACGGACGAAGGAATTGTGCCGTCAAAGGCCATGAGAGCCTCGAGCGGTATTACTACTTCCTCAGCGTTATTTTGTCTTGACAGTTGTACACCGGCAACACAGCTGTTATTTATCCACCATGTATAAACTCGCAATTTTCTCTGAGTTTTCTCTTGCGCAATATTTGCAGTAAAGGACCTTCATGCGAAATGGCGCTCGTAATACCTTCGTCCGTGCCAGCGGGCGCCTGGTACGCTCGGGAACGGTCGGCGTGACAATCACGTGCCTCAATATTAGCAATGTCTTTTATAGCAACTCTTGTCCTTGATTTGATTTTGATAGTTTTTGCCAAAGGAGCTGAATTTTTTTGGCTCATATTATATCGAGCGTATTACGTGTTTTGCTATTATGTATTCAGGTAGGATATTACATGCGCCGTCGGCGTGACTTGCAGTTTCTAGGAATCTGTTCTGCTTTATGTTTTGGCAACTTATACGCGGACCTCCAAATTGGGCGAACGGTTGGTGTCATGTAACAACATAAAATAGATGTTACCGAACATTTCAGGTTGTTTAATTGTGTTATGTATGATTGCTTTACTACATTTATGTACAGACTTAAACTTTCAAGTTTCCTTTTATACTGAACTTTTAACTCATAGAACTAAAAAAATGCGGACAAACAGTCAGAATGGATCGGGGCTGCTGTCGAGGGAAGTCATACGGATGAGAGAGAAAGGATGCACAGAACCGGCATAGTAACGGTAAATTATGCAAAGATGATGTAACGTCTCACTTTCAAAAGTCCATCATTTTCAAAAGGACTAAATCAACAGAAACAAACACATTTTTGAAAATACAAATGTTTATTTCGACCGTCATTTGTTCCTTTTTAAAAATTTCGTTCTGTGGTAAAAGCTTGCAAAAAGTATAATTGATATGTAGCTGTCGTTCTTGGCAAATGTAAGAATTCTTGGGCGTTGCCATGGTGGTTATTCCGTGCGAAATAATTCCTAAGACTAGTTTACAGGACTCCGGCGGCTTTGAGGTCTGCGAGCATCTTGACGACGTGCTCGGGCATGGGTGGAGGAGTGGGGAGGTGGTCGCCGGTGGCCTGGAATCCGTTTTCATCGGCCACCCAATTGACGGTGAGGACGACGCCGTCGGGAGTCGTGAACGAGTAGGAGCCCTTGGACACGGTCCCGATATCCTCCGGTTTGGGTCCAACTTGTTTCTGGTTGCCACTTTCAGACACTTTGGTCCCATCCGCAGACTCGAAACTGATTTTGACACATTTTTTAAAATTTTGAAATGACATTAGGATCTTAATAAGATTAACTTACTCGAAGGAGTAGCTGCCGTCGGCGTTCATTTCGCTGTTGGACGACACAATTTCGATGGGCTTCTTCCCTTATGAAAACGCCCCTATGATGAATCATTGAATATCCACTGATTTACCAATGATTTATTTGTCAATGATTTTTCAACGGCAAATTCGGACATGATATTGTTTTGACTTTCGATGACTAATTCATTGATTAAACAATGATATGTTTGCTTGATTTTGGTGATTTTATCCTGACTTCACATTGACTTTCAGTTGGTTTATCAACGATAATTATTTGTGATAAGGATTTTCCAAAGACTTTTTAAAGATTCTTCTATGATTTGTATTGATATTTGGTAAGATTTTTAGATAACGGTTCAATGATTTTGAAATTACTTTAAGCTGCTATTTCATTGACATTTTATATGACTCTTTAAATTACTTTTTAATGACTATATTATATATGATTGTTAATGACTTTCTAATGGCGTTATTAGGATATTTATTAGATAATTTCATGGATTCCAAATGATAATCGATTGAAAAAAATGTGACTTTTAATTGACTTGTATTTCTATTTCGTGGTGATGTTTAATGACATTTACGAAAAGGAACAGCGCAGAACATTCAAATATTTCAACTATTCGTTGAATCATCCGTTGATTTCTCCATGGCGTTGGCTTTTCGCTTCAGATCTCGTACTTTATATCCTAGGATGGTTAAGATTTTCTTCCGGTCTGACTCCGGAAAGCGGGCCATGACAAATTCTAAAACAGGCATAGTGCCAAGCACTCTTTTATACACATAATAAAAAAATGAAAGAATTAAGATTGCATACCGCATATATCGTCTACTTTGTCTGCGTCCAATTTCGGGTCGTCTTTGGATAACTGCTGATTTCCTCCTTTTACAACTGACTTTGCCAATACTTCATTAGGGAAGCAAAATGTAAGGCAAGCTCTTGCAAGTAATGAGGACTTGTATTTGCTTTTCAATTCCCTTTCTTGTTTTGTGTTTAAATTAAGCTTCGCCTGCAAAACATGGTAAATAGTAAAAGTACTGGGACTAAATATAAATAATAAGACTCACCACTGTAGAAATCACTTCATCCTTCCATTCCGCTATTGGCTCAGAGGCTTTGTTGGATTTAGAAGATCTTGCAGTTTCTTCGATCTTTTCCGGCAAAGCTGTAATGATATTAATGAAAAGATATAAAGCATTCGGTGGGGAAATAAATAATTACTTTTTGTTACTTGTTTGCAAGAATAAGTTCAGTTTAGTTAATTTAGCAATCTCTGAATCCTTTTCTTTCAGCTCAGCCTGTGCTAGATCAATCTCTGAATCCTTTTCTTTCAGCTCAGCCTGTGCTAGAGCAATCTCTGAATCCTTTTCTTTCAGCTCAGCCTGTGTCATTTGTTTGTAGTTTTCGAATTGTTTCTTTGTTTCTTGTAATTCTCTCTCTGTTTTGAAAATTTTGTTAATGTATACATCCTTTTCACGTGCATCTTCACTTCCCGATTCGTGCTTGTCTTCCTTGCCATCTTTCCTGCCATTTTTCCTGCCATCTTTCTTGCCATCTTCCTTACCATCTGTCTCATCTTCTTCCTCATCTTCACATGTGTCATCTGTTAGTTTGGTTTCATTATCTTCATTTGAATCACTATCTGAGACCTGTTTATCTTCTTCAGCCTCTTCCTTAGCCTCTTTCTCTAACATTTCCATAAATTCTTCAACATGTTTCTTGGCATCGTGGTTGCACAAAGCTTTTGTTCCTTTTAATCAGACATGACAAGTATAAATATCAAAAAATTAAAAAAATTTCTAAGAATACTGTATTACCATGCCTCAAAACACGTCCCAGATGCAGTTGAAATTCATCGTCAGATATGGAGAGTCTATCTTCAATTGATGCTTCGATTCTGGGATTGTATAATTGATTTTTATCAATCACAGTGGCATCTGGCTGTACACTGTAGGCCACTTTACCTCGAACTAAGAATTAATAATATAAAATAATTAGTTGTGTACGTCAAGGGTTTTTACAGACAGTAAAAAAAAATTACCTTTCTTACTCCACACTACAAGTACGAATTGTGAAGTTTTAACGTTCTTATCTGAATCCTTTTTTGAACTTTTAACGTTCTTATCTGAATCCTTTTTTGAAGTTTTAACGTTCTTATCTGAATCCTTTTTTGAAGTTTTAACGTTCTTATCTGAATCCTTTTTGGGAGGCATAGTAGATGATAGCCAAAAAACATCACTGAATAGCGTAAGAAGTAAGAACGTAACGTGTAAGAACTAAGAAGACGCTTTTTAGCAGAAAACTATCTAAGAATTGTCATTTGGTAGAGACCGTTGCCAAACTTTATCTACTGCTTGGCAGTTGCCAAATTTAACTAAATATGTCACCAAAGCCGTTAGGTGGCTAATTGATGAAAAACGTAACCTAATAAATGAAGGCCGTCATATTGACTGATTGATGCCTTTGTTTAGTAGGTTACAAAAATTGCAGTCGATATATTTTTAATTGTTGCATTGGGAAATGGCGAATCGTGGTCCCTATAAGCGTTACGAGGAACACGGATCACAACACTCTGTTCCTCGACAAACGTTACATAGCCGCCGAATACAAGAACGTCAACGTAACGAAAATATTGGTATGTGTAGACTCAATTAAAGGATCTCTTTAGCTAATCCCCAAAATTTATATTCAACATAGCCCATAAGAATCATTAATTGCATTGAACATTCCATGATAAGGTAATTCGAGATGTCAGCCAATCATAATCAAAACATCACTTTAGTAATTTTAATTGGCGATGCTATGATTATCAACTGATTTTTTAGTTTGAAAGTCGATCATGATGTTAGCCAATCATTATATCAAAATAATATATTTCTAAAGATATTCAGGAAGATGTCCCAGAAAATACTCAAGAAGGGTTTCCTCAAGAAGATTATATTATAAACGACCAGGAATCATTACAATCATTTAATAGCGATATTTCAGGTAGTTTATTAAAGATTTTTAGACTTTCTGAAATTACGTGAAATTTGTAATATTTATAAAGCCTGTTTGTTTAGATGTAGAAAGCGTGTCGTCAATTGACACATCACTAGATCAAAATTTTGATAGTGGTTCTGACGAAAACTCTTATCATTCATCTGAAAGCTCGCCTGAATTTGAAGATTTACAATCCGAATCTAGTAACGAGGAAGATGATACCGAGGAAATTGATAACGACAATAACACAGATCCTTCGGCATCGACATTCATCGACCCAATTTGGTCTCGTCCAATATATGCAGACAGCAATGTCTCGATATTGCTTGCTGTCATTCTGATCTCTTCTTTCAAAACAACAACAGGATTAACCCGTCAAGGTTTGCAAAATCTACTGGATTTACTTCTATTACTTATGCCTGGAGACTGCAAGCTTCCAAAAACAGCATTTCTTTTTGAAAAAGTTATTCCACAACTCCAACCAATTCCGCGGTATTTCTGTCCATATTGTTCAGAACCCCTAATTGAGAGTGAAACAAGCACTTTCTTTTGCAATTGCAAGAACGAAATTTTGACAAAGAAAACGCTTATCAAAAGGAGGTGCTACTACCTGCAATTTTCAATTGAGGAACAGATTAGAAGGTTTTTGCAAGATTACGAACTTGGCGAGCAACTTGTGAAACACACCGATGCAGAAAGAACTCCTAACAAAATTCGGGACATATATGACGGCACCCTCTACAGATCTTACCGTAATGGATTGCTACTGCTGGGTCGCGCTCTCTCTCTCATTTATAACACTGATGGCGCTCCAGTTTTCAATTCTAATACCACGTCCATGTGGCCAGGACAGTTTCTTATTGCGGAACTTCCACCATATCTGAGAAAAAAGTTCATTGTGCTTGGTTATTTATGGATTGGGCCAGGAAAACCAACCAAAATTGATGCTATACTCAGAGGAATGGTAGACGAACTTAAAAAACTTTCCTCACGTGGATTTCAGTGGCTTTTAAATGGTCAGTTGATTACCTCTACTGTTGATCTCATTTGCGTGTCAGTTGATAGCATCGCCCGTGCTCCACTTCAGAACTTCATCCAGTTTAATGGGCGTTACGGATGTCCGTGGTGTTTGCATCCTGGTAAAACTGTGAAATCAAAATCAGAGAAAGGAATTGTGAATGCTTATTTCTACAAAAGAAATGGTTTCCCTCTACGAACGAAGAGCTCAACCTTAAAAGATGCTCGTCTTGCTAAATTGTCATTAAAGCCCGTTCTTGGTGTGAAATCGTCTTCTATTCTGAACGAACTCCCTTTTTTTGACATCATTACTGCATTCGTTGGGGATTCTCTCCATTGTGTTGATCAAGGAGTAATGAAGCAGCTTGCCGATCTCTGGTTTTCTTCATCAAACTCAAAAAAAAAATATTATATCGGAAAACCACTCACTATTGAACTAATTGATAGTTTGCTTTTACTTGTAAGACCTCCGTCTAACATAACCAGATTGTACTGCTCATTGTTTAAGCGAGCTTTCTGGAAAGGGTCAGAATGGCGTAATTTTCTGTTCTATTACGGCCCATTGGTATTAAAGGACATTCTTCCTGCCCGATTTTATAACCACTTTCTTCTGCTTTCCGAGGCTATATATACCCTGAGCCAAAAAGAAATTTTGTATTCTGAAGTTCGAAAAGCTATTGTACTTCTTGATAAGTTTGTTGAAGATTTTGAACGTTTATATGGCATTGTTAATATGACGTTCAATGTACACCAGTTACTGCATCTCGGGGAATGTGTTTACCGATGGGGTCCATTGTGGGTTTACTCTACTTATACCTTTGAAGACAACAACGGAAATCTGCTGAAAATGTTTAATGGTACACAGGCTGTTGACATACAAATTGCAAAGAAGTTCGTGCAATGTCAACAGCTTAGAGGACTAACAAGAAAGCACATCGACTTCTCAATAGATCCAGAAATTTTACAATTACAGCAAAGATTGTTGGGCGAGTTTGTCCCGACTAAAAAGGCCATTCGATGTCATGGTGGTGCTGTTCTTATGGGTGCTTCAACAATGATGGTGCTAAGTGTCAGTGAAAACCGTTTAGTCAAAGAAATGAGTAATGTAAGCTTTAAAACAACTTGTAGATCTTTCAAAAAACTGTTGACCCAGAGAGATGTACTAACTGTTGTTGATTTTCATATCAACAAAAAGAAAAAAAAAGCCAGACGTCAAAATTCAATTGTTTTATTGCATAACGGAATGTTTTCCACAATTACCAAGATTGTTTTATTGGATTCCTGTAATGATGTTCATGAAATGGATGTCATGTTTGGCCATCGTATTGATTGTAGTAACGCTATGAGTACAACTAGCAAATACCAATTAATGGAGTTTAAGGAAGAAAAAGAAAAGATTTTGTTTCTTCCCCGTCATGTGAAATCCAAATGTGTTTATTTAAAAAAAAATGAAAAATATTATTTATCTACATTATCAAATATAATAGATAGAGATTAGTTGTTTCCCATTGCATACTATATATTTTGAGATGTCTATTGAAAAAGTTTTTTTCTTACAGAGCTATCACCTGTATGTTTCTCAAATAAATAATAGTGGTGCATTAAAACTGAATATTTTATTTATTATTTTTATTTCAAGCTACAAATTTACAATTAAACAAGTTTATTCTATTTTCTTACTTTGAAAATTGAAAATAATTTTATTGTGATATGGGGCACAACACCAGAGGGCTAGGCCAAACAACTGTGACAGCACTCAAACATATAGGCCACGATCGCATAGTTAAATGCCATAATATAACCTGCATCATCGTGCTCTGCTGACTTCTGTGCATTCTCTTATTTTCAGCTTTATAGAAACTCTCGCTTACACACTCCCATATAGTTGGCAATTGGCATTTACCATTAAAAAAAACAAGTACTTTTTCCCATTTATATTGTGGAAATCAAATGTGTTTCAAAAGAAAACAAAAATTAGCCTTTTTTGCGATATTTATGGGGTTGAACAATTGTAGAAAAGACTTCGTCTAGTTGATAAGCGATGTCGATGCCAGCAAGTCGCTCCAATTCGTTTTTATCGGCTATAGGTAAATTTTAAAAAAAATTGGGTTATCCTTACAATCATACTGGCTAGCTGTTAAATGTAAGTTAATTACCTCCAACACTTAGAACTCTATAGAGCTCGCCTGGATACAGAGAAGGGATGAGACCACTTCTTCCTGGGAAATCCAACAATATGCGTGGAACTTCTTCTACGGGAATTATTTCGTAGTCATAATGCGATCTGACCATTACTACAGCGTATTGTGCTTCCATTGTCCAAAATTAAGCCCGGTACTACTGTTCTCTACTTGGCGTCTGGCTAACTAGATAGCTGTAAGGAATATGAAATATGCACTCTAGACTGGGTTGCCATTTTGCCTGTCACAATTTACGTCAAGCCATTGATTATCCGATAAGTTAACCGAGCTTAACTATTTTACGTTAAATTAACGCGTTAATTATAGCGTCCGGAAAATTAGGCATTTAAAGTTTTTTGGTTGCAAGTGAAAAACACCTTTGCTGAAAGAAGTATAGTCGATCGAATGATGGAACGAGATATCGTTAAGTAAAAATGTCTCATGTTGTACGATGTATGTTACTTATGTGGATCGGGATTAACAATCGTTAACGTGATGTTCACGTTATCTATTAAAGTTAACGTCACATCACTACGTCAAGGCCATTGAATTGCCTCTAGCATCACAGACGAAACTCAAAAGTGACACAATCAGTATTATTGACAAGTGATTTCTGGATGAATTTACCTTCTCTCCACTGGATTTATGAATCGTGCTTTTCACGTTCTTTTTTCTGAAGAATCATTGACTTATATGATTTGGTTGCGTCGAAATAAATGATATTGGGGTAATTTTTGTACTTCCATATGTAAGATCCATACTGCGTTTGTAGTCATCATTGTTAATATCAGTTTCAATGTGCAACCATAGGCCAATGGTTATCGCACGCTCCTATAGATTGAAAGGTGCCGTGTTCAATCCCAGATCGGGGCTTATAAAAATGAACCAATGAAAATAACTCTAAGTATGATCTCAGTTGGGATCTTCTTCATATAATGATGGTAAGACGGATGGTAGTCTTGGTTTAACGCGAAAGCGACTCCTAGGCGAACAACGCAATCATCGTAAATATGAAAGAAGATACCATGGATTTTGGAAAAATGGATGAGAAAAAAATTGTAAATTGACTTATCATAGAAAATCATCGCCAGTGATAGTTGCGTGACATTCTTACTGACATTCGATGACATTTCAGACTGTCTATTGATTTGTTTATGATTTTCGTTGATCTGCAGTGACTATGCCATGATTTTTCCGTGACAAAGTTGATAAAGTTATCCCAAATGATGCTATCGCGATGTTTCATTGACAAATTTATGCTCAGTCAATAATAGTCACCGGATTGTCATGACTTTCAGTCGAATGATAAAACAATGCCAGAGGCAGAACACCAATGATAAGTCAACTCTATTGATTTTACAGTGATTTCCTCAATTCTCTAGTTCATCCGGGTTCATCAGTGAAAAGTATACCACATTTGAAATAGTGATATTTTACTGATATTCTCTTGACTTTATATACGTCATGTAGTTTGACTTTGCGATGATTATTCCGTGACACAAAGTCGATCAGAGTTGTCAATAACAAATCATTACAAAAATCAACAGAACGATTTTCATTAATAATTTTGTGATTATTATCTGATACTTTTATTTCATTGACTTTCATTGACTCCATAATTATTCAAAATGACACTATCACGATGTTTTAATGACATATTTTATGCTCAATGTCAGTCAATAGGCACAAGATTTTCCATGAAATTTCAATTTCAATGATTTTCTAATGATATATCTATCCAATTGATTTTACAGTGATTTGTTATATTTTTACTTATTGATAAGCCGAAAAATATAGCATGACATTGCATTGATTTAAGTAAAAATTAAGAATTATATTACTACCTAACTATCAGTGGAAAATCATCGTAATGATACATCAGTGATTTCGAAATGATAGGCTACAAATGTATGCCTTTAATATAATATGAAGTTTGTTCTTGTAGCACCATAGGCAAGTGGTTATCGCACTAACCAGTAGTACAAGAGGTACCGTGTTCAAACCCAGAACCGGTCTAACCGCCTCTTCTACTTTCCCAGGCCTAATAACGTGGACATGGTGTTCTGAATATTATTCAACAAGACTGTAGCTAATTCTGAGTGTGCACTCAGTTGGTAACTTCTGTCATATGATGATGGTAAGACGGGTGGTAGTCGAGGTTTAACGCGAAAGCGACTCCTAGGCGAACAGCGCAATCATCGAATATGTGAAAGAAGTTACTGATCTTTTAACAATTCGGCGGTTAAAGTTTATTTACTTAAAAAATAATCTCGAAATCATTGATAAATCATCATTCCAATGGGTCACTATTTAATTGACAACCAAACGATAAGTAATAAGTCACTGACGGTTAAGTTATGTTCGAAAATAAAGTCAAGGAAATATCAGTGCAAGGTCACAAACGAATTTTTCTATTTGAATAGTTCTAGGTTTGAACACAGCACCTCTTGTACAACTAGATAGTGCGATAACCACTTGCCTATGGCGATACATGTACAATCATTATATTCTATTAAACGCATACATTTGTAGCCTATCATTTCGAAATCACTGATGCATCATTACGATGATTTTCCACTGATAGTTAGGTGGTAATATACTTTATCATTTTTACAACAATCAATGCAAAGTCATGCTATATTTTTCGGCTTGTCACGGAATAAGAATAATCATCGCAAAGTCACACTAAATGACGTATATAAAGTTAAGAGAATATCAGTAAAATATCACTATATCAAACGTGCTATACTATTCAATGATGAACGCGGATGAACTAGAGAATTGAGGAAATCACTGTAAAATCAATAGAGTTGACTTATCATTATAAAATCATTGGATTGAAATTTAATTGACAATCCAGTGATGGTTGGTTGTAAAGTTAAAAGAATATCAGAAAGATATCAGTTTAGAAAACTTAGGTTTTTACAGAAAATCATTGGTTAATCATCCGACTGACATGTCATAACAATCCAGTGACTATTATTGACTGAGCATAAGTTTGTCGATGAAACATCGGGATAGCATCATTTGGGATAAAATCATGTAGTCAATGAAAGTCAATGAAATAACAAGTGTAAATTAATAATCACAAAATGATCAATGCAAATACGTTCAATTGATTTTTATATGATGTTCTACTGATAACTTGATCGACTTTGTCACGGAAAAATCATGGCATAGTCACATCATGTGACAAACAAATGATGATTGAATGATTCTTTTGGACTCTGCCGAATTTTCATAACTTCATTTGATTTACAAATGATAGTCAGATGATTTTTTTTAATGATTGTCATTGACTCGTTTTTCACAGTGACTTTCCATTGACTTTTTAACCCATCAATTGACGTTCTTATGATTATTACTTGATGTTCAGCGACTTTCATTGATTTTTAATGACAATTCCCGATAAATGTTTGATTTTTATTGACTCATTTTCATAAGGGTTATCTCCTTGAGGTGCGGCGAGGGCCACGGTCAAGAAAGCGAAAGCGATGATCTGCCATTTGTAACGTGAAGTAGTAAAGGGAATTTATTTAGTAACATTTATTTATCTCAGAATCCAAATCGAATTAAATTAAATTTTTTTGAATTTAAAGTTTCAAAATAACTTACGAATTTCATTTTTTAGTTGTTGGTGAGGTTGTACTATACTGCACTGCTTAAGACTGTTGAAAGAATTCTGTGAGGATGGTTCGAATGGTGTCTGCCTTTTATATTTGGCATTTGAATGAAAGTGAGTGGGGAGGTGATCGAGACCTTGTTCATTGCAAACATTCTCTTCTTCTTCAGCTGGGGGGGCTTTGTAGAACTAATCGTATGCAATAAAAGGGAAAGGAAATGTTTGCAAATCTTCCTCTATTCGCTTCATAACACATAAATAATAATAGTGATATCTGCGAACTAAAGCTGTTACGATAATGTTATAAGGTTATTTAATCCCTTTATGTCTGCCAATTTATTCGCTTTTTAAAATACGTGCCTGCCTTCATTTATTGGAGAGTTCCGCAGTCTCCATTTCGTTATGCAAACTTCAGATAAGAATCTTAGAATAGTCTCGTAGCTTTAATAATTCGTTTTCTTGACTTTAACTGTAGCCTTATGGTTGGTTTAAAAAATCAAACGTTGGGACAGACTCTTATTCTATACCTTTCCACCTCTCTTCTCTCGGTATACAGCAGTAAATAAACAGTACGGTACAGTAATACAAAAACAGATCTTTACGTTTTCTTAATGCTGTTTATTATTTGGTATAGAAAAACCTAAGCCCGGCCATTTAGTGCCGAATAAAAACACACAGGCCAAGAGTACATATGAGCTTAGGGACACACCAGATTAAAATGGTTGAATTATTTCGGTTGTCATCAACTGATGTGGTCAGCAGGTTCGGCAGCATATTTAATAATAGCCGTAGCCATATGCGTTGTGATAGGCGGGCACGTATCCTTTGGCGTAACCGTATGTTGGAACTATAGCAACAACAATCGTTAGTCTACAAATGATTGAAGATTGTGGAGAATTTCCAATCGAATTTTACCGCCATATCCATGACCGTATCCATAACCTTTGCCGTAATGGCCTCCGTAATAGCCTCCATAACCAGCACCGTGGCCGTAGTAAACTTTGGCTTTTGTCGCCACAGTCACAGCCAAGAACATCAAAGCGACGATGAGCAAAGTCATCTAAAATGAAAAATAATAAAAACATGTAAATGTCAAAATGTAAAGTCTTTGAAATCAAATTCACTTTGAAGCTAATATTAGCCATGTTTAAAGATTCTGAATAGTCGGGACGATACAAATTTCAAACTCGAAAATGAATGCGGTTGAAGTTGTTGTGACGATCCGGTCTGAACATCCTTCCTTTTATACAGAAACCGTTTCCATTTCCGAAGAGCTAGCGCCTTTCGCGGAGAAAGTGAAACTCACGGAAATTTGCCCTCATAAGCCTTGCTATTGGCCTCCATTAGTCCTGAAATAGAGACAAAGTTCCATTTATAGAGTCTACCAATTTTGTCTGTATAGAAATAACAGCTATCTATTAGCGTATATAGTTTACTTGGAAAAATCCAGACCGGGTAAAGCGCTTGTGATTTTTTTCTAAAGCCAATAAAAATGATGTTATACCAACTTTTATAGAATTATTATGCTGTGCAGACAGGAGTTGATTCATTGGTTGAACCTTATACTAAGAATTAACTGATGAGGAACATTTTTAGCATTGATTTAACTCGCTGTCTAAACATTAACTCGCTTGACAGCTGTTTTCTCTTGCATCACGATTCAACACTTTCATTCACAGATATTTACCATCTGGTATATGTTTTAGCGCATATCGGTCGTACCTGGTTTTCACTGGTACGGTCGATCTAGAAAGTATTCGCCGGACGTCCCAGGACTGTAATATTATTCCCATTGACTAGGGTTTCCCATTCATAAAATATGTAGCCTATTATATACTATACTACACTCTACTATGTCGCCGATTGTATCGTTCTCTTTTACGCATTTTCTCCATAAACTTGGTTATAGCTGCTGGCGTATAGGTCAGTTATATTTGCACAAGAGTACAACGGAATGCGCGAGTACATACATCATAACCTGAAATTTCGATCATTAATAATATACCATTTTGTCCAACCGTCATGTCCCGGTTTCATTTTGATGCAACTACTTCGCAATTAATTAATAGTGATAATATGTTTTATGATTTTTAAATTATGATTTGGGTAGCTCGCATGCGTCCTGTTCTAACGGATTTATTTTGATCCAGAAATCAATATAGTTCTGCTTAAATTTTACATTGTGTTATTACTTGGCGAGTGAATTAGAATTGTACTTTTTTTAATAAGTGTATTTTGTTAGAAAATAAGCTAGCAGACAAAAAGTTACAATCAAGATTACATGTATACACAGTCTCCGAGCATAATAATGGTGTACAACTAAATAGATTTCAGAGGATGTCTCAATATCCGTATCCGTACCCGTATCCTTTACCAAAACCTGGATTTCAATTTAAAACGGTGAATTTAAATTTAAGAAATTATCATTTCTAATTACAATTTTTCAGTTATACCTCCATATCCTTTTCCATAATGACCACCGTACCCACCGTACCCTCCGTAAGCTGGGTAGCTATAGCCTCCATAGCCTCCATGGCCATAGCCCCCGTAACCATAACCCCCGTAACCGCCGTATCCGTAATACAACTTGACTTTCTTAGCCACAGTCACAGCCACGAACATCATAGCAACGATGAGCAACAAAATCTAAAAATAGAATGGTAAAACGTTCAAAAATGTATGAAAAATAAACTATAACGATTTTTATCAAGTGGTTAAGTGAAATACTTTGAAGTTAGCAGTCATTTTTGGGCGCTGAAATAATAAGATGTGGAAGTTTGCAATGCAAATCTGAATTCACGAGTTGTGGAAGTTGATGTGACGATCTGGTCTGAACGTCCGTTCTTTTATACAACCTAAAGCGGTCGCAGAGAAAGTTAGAGCGGAGCGTGTCAGAAATCTGCGCATTCAAGTGCAGACCAGTTCAGCAGCCTTCAAAACAAAAATTATGGCGAAATTTTAATTTTTACAGTTGCTTGAAGGACCCCTCATACATGTACAAGGAAAAAAGAGAGAGGGAGAAAAAAAGATCTTTTAGTTTTGATATTTTTCCGCACTCCAGCAGTCTTCCCACTCGGATTATCCTTTGATGCAGCCCGAAATGCGTCGTAGTCTCATTAACGGCGTGCGCATTACTACTACGACGACTAGCTGTGTATATACCATGCTCTCCGGTTCCCTGTGTCTCTCTGGCGCGCCGATTAATCTTTTTTTTTTCTTCCTTGTTCGTTATATTTTCTTCTTTCCTTTTTTCCTCCTCTATAGCAGCACACAATCGGGTACACCTTAAAAAAAAATACGATGTCCTCGATCAACTTGCCCTTTATATTAACGTTATTTGGCCAATGAGAGCCGCTCGGCACCGACGTGGCGGTAATTTCAAAACCGATTCGAAAAACGCCGATCAATCTAACGTGGGATTTTCAAATCCTGTCTAGTCCAACTGACTTGTGACGGGTGATAGGCGAACTCCAGCGCCATATTATATACAACAGCTTAAGTTAATTCCAAAAGAAATAAAAGTATTTTAATTAACCCTAAAAGGGAAGGTTTTGGGTATGGTATCTGACTTGAGGTCACGCTCTTACTTCATTGGCTGCCTACTGGGCCTTAATTCGACCGTCTAGTGTTACCGAGTGAACGGCAACCGTCGACTATCGTCAGGGGCTAAGCGTAAGACTAACAGACACAACTTCAGATTGTGACCAGCATGTCGAGAAACCGGGGTTAAATGGGTTACGATCTTTATGATAGACGTCCTTTATAGCAACACGGTGTCTAACAGATCGGGAGGTGAGTTTAGAAGTGAGACAATTATTCTGATTTATTCTTCAGTGTTTGATCGTATGTTATTGATGTTCGTATGTTGATTTGCCATATAGTTAAGACATACATATATAGTAGGAGCATCACAGACATGGAAGGAACTAGGAATCGAACACGGGACTATTTATTTCGATGCGAAGATGATGACCGATGCTCATCGTTGAGTGCACATTTCAATGTGAATTTAATCGAGTCAGGATGGACGACGTCTAATGGACGGCAGTGACGCCTATGACTTTGCGCTTGGCCTAGCGTCGGCCCCAATTGACAACATTGAAGAACATGTTCTTCCCGATGTCAGGTCGGCCGGTAAGCAGAATGAAATATGACAATTCATAGGCCCTAATAACCGTATAGGGCGCATGCACATGGGGTTAAGACCTACCGGCCGGCAGGCAAGAAAATAA
Source organism: Daphnia pulicaria (assembly GCF_021234035.1). NCBI lineage: Eukaryota > Metazoa > Arthropoda > Branchiopoda > Diplostraca > Daphniidae > Daphnia > Daphnia pulicaria. Next base: position 1,158,439 of record NC_060919.1, on the reverse strand, counting down.
ATTTAATATCGTCGATAAGGTCGATAAGGTCCACCTTTTTTTTTCTACTTTTTTCTCCCTCTCTGCTTTGAAAATGATCGCCAGCCAGTCTAACATGACCGTCGTCATGTTTTAACCACGTTCCTATGCAGCCCCAGTGTTTTACTTAGTGCATCCACTATACAATAAGACGTCGTCGATAAGGTCCATCATTTACCAGCCCTTCATCGCTGCTATGGTAGACGACAGACGCATCGGCGAACCTAACGTGTGCGTGAAACGACCGAATCCAATCCTCCAAATGCGCCAACCAAACTCTCATGCTCGCAAGATAAGAAGACGGCGGCGAAAAAATAAATAAAATACTAAAATTGGGAGTAAAAGGCCATATACGGACAACATATGAGGACAAAAGGGGAAACAAATCACAAGCAATTTAAAAAAAAATAATTATTATAACGTGACGTAAATGTGTGAATGAATGAATGAATATTTAATAGACTAATAACCAGGGAGACAATACCTGAAAAATAACAAGGTTGTGGTTTTTTTATTTAGCGCTTCGTCGACGTTTCATTTCGATTGAAACATTTTCCGCTCAGCTTGAAAAACGAAAGGAAAATGGAAAATTTGATCAACGACTTATGCGCAGAATTAATTTTTTTTTTTAAATCCAAATTCCGAATTCTATTTATTTAATACACAATCAAATGTTTATTTTATCGTGGCCAGCAGACACCGGCCATCAGGCAGATGAATCTGTTTCGGGTACTGTGTGTGCCGTGTATGGAGAACCCGGCACGTGTTTTTGTTTTTATTGTTTTACCTGCCGGACCAATCGATGTCGAATTGCCAATGTTTGAACATTGACCTACAATAATAGCACAGACCCATTCACTACCAGTGATTTCCCCAAAAGGATTTACCTTGTGCGATCACCTTTACCGTTGAACGCCCCTATAGGGTGGTTGTAACCTACTACGTAATATCAAATGTTGGCGCATATTATAAATAACAGCCGTGCCGTGCCTGGTTTTCACCGGTACGGGACTACATACGTGCGCTCTAGAAATATCCTTCGTACCAGGCACGTAGCAGTATTACCAAAAAGTTTCTAACACCTCATTGACTGTAGATTTCTATTTAAAAAGTGTTATTTTATATCTTTTTTTAATGTCTGCTTTAAATTATTGCCAACAGCGGAGTCCTGAAAGAAAGTCATGTGGAAATTGTGAGCACTCATTAAACAATTATTTTTTTTTCCCCTTTAGGTTACACGCACTTTACTGTGGAAACGGGGATAAAATACAATTTGGATTGGGCTGCATCAGTGTATCTATACTTTAAACGATCCAAAGTATTGGCCAACAATATGCATCCCCATCTGATTTGAATTAATGACGTTCCAGCGTTTGGGTCAAAATGACCGACGTTGTGCCTATCAGCAAACTGGCCCATCAACAAATCAACCAAGTTCGTACCAAAGAGAATGAACATTAAGGTTCAGAAGGTTAAGGTTACATATCGCAGCAATGATTCGCGTAGGTAGACTGGTAGACTCCATAAGAAACTTAAAACCAAAGTAATTGCGCTGAAGAAAAAAAACGATCGGACACTTTCCGATGGCGAACAAGCTAATAGTGTGCTGTTGAGTGTAATGGAAGAAGGAGAAGAGATGGATGAAATATTTAAGATCTTGGCATGATTTGCCATATTGAATTTTTTTAACGATGGGAACGACAGCTTGTTTATTCAAATCAAGCGTTAGCGGTGTCTGATGGACGTGATAAACACTTGAGAGTTTTTTGGAATCATTTTTATTTGTAAAAAGGCGCAGAATTTGGCCAAACGTTGACATAAATTCATAAAGGCTGTAGTGCACGTGGAATTATTGCACGTCTTGCGAAATGTTGAATTTTGGTAGAAATTTCATCTTCGAGTGTGATCCGTAGTCTTAATAGCCGTGCCCGTATCCAGCATGGCCGTAACCTGAAATTCAATTTCATACAGTCACTAATAATAATATAAGATTCAAAGAAATCGTTGCTAATTAGCCTATTACTTAATATTCAATAATTCAAATTCTTTTTTTTTTTCATTCGATCAAAATTATTTGCATACCTTTATATCCATAGCCACCATATCCCTTTCCGTAATGAGGACCGTAGTAGCCTCCGTAAACTGGATAGCCGTAGCCGCCATGGCCCCCGTAACCATAGCCTCCGTACACACCGTACCCACCGTGTCCATAGCCCAAGCCATAGCCCCCGTACCCGTGTTTACCCTTGACTTTGGTCGCCACAGCCACAGCCACAAGCAGAGCAACAAGGATGAGAGTCAACTGTTGAAAATTAAAAATTTTATTAATATCAGACTGAATCTTATCAGCAGAAATGAACACACAATTATTTTGATAAAACTAAATATACCTTAAAGTTTGAAGTCATTGTTGATTTCGAAACGGTATAAGTTTTAAAAAGGTATAAGTTGCTGATGTGGGAGGTCCTGGGGAGTTTGCGACGTTCTGACTAATCCGGTCTGAGGACAGCGTCTTTTATACACAAATTTCATCCTAAAAATGAGAGAAAAACCGGATACGAGCAGAAATTGTTCATGTATATCAAGCACCATGGTACTGTATTACGTAGAAGCTTCCTATGCAGAACGACATATGAGCAGGCCTAAATAGTCGAAACCGCAATGCTATTTAGAAATATGCCAACCGAATAAGGACGAGTGAAAGGAAGCTGAAAAAAAAAACAAAAAAGAAAAGAAAATGATTCGAAACTATGTCGACCGTAAAATTGACTCAAAAGTACTTTGAACGAACAAAGTTGATCCTGCGGGATTCTAAATGGCGCCAATTGTCGACAGAGCACTAGCTGCATCAACTCCAAATTCAAGATGAATTATTTTGAATAGCGCGTTTAATTTAAAAAAAAAGAGGTGTCTAGTATAGTTATGCGAGATATTGACTTGGGACTCGTTGCCCTGTATAACTTACTATGGCGTTAATTATGAATGTTTTGATCCGGTTGAGTGTCGTGCCAAACATGCCAATCCTGCGGAAAATCCCTTATTTCTTTGGTGTCGTCTTTTTCATCGGTGTGTACTGGCCTACCGGTATGCGCCAGTATGGCACTTTGGCCATTTTTCATCGCTAGTCTATTCGGCCATTTTATTTTTTGTCTCTCTTCCTTTAAAAAAAAATAACTATCACGACATCAACCAACAAACAAACAAAAAAAGATTCGAGCAAAAATGGAAAATAGATCCTGAAAAAAATAAAATCAACCCCTTCCTCTCGAAAGAAAATCCTTGAATGTGAAACAAGGAAAGATAAGAATTTGGCGCTTTGCTGTGAATGTGATAGAAGATAATTTGCTTTCTTTTTCTCGGAAAGTAAATGCATAAGGAAGTGGATGATTTTGAAAATGAAAGAATCCTTGGTTAAGAAATATTTAATCCGGCACTTCGCCGTTACGGACGATTACTTCACTTTCAGTTCATTTGGATTTTGACTATAGTTTTATTTGCTAAAATAACGGAGAAATAATCAAGTTACAGAAAATCAGACAGCAATTTTTATGATATAACCCTGTGCAATTTCCAATGAAGCCTCTGCGGAATATTATAGCGCATAATGTCATAATGTCAGCATGATTTGCGTAATTCGATTGGAAATGGTCGGCAACTCGGCAAAGTAACTATATATAGTGTGGCAATCACGCGTGTTTTGATGTCTTCTACTCAGCGTGATTTTGATACCAAAAAGTAGGTTTATTGTCCTTGAAATGTACCACCATATGTCGTCCAAACCGGACGAGCTTTATTGTGCAACTCGTCGAGTCTTTTATGCAATTAGGCATTCAAGCGGTATATTAGATGCGAATGGTCAGCGTGACTTGCAGTTTCTATAATTTAAAAAAAAAATAAAAAAACCTGTTCGGATTGATCTGTTTTGTCTATTTGGGGTCCGCCAGAATATATAGACGAACGGCTGGTGCTATAAATATTACAGCATAGGCAACATGAATGAATCGCCAAACATTTCAGGTTTTCCTCAAATTAGATATTATACTTCATTATTATACCATAATTACGATTTGTTTTTCTTTTCTATAGGGTAGTCCTATTTCATAATTCCAAGTGCGTTTTCCTCAGAGTTAATCATACTAGGAGTGGTTAACGTCATTATCAGTAAAACAAAAAACAACTTTAATTCGTTTTCCATGTTTATTTGGTAGTAATCGACGATGTATGTCGCTATATGCTGACCATTTTGTGCTATACATAAAGGCACATATTAAGCTTTGGGTACATTGCATAAATAATACATATAGAACGGAATTGTTGACTTTTTCAAAATTTCGACTTCGGATCGGATTCAGATTCTCAATAGCCGTGCCCGGCGTATCCATTATCGTAACCTGAAATCAAATTTAAAACAGTCAAGTTATTTCTGCGAGATTCTATCAGAAATGATTATACCTTCGTAACCATAGTCCCCATATGCCTTTTCATAACCACCGTAGCTTCCGTAAGCTGGAGCTGGGTAGCCATAGCCTTTGTACGATGCTGGGTAGCCATGGCCTCCGTATGATGCTGGGTAGCCATAGCCTCCATAGCCTCCATAACCTCCACCGTAGCCGTAGTAAACCTTCTTGGCTTTTGTCGCCACAGTCACAGCCACGAACATCAAAGCGACGATGAGCAAAGTCATCTAAAATATATATAGAATAGAAAAACATGTAAATGTAAAAATGTAAATTCTTTAAAAAAAATAGAAAATTTGATACTTTGAAGCAAATATTAGCCATGTTTAAAGATGAATAGTCGGGGACGAGATGCAAATTTCAACTCGAGCAAGGAATGTGGTTGAAGTTGTTGTGACGATCCGGTCTGGACATCCTTCCTTTTATATACACAAACCGTTTCCTTAACCTATAAGCTACCGCTTTCACGGAGAAAAGTGAAATCTGCGCCTCACGCGAAATTTGCGCGCAAACCTTGCTATTGGCTGCTATTAGTCCTGAAATAAATAGACAAAGTTAATAATCTGTATAGAAATATGCTATATAGCGAAAAGCGTATATAATAGTTTACTGTTGGAAATTCCAGACCGGACAAACGCGCTTCCAAATGTATTGTGATTTTTTTTTTCTGGAGCCAATAAAATGATATTATACCAACTTTTATAGAATTATTATGTTGTGCAAGGCAGAAATCAGGAGTTAATTAACTGGTTTAATCGTAAATACTAGCAAGAATTTACTGAGAAATTTTTTAGCATTAATCCAATACTTGCTGTCTAAACATGAACAGCTGTTTTCTCTTGTACAATTCACCAGCATTCACCGACCATTTACCGTCTGGTATGTTTGAGCGCAAATCGGTCGTACCTGGTTTTCACTGGTACGGTATGCGGTCGCTCTAGAAAGCGTTCTCCTCGACCCAGGACTGTAATATTCCCATTGACTAGGTTTCCCATACATAAAACATGTAGAGCCATATACTATAGTACTATACTCTATATGTCGTGATTGTCGTCCTTTATTATGAATGAATGCCATGGAAGATTGTATCATTCTCTTTTATTATGCATTTTCTTATATAAACTCGAATAATTTTCGGATAGCTCAGTTATATTTGCACAAGAGTACAACGGAATGCGCATATACATACTGTTACTCTTAACTAGGTCAAAAATAACATTTTTAGGATTTTATGCAACTGCTTCGCAATTTCTTTAATAGTAATTTGTTTTATGATTTTTAACTTGGATTTCAGCCGACTACGATTCATACAAGAAACTTCAAAATGCAGCAAAATCAAATAAATTTCGCCAATATTGTTTTGAATTGTATCTCATATTGCTCACGATTATTTTCAATTAATTGTCGCTAAATCCTAAATATGCGATTGCGGAGTATCTGCTGTTCCTATTTAATCGTTAATCTGGTTTTAGCTGAATAATTTTTTTTTTAACTTTTTATTGAACAACATGCGATTGGGTGGCTCTTGCATGCGTCCTGTTCTAACGGATTTATTGTGATCCAGTAATCAATATAGTTCCGCTTAAATTATACATTGTGTTATAACTTGGCAAGTGATAGAATGGTACTTTTTTTTTAAAAGTGTATTTTGTTAGAAAATGCGCTGGCAGAAAAAAGTTACACTCGAAATTACACACATAGTCTCCGAGTATAATAATGACGTACAACTAAATAGATATAAGAGGATATTTCAATATCCGTATCCGTGCCCGTATCCTTTGCCATAACCTGGAATTCAATTTAAAACAGTGAATTTAAATTTAAGAAATCATCATTTCTAATTACAATATCAGAGTTATACCTCCATATCCTTTTCCGTAATAACCACCGTACCCTCCGTAGCCTCCGTAAGCTGGGTAGCCATAGCCTCCATAGCCTCCATGGCCATAGCCCCCGTAACCATAACCCCCGTAACCGCCGTATCCGTAATACAACTTGACTTTCTTAGCCACAGTCACAGCCACGAACATCATAGCAACGATCAGCAACATAATCTAAAAATCGAATAGGAAAACGTTCAAAAATGTTTAAAAAATAAATTATAACGATTTATCAATTGGTTAAGTGAAATACTTTGAAGTTAGCAGTCATTTTTGGGCGCTGGAATAAAATGTGGAAGTTTGCAATGCAAATCTGAATTCACGAGTTGTGGAAGTTGATGTGACGATCCGGTCTGAACGTCCGTTCTTTTATACAACCCAAAGCGGTCCGAAGAAAGTTAGAGCGGAGCGTGTCAGAAATCTGCGCATTCAAGTGCAGACCAGCCCAGCAACCTTCAAAACAAAAATTATGGCGTTGACTATAACTAGGCTACTTACTTATCTACTTAGTCGAAATTTTATAATTTTAACAGTTGCCTTGGAGGATCCCTTATGAGGACAAAGGGGAAACAAACACCAGCAATAAAAAAATACACATGTTTACACGTATAACGCAGCGTAACTGTGTAGGCCTAATTAAATGAATGAATATTCAATAGATAATAACCAGGGAAACTCAGAAAACAAGGTTGTGTTTTTTGTTTGTTATACTATTACCTACACATTTAGCGCTTGGTCGCTCGACGTTTGATTCGACTGAAATATTTGGAACGCTGCCTATTGCAAATTAAGAATTTAAAAAATGGGAAGGTTTATCACTTATGGTTATGGATTAAGAGTCGATTAAAGAAAGAATCTAAATTCCGAATTCAGTTTATCGATGAACAATCAAATGTTTATTTTTCGTGGCCACTAGGTATAGCAGGCAAGAGCATCGAAGAGCATAGGCAGATGAATATGTTTCGAGTACCGGCCGTGTGCCATGTATGGAGAACCCGGCACGTGTTATTGTTTTGGTTTTACGTGGACCAATCGATGCTGCCAAATTGTCAATGTTTTAACATTGACCTACAAATAGCACTGACCCATTCACTACCAGTAATTCGCCCAAGGATTTTACCTTGTGCGATCACCTAAGTTACTACTGAAAGCCCCTATAGGGTGGTTGCATACCTACTACGTAATATTATATGTTGGCGCATATGAATAAAGGTCGTACCTGGTTTTCACTGGTACGGGACTATACAGGTGCTCTAGAAATATCCTTGGTACCAGACACGTAGCTGTATTACCATAAAGTTTCTTACATTGATGACTGCATGTAGGTTTCTATTGAAAAATGTTTTTGTATCTTTTTTTAAATGGCTGCTGTAAATAATTGCCAACAGGCGTCCTGAAAGAAAGTCCTGAAGAAATTGTGAGCACTCATTAAACAATTATTATTTTTTTTCCCCCTTTAGGTTACACGCACTTTATACTGTGGAAACGGGGCTGCAATACAATTTCGATTGGGCTGTATCTAGACTTTTAACGATCCAAAGTATTGGCCAACAATATACATCCCCACCTGATTTGAATTAATAACGTTCCAGCGTTTGGGTCTAAACTAGTTCATTCAGTTCGTTTATCCAACAACAAAGTAGAATTTTGATTTCATCGAAAATCGTGTAAATACTAACTAGGATGACAAACGATCCGACACTTCTGATGGCGAACAAGCTATAGTGTGCTGTCGAGTGTGATGGCAGAGAGAGAAGAGATGTAGTACAAAATATAAAAACCTGGCATGATTTGCCTTATTTGATTTTTTTTTTAATGAAGTGAACGAAAGCTTATTTGAAGTGTTTCAATCAAGCTTTTTCGGTGTCTGTAAGACGTGATAAACTCTTGAGATTTTTTTGGAATCATTTTTATTTGTAAAAACGTGCGGATAAACTGGCCAAACATTTACGTAAATACATAAAGGCTGTATAGAGCAGGTGAAATTATTGTCTTGCGTAAATATGTTTAATACCGAATGTATTACGTCTTTCAAAAATGTTGAATTTTGGTAGAAATTTCATCTTCGGGTGTGATCTGTATTCTTAATAGCCGTACCCGTATCCATGACCGTAACCTGAAATTCAATTTCAAACAGTCAATAATAATAATAATAATAATACCAGATTGAAAGAAATTGTTTCTAATTTAACTAATAGTTACTATTCAATAATTCAAATTCTTTTTTTTTTTCATTCGATTAAAATTATTTGCATACCTTTATATCCATAGCCACCATATCCCTTTCCGTAATGAGGACCGTAGTAGCCTCCGTAAACTGGGTAACCATAGCCTCCATAGCCTCCGTATCCACCGTACCCACCGTACCCAGCGTGTCCATAGCCCAAGCCGTAGCCCCCGTAACCGTGGTAACCCTTGACTTTGGTCGCCACAGCCCCAGCCACAAGCAGAGCAACGAGAATGAGTGTCAACTATTGAAAATTAAAAATGCTATTATTATCATACTGAATCTCATCACACAAATAAACACACCATTTTATTTTTATATAATTAAACGAAATATACCTTAAAGTTTGAAGTCATTGTTGATTTCGAAGCGGGAGCTCACGAAAAGGTATAAGTTGCTGATGTGGGAGGTCCTGGTGAGTTGGCGACTGTCTGACTAATCCGGTGTGAGCGCAGCGTCTTTTATACACAGCCGTTTTCATCCTGGAAGTGAGCGAAAAACCGGATACGAGCGGAGTCAGGGGAAAACCTTGTTTATTTAAAAACTGTCTATGTATTACCAAGCACCTGGGTACTGTATTACCTATAGAGGCTTCTATGCAGAACGACATATGAGCAGGCCTAAATAGTCGAAACCGCAATGCTATTTAGAAATATGCCAACCGAATAAGGACGAGTGAAGGGAAGCTGAAAAAAACAAAAAAGAAAAGAAAATGATTCGAAACTTTGTCGACCGTAAAATTGACTCAAAAGTCCTTTGTACGAACAAAGGTGATCCTGCGGGATTTTAAATGGCGCCAATTGTCGACAGAGCTCTGCATCAACTCCAAATTAGAAATATAAATGATTTTGAATAGCGCGTTTGATTACCAAAGAAAAAAAAGAGGTGGCTAGTATAGTTGTGCGAGATATTATGACTTATTGGTGACCTTGGCGTGGGGCTTGGTGCCCTCTATAACTCACTCAGATCTTTTCTTGGCGTTAATTATGAATGTTTTGATCCGGTTGAGTGTCGTGCCAAACATGCCAATCCTGCGGAAAAAAAACCCTTATTTCTTTGGTGTCTTTTCCACGACGGTTCACTGTACCGGCCTACCGGTGTGCGCCGGTATGGGACTTTGGCCATTTCTCATCGAGTCTATTCGGCCATTTTATTTTTTGTCTCTCTTTCTTTACAAATAACTATCACGTCAACAAACAAACAAAGATTTAAGCAAAAAGCAAAAATAGAAACTGCAAAAATAAAATCACTCCCTTCCTCTCGAAAGCAAATCCTTGAATGTGAAACAAGGAAAGGTAAGAATTTTTGGCGCTTCGCTGTAATAGTAGATAATTTGCTTTCTTTTTCTCGGAAAGGATATAAGTATAAGGAAGTGGATAATTTTGAAAATGAAAGAATCCTTTGTTGTGAAATATTGTGTCCAGCACTTGGCCGTTTCCGGCTTAGCAGTTGGATTTTGTAGTATAGTTTTATTTGCTAAAATAACGGAGAAATAATCGAGTTAAATGAAATTTCATGGGTCGATTTATATTCATCCGTCTCATACGATGTTGAATGCTTTTGTCGTTAATAGTCGTGTCTGTTCAAGACAAGGATTGGATCGATAGGACTGGGGAAATCCCGGAGAAAGAGCGCTAATATTAAATTGGGCTAGAATTTTTCATTGCGCACGAATGGCTTGCCGCTTCGTAATTTTTACCGTAGCAGTAAAATATGGCAATCAGACAGCAGTTTGAATGATAACCCTGTGCAATTTCCAATGAATAAACCTCTGCGGGATAGCGCATAATATCTGCGCGTCAGCACGATTTGCGTAATATAATACGCTTGGAAATCAATTGGTAATTCGGCAAGGCAAGGTAACTATAGTATGGCAATCACGTCTTTTGATGTCTTCACCTCAATCAGCGTGATGATGTTGATACCAATAAGAAGTAGGCTATTGTCCTTGAAATGTATATTTCACCATTTGTCCAAACGGGACGAGCTTTCTAGTGTCACTCATCTAGCCTTTTATGCAATTAGGCATTCAAGTGGTAGATGCATATGGTTAGCGTGACTTTCAGTTTCTATAATTAAAAAAACAAAACAAAAAAAAACCTGTTCTGATTTTTGTCTTTTGTCTATTTGGGGCACGCCAGAATACATAGGCGAACGGCTGGTGCAATAAATACAGCAGCATAGACAAGAAGAATGAATTACCAAAAATGTCAGGTTTTCCTCAAATCCATTTGCCTAGGTATTACAGTTCATTATCATCCCATTAACGATTTCTTTTCTTATTCTTTAAAGTCCTATTTCATATAGCCGATCGCTTGTTCCTCAGAGTCAAAATCATGCTAGCCCTATATGAGTTAACGTCATCAGAAGAAAACCACTTTAATTCGTTTTTCAAGTTTATTTGGTAAGTAAACGACGATGTATGCCGCTATGCTGACCATTGTGTGCTATACATAAAGAAAGGCACATAATAGGCTTTGGGTATACATTGCATAAATACATAATATAGTCTGTAGCGCACACAGAATGAAAAGTTGAATATTTCAAAATTTCATCTTAAGATCGGATTCAGATTCTCAATAGCCGTACGGTTCGGCGTGTCCCTTATCGTAACCTATGAAATCAAACTTAAAACAGTCAAGTTATTTCTGCGAGATTCTATCAGAAATGATTATACCTTCGTAACCATAGTCTCCAGCATATCCCTTTTCATAGCCACCGTAGCTCCCGTAAGCTGGAGCTGGGTAGCCATAGCCTTTGTACGATGCTGGGTAGCCATGGCCTCCGTACGATGCTGGGTAGCCATGGCCTCCGTATGATGCTGGGTAGCCATGGCCTCCGTAAGCTGGGTAGCCATAGCCTCCATAGCCTCCATAACCTCCACCGTAGCCGTAGTAAACCTTCTTGGCTTTTGTCGCCACAGTCACAGCCACGAACATCAAAGCGACGATGAGCAAAGTAATCTAAAATATACATAGAATAGAAAAACATGTAGCCTAAATGTCAAAATGTAAATTCTTTAAGAAATAGAAAATTTGATACTTTGAAGCTAATATTAGCCATGTTTAAAGATGAATAGTCGGGGACGAGATGCAAATTTTCAACTCGAGCAAGGAATGTGGTTGAAGTTGTTGTGACGATCCGGTCTGGAATATCCTTCCTTTTATACAGAAACCGTTTCCATTTCCGAAGAGCTGTAGCGCTTTCATCGCGGAGAAAAGTGAAATCTGCCTCAGGAAATTTGCGCGCAAACCTAAGTCATAATATGAATACCATATGCCTGTTTCGTGTACAATTATTTTTGGCTGGAACCAAATTTTATCGGTGTTAAAATAGCACAGTATAAAATGAACATTGGAATATCGACTTTTTGGAGCTTATAATCTTCCCTTGGTGTAAGAATGTCACTAATTGTTACATAAAAGTTAAATGCGCATATAGCGAGGGCTTGATTTGAACTGGTAGCTTTACCAAGAACCGACAACACTTTTAGCATTGACCCACTTGTACACGCGCACCACCCGTTTATAGTTCTTTTCTCTTGCATCAAGATTGCCAATAACGCACTCCGCGTTACACTTGCTAGCTTGTTATAGCGCATAATGGCCGTACCCGGTTCGCACTGGTACGGTCGCTCTAGAAAGTAATGGTTCCAGGTCTGTCGTATAACATATCCATTATACGTTTCTTTCTTCTATCCGCGCGTTGGTTTTACTATACTGACTATATAGTTTTCTAAAATGTAAAATATTCGTGCCAAACTCTCTGTGATTGTCTTATTCATGAATGAATGTCAGCGAAGATTGTATCGCTTGACGCATTTTCGTTAAAACATTCCAAATGTTGGCTCATAGCTTTTAGCTGACTTTCTAACACCAGACAAATAGACGACAAATTTAAAATGTCAGTTATCCTTTTCCAGTTCTTGTATATAACCCAAAAAACTTCAAGTGCTCATAACTTTTGAAATTTATTTTGGTGTTTGGCCGTTTTTCTTATCATCTAAAATTCTCGTGAAAAATATGTAGCATTTGATCTGCCTATCACCGCGTGCTGTCTTGTTCCACTTTCAGCAATTACTGTAAAAAAATTGCGAATTTCGAAAATTATGATCGGACCTTCCAATATTATTTCGGGAAGATTATTGTTCATTAACATTATACCATATTGCGCACAATTTTCCTGATCGACCAATTTCAGTGCTTTAATGTTTTTTTGCAGCTAATTGATATAGACTATCAATTCGACTGATACTGAGCGTATTATAGATTGAATTTCAAATTTTATCAAATATTTTTTAGCTATACATTTGTGATGCGGCGCCTCGGAGTAGATAGGGAAAATGTAATAAACACCTAACAATGCTGTTAAGATTGAAATTTTTACTTACGTTTTTTTTTCATCCAGTATAATTCAAATAGTTCTGCTCTGCTTTAGTGAATTAATTGGAATGAATACGTGTTCCTGTACGACGTAGTAAATTATTACAGCGAAATGAAAACGAATTATTACAGAGAGAAACAGTGAAATTCAAACTTTTTTAAAAAATTAGTGTATTGGTCGAAAAGTGAGAAAACTGACAGATTATTGCATCGATAAGAAAACAGACTTGTTTATGAGCTTATAGCGGTGCAATTACGTACATCAAATGAATATTATGATGAACTGTAAAAGTCATTCAAGGCCCATATCCGAAGTTTTAATAATAGCCGTATCCGTTGCCGTAACCTGGAGTTATCAATCGCAATCAGTCAATTTAAATTCACGAAATCATCATTTCCTTTTCTAATGTCTTCTTATTGATCAAAACAATTTTTACCTCCATATCCTTTTCCGTAATGACCACCGTACCCACCGTAGCCTCCGTAAGCTGGGTAGCCATAGCCTCCATAGCCTCCATGGCCATAGCCCCCGTAACCATAACCCCCGTAACCGCCGTATCCGTAATACAACTTGACTTTCTTAGCCACAGTCACAGCCACGAACATCATAGCAACGATCAGCAACATAATCTAAAAATCGAATAGGAAAACGTTCAAAAATGTTTAAAAAACAAACTATAGCGATTTATCAATTGGTTTAGTGAAATACTTTGAAGTTAGCAGTCATTTTTGGTCGCTGGAATAATAAGATGTGGAAGTTTGCAATGCAAATCTGAATTCATGAGTTGTGGAAGTTGATGTGACGATCCGGTCTGAACGTCCGTTCTTTTATACAACCTAAAGTGGTAGCGGAGAAAGTTAGAACGGAGCGTGTCAGACATCTGCGCATTCAAGTGCAGACCAGCCCACCAGCCTTCAGATCAACTACGGAGTCAACTAAGTCCTGACATAAGTCTAATTTTAGCAGCTGAAGGACGCTTGAAACAAAAAGTAACTAAAAATGAGTAAACCAATATTGGATGGGCTATTACCCAAAAATCAAATCAAATCAAATCAGGTTGTGTTTAAAATGTATGCATCTATATTTGGCAGTCGAGTTTCTAATCCAGTATTATCGGATGTCATCTGCAAATTTTCCATTCGAAATTGAGAAATCAATTTGCCATTAGATCATTTCACCATTCGATGATTTTTACATGCACTCGAGTGCTTTACCCTCATTTTACCAGCAATGACCCACAAACATGCTGGACTGTTTCACCCGGTTCCACCTGCTGTTTTCTCTTTTAGCAAATGCACCAATAACGCATCATTCGTTATATAGTTAAATAGCGTATAACTCTGCTTGCGATTCTTTACCAGCAGTCACTGCAGTCAGCCATTCTTCATTCCAGCCAAAGACAATAGCACTTTCCGCCATCAACCCGCATCAACCCACATTTTACAAAGGTGAAACATTTTTTTTTTGTCAGTAAGGCCTTCGCGAAAGAAAGCGCATCGCCCGTGTCAGCATTCGCCTGGTACGGCTCGGGAACGGTCGGCGGTGTGACAATCACGTGATCTAAACAGCATTTGTTCCTTTTCGCATACCGATTGTTATAATGTTGGGTCGCTGTTTCGCGGGGAATTATTCGAAAGATCGTTCTACACTTGTTTATAGTCTCCTGTCGAAATGAATAAGGGGAGATATGCAAAACATGCTTTCGCTTTCGTTCGGCGGAAAGTGTAGAAGGCCAATACCATGAAAAAGAAGCATGATTGTCATTCACAGTTATATTAGTCTACGGAGAATTAGAATGAAAAACTCGATCTGAATCGTGTTCGAAATTCAACATCTGCGGATCGGGATGAGAAATGACCCACCTCTGTTTACTCGGAGAATAATTTCTGAAAATTTGCGCCTTCTTAGCTCAGTGGTAGAGCGTTGGTCTCGTATCTATCCCATGATGTCAGTTAACCAAAGGCCGAGAGTTCAATCCTCTCAGGAGGCAGCGAATGATTTGATTTAATTTTAGATTGTTCATGTCGAAATGAATTTTTCACTTTGTTGCTAGGATTCTAGACGAATAATGCAAATTGAACAAAGGCCAAGTAGATTGATAAATAAGTATCATCTCTAACGGAGAATTAGAGTGAGAACCTCGATCTGAATAGTGTTCACAAATCAACACCTTGGGATCGGGATGAGAAATGAGCCAACTCAATTGTTTTGGAGAATAATATTGATAAGACGCGCCTTCTTAGCTCAGTGGTAGAGCGTTGGTCTCGTAACTCTCTTATCATATCAGTTAACCAAAGGCCGAGAGTTCAATCCTCTCAGGAGGCAGCTAATGATTTGATTTAATTTTAGATTGTTCCTGTCAAAATGACTTTGTCACTTTGTTGCAATGATGCTAGCCGAGTCATGTAAATTGAACAAAGGCTAAGTAGATTGATAATAAGTATCATTTCCAATGGGGAATTAGAGTGAGAACCTCGATCTGAATAGTGTTCACAAATCAACACCTTACGAAAAAAATCCTATCACCAGTCTGAAATCTTTGCGGGTGTACAATTCGATACTATTTATTTGGTTTTCAATAATGAGAATGGGTTACAGACTCTCGACAGATTCTCGACATGTTTGAGCTATGGAATATACCCAGGTTATTTCAGGGGAATAGTTAATGAAAATATATGGAGACTTGATGAAATCCATTATTATTATGTGCGTATTAATTATCGGACCGCGGATGAAGCCATCAGCATCACATAAAATATATCCGATCCTTGTTCTAAATCCTCATCCTTCCGGCTGAATTAATTACTACTTCCTTTTATAGTATAGATACATTATGTGTATTACTGCACGTCTGCTCATTCTTGTTCATCAATAACATGGCGAAGTGTTATATGATGTGACGAATCTAACCATATTTTCTAAACTATAAATTCATCTGTAAAACGATAAAACCTGATGGAAAATATTTTTCATTTTCGATTACTCACGTTTACGCAAGCGCACATTACGTGCCTTCTTAGCTCAGTGGTAGAGCGTTGGTCTCGTAACACTCGAGCTGGAAAACCAAAGGCCGAGAGTTCAACCCTCTCAGGAGGCATCTATCTTTAAAAAACTAAATTGTTAATCGTAACGATATTGCCATTTGTTGCTTGCGAGTAATGCAAATTAAAAGAAGTCTATTAAGTGGACATAAATGGAAAGTAAACGAAACATCTGAACCTGAGTTCTCATTCAGCAATTAGTTAGAAATGAAAAGTCGAGAACCTATCCCGGTTCGATGATGAAATCCACATCGTTAAATCCATTCGTCATCAAATGGTTTCTAAACTGTGAAACTATCATAACACCTGATGGTAAATTATTTTATACTAAAATGTTGTGGCAAGCAAGCCTTCTTAGCTCAGTGGTAGAGCGTTGGTCTCGTAGATTGAGATAGTTAACCAAAGGCCGAAAGTTCAATCCTCTCAGGAGGTAGCAATTGAGTAAATATTTACATTGTTTTAATCAAATTGAAAATTATTCGTAATGAAAATGACGTCGTTGTTTGTAATGCAAATTCAACAAAGGCTAAGAAGGAATTGGGAACTATGTCTAACTTCTATAAACTTCCCTCGATCTCATTCAGTAATTAGAAATAAGCGTCTTCATTTTATAGGTTAATAATTTTATTTGCGAAACCGATTGATCGTGGAATTATACAAAACCAATCGCATAACTAGGCTACCAGTACCAGCTTCCATCTTTAATTCAGTTACCTTGCTCTACATAAATAATAGTTTGCGCTCAATTTTAAGTTTGAAAGCCCCAGAAAAAGTTTAGCTGAACAGGTTTTAGACATCAGCAGGTGTAATGTTAGTTAAATACATTTAATTGCATTCGGTTGCCTCCGTTATTACGTTGCCCGATCTACGTCGATTGTGCAATAACTCCATGATTGACGAAGATTTTAGCCTATTATCTTTTTTATAACGGAAGAAATTCGTACACACAAACGATACAGGATAACCGGCACATTTAATTGCATAAAAGGGTCATGCATTCAGTACAAACAAAACTAGACATTTTAATGTACAACTTGTAGAAAACAAATTTTTTTCTGGGGATTGTCGTACAGGAAAAATTGTTGAAATGATTTACAGGACTCCGGCGGCTTTGAGGTCTGCGAGCATCTTGACGACGTGCTCGGGCATGGGTGGAGGAGTGGGGAGGTGGTCGCCGGTGGCCTGGAATCCGTTTTCATCGGCCACCCAATTGACGGTGAGGACGACGCCGTCGGGAGTCGTGAACGAGTAGGAGCCCTTGGACACGGTGCCGATATCCTCCGGTTTGGGACCAACTTGTTTCTGGTTGCCACTCTCAGACACTTTGGTCCCATCGGCAGACTCGAAACTGATTTTGACACATTTTTTAAATTTAGGAAATGACATTAGGTTCTTAATAACATTAACTTACTCGAATGAGTAGCTGCCGTCGGCGTTCATTTCGCTGTTGGATGACACAATTTCGATGGGCTTCTTATCTCCTTGAGGAGCGGCGAGGGCCACGGCCAAGAAAGCGAGAGCGACGATCTGATAATTACACGTAATTACATAAGTATATTATTTAAATGGATAACATTAAATTTTTATTTAAAAGCATAACATCAAATAAGTAAATAAACTTACGAATTTCATTTTGGCTGCTGGTTTGGATTTTTCTGAACTGCTGTAAAGACTGTTGAAGGAATTCTGTGAGGATGGTTCTAACGGCGCCTGCCTTTTATACGATTACATTCTTGCATGGAAAGTGAGTGGGAATAGTAAGAGACCTTCTTCACTTCACACATTCTCTTCTTCTTCTTCAGTTGTGGGTGGCGAAAAATAACGAACAAGCCTGTGCTGCTCAGCAAAAGGGAAAGGAAAACTTGGCTCGCATAACGCCGTATACCTGCGATGACAATTCTTTCCCCAACAAATCAAAATCGCAATTTATTGAGATTTGCTTTTTCTGAGAAAATGGCGATCCTTTTTCTGATTCCGTGATGCTGCGCTTCTTGGAAGCCTGTGCATTGATAGGCCGTTATTACATCTGATAGTTGTGGTGCTTGACTGATTATTTTATTACAGTTAAAGTTTAGTCAGCAATAAATTTGTTTTTGTGTTTTTCCCGTCCATTTGAGGCCGACATTACAATGTGAAACCGCGGTGAAATGGAGATCACAATATTTTAGAGATAAAGAATAGGAGCCCAAAAAATGTTTAATGCAACACCAGCGGCACTGCATGCTGGACCACAGTCTTTATCCTCACTAAAATCCGAATGGTTTATCTTTAGCACGATATACAACACGGTGAGATCATTTCATCAAATAAAAATGTTCCGTATATTAGCCAACCTAATCTTATAATATATCCGTCTCAGGTATAGCGCGCCACACCAAATAATATAATTAACCACAAAGAGAAGTAACGTTATCAGCAGTAAATACATGAGCTGTATATATAGTGTTATTAAAGATATGCCTTATTTGATGTTGAAATTAGGTCGTTCGAATATATCAGCTATTATACACATGCTCATGAAGAAATGAAACATACATATTTCAACCGAGGCTATCAGCATAGCTGTCTTATTTTTGAGATGATATAGTCACGTCCATCTCATGTCCAAAGCGTCAAAAAAGTACTGAATATCAACCATTCATTCAGATTATAGTACCTGTTGCCACCAAATATACAAATCGTTATATGTAGCCGCTTAACTCTACATTTGTGCTGGCACTGATATCAGTTCAGTCATCATAAAACAAAGTGCCATGGTTTGGTCTAGTTATTATCGACCAAAAAAGAAAGATAAGGAAATCCCTGCCAGTTAGAATGATAGCATAAACACCCCAAAAAATAAAAAAATAAATGTGAATAAAATACCAATTGCACTGTACAGACCCGGTCAGTGTGATAAAAATGGGCCAGCCGACGACGTTGACGCATCAGTGTTGCTGGTTGGCGACGCTCTTATTTGTGATTTACACGGCCAGCGGCCGGTCGGGAATTGCGGTCGAGGCGAGTAAAGTCGCTCTCAATAAAAATGGCTACGACGACTTGGTGGTGGCCATCAGCACGGAAGCGCCCGTCGCTCAAGCGGAAACGATCATTGATAACATCAAGGTATGTATTTTAAAAGAAATAAAATACATTTCGAATCATTTAGCAATTTTTTTGATTCATTTCTTTTTCGATGTAGAAAATGATACTGGCAGCCTCGCCGGTGCTCTACATGGCGACCGAAAATAGAGCTTACTTCCAAAGCGTTCGCATTCTCGTTCCACCGACATGGACCAACATTAAGGCCGAATTGAGCACTTGGGAAACGTTCGATGTTCGTTAAAAAAAAAATTAATTGATTATCTCACATATCCGTCCAACATTTTACGGTGAAAATCTAATCAGCGTCTTTCTTTTGTTTTTTGGGTTGAATTGAAATCTAGACGGCTGACGTCATCGTGGACACGCCCAATCCCATGCACAAAGATGTGCCCTACACTCAACAGAACGGCAAGTGCGGCGAAAAAGGACAAAAAATTCACCTGACTCCGGACTATGTGGCCACCTTATTTGAACAGCAGAAAGTCCTCCAATACGGAAAACCAGGTATATTTAATTCAATTAACGTCAACTTGAAATTTGAGATTTTACAAAATGACTTTCGACGTAAAAAAAGGCAAAGTCTTCGTTCACGAATGGGCCCATTATCGTTACGGCATTTTCGACGAGTACGGAACGCCCGGAGGAGAATATCCGCTCTTCCGCCAGCAATCAACGTCTTCCTCCATCGAGCCCAACATCTGCGCCAACAAGCCCATGACCTTAAAGGACTTTTCAGTTTGGGATATGACCAACAATGGGGCCTGTAAGAGAGATCCGGCCACGAATAGCTACGATCAAAACTGTCGATTCAAATTCGAATCGCAATTCATACCGACTACTTCTCTGGCTTCCTACCATCAGCTCGATTCAGTATAATTCATTTTTTAAAAATTGCTAATCATTTTCTGTCCAAATCTAAAATTTGAAAAATATTTTTTGAAACTTTCAAGGTGGTTCATTTCTGCAAAGGATCCGAGCACAACGTAGCAGCTCAAAACAAGCACAACGACATGTGCCAAAGGAGAGACACCTGGTCGGTGATCATGGAGAGTGACGACTTCAAGAACGGCAACGGTGTACCGAAGGATTTCGACAAATTTGACACGGATTTTAAAATCGTCAAACCGACTGGCACGCGATTTGTTGTCGTCATGGACATTTCCGGCAGCATGAAAGAATTCGTAAGTGGCCAGACGTTCCCAGACGTTCACAGATATTTACTCGTGTTAGACTAATGTTATTTGAATATGTGTATGGTGTGCTGTATAGGACCGCATTGGCAAACTGAGCGAGTCCGTCCGCTCCTGGATCAAAACTGATTTGCGCAGCGGAAGTCAATTGGGAATGGTCCAGTTCAGGTTTGCTATGCCAAAATGATTGAAAACAGGTCCAGTTCTAAATTTATCTAATCGATTGTTGATTTGATTTGATTTTTAGTGCGGCGGCCGATATTCTAAGTGAACTGACAATGATTTCAGACGAGAAATCACGAGAAGAAATGATTGCCAAGTTACCAAAGCAATTGCAAGCGGCCACTTGCATCGGGTGCGGACTGGAACTCGCCGTCCAGGTGATTCTTTATATCTCCTCATACTATTATCATTATTTTATCAACCGAAATAATTATTAAATTCTACAAATCTTTCTCTGAACTTATTCGCCAGATGTTAAATAAGAATAAGGGAACTTCTGAAACGGGTGGGGTCATCGTCTTGGTCACAGACGGCAAAAATTCGCCCGGCTATCTCCACATTTCCGACGTGCAGGAGGACATCTTGAAAGACAAGATCCGCGTCATCACCATCGCCTTCGGGTGCGAGTCAATTATTTAATCGTTTGTTAAGTAAATCGCATTTTTTTATAACGTCAAATTGATTTGAGCAGCGAAAAAGCCGACAAGAATCTGGAGGATCTAGCTCGCAAGACGGAGGGTAAAAGCTACTTTGTTAAGGACGAGGATGGCGGAGCAGCCCTTCAAGAGGCTTTCCTGGGCGCGTCCACCTTCCAGTCGAGCGTCCACAACGAAGACTTGATATTCAAATTGTTCGAAAAAGATTTGACGGCCGGTGGTGGCCAAACAGATTTGACGGATGATTTCGATGTCGACGAGACAGTCGGACGAAATTTGAAATTGAGCGTATTCAACTTGGATAATAAAAAGAGTGTCAAATCTATCGAGCTGACAGGACCTGATGGCGACGTCGTGAACAATATCGTTTTCGACACGACCACCGCTATACTCACTGTCGACTTGGCGAAGGTAAACAATACAATAAAATATGTGAACAATCGTCTAGAAATTGAATGAACACGACGATATTTTACAGATCGGTCAGTGGTCCCTGAAAGTGAGCTTGAAAAGTTCCCAGTCTAAACCGGTTCTAGTCACCGTGACAACTCAGTTGCGTCCAGATGTTAAAGTTCCCATTACAACTAAATGCCTTCTTCCCAGTGGTAAAACATTTAATTCTATAATTGTGTTGCACTCTTTTCAATGTATTTGTTGACTCGTTTTATACTGGCTAGGACCTGATATCAAGAACGCCGCCAACAAAAAGATTCTAATCCGGGCCGAAGTGTGGAAAGGATCCCATCAAGTCACTGGATCTTCAGTCAGGTAATTTTTAAAAGGCTCAAAATCAATTTCGTTATTGCATTCATTTTCTAAACATTTTTATATCAATCGGACGGAAGAGCTTATGTGGTGAAACCCAACGGCGACACGGCGATCTTGGAATTGCTGGACAACGGCACCGGTGCGGATGGCACGAAAGACGATGGCGTTTATTCCAAGTATTTCGCCTATCCCAATCAACAGGGACGGTACACGGTCAAGTGTCAGGTGAACAGCAATCACAAGTCATTCGAGAATCTGGGCTTTATCGGCTCGGCCAGTCCTCAACTCTTCGGTAATTCATTCAATGCACATGTCCTTATTACATTTACAGTCGCAAATAAATTTTGTATTTATAGATCCTCAAATTGATGAGACGATCATCGGAGAAGTCGAAAGAATTCCAATGGCAGATTTTACCCGAATCGCTTCTGCTGGCTCGTTTCAGGTTTTTTGTTCTTCTGACAACAGACTCAAAATGTTAATATTTGATTGATTCATTGTCTGAATTAGGTGGAGATTCCAGTCTCTAGTGATGACTCCTACCCACCAGCTGAAGTTACGGATCTGTCGATTATGGTCGTCAACGACACCGCCACAAATATTTCAATCGCATTGAAATGGACCGCCCCCGGGGATGATCTTGATGTCGGCACAGGTCTAATTATTTATCAATTCAATACTTCCATCAAAATTCGCTATACTCACATTAGCTGTTGTTTTCCATGCGCAGCTTCCTATTACGAACTCAAGTATTCGGATGTCGTCGCTGATGTAATGAATTCCAACTTTGACGACGAATCCCCTAAGCGGAAGAGTCGATCCATCATCACGGAAGAGGATCTCGTCGCCGGTTCGCTCCAGCCGAGCGAGGCCGGCGTCCAGCAAACGGCCACATTTCAGCTGACGGACGTCCAGCGGGAGAGACCCTATTACTTGTCTCTGCGGGCCGTGGACAAGGCGGACAAAGTCGGCCAAGTATCCAACTTGGTCGTTTTCTTCATCCCGGACAGAACGTTGGTAGTTTTAACGAGGAATACCGAAGACGACGATTCGGGAGACGGGATGACTGATCAAGAAATTCAAATTCACGTCAGTACCAAAGAGGCGGGCTTTCACGTCACTTCTCTATTGGTTGCCGCCTTCGGACTCATTCTGATAGCTTGCTTGGGCGTCACTTTGCTGATGGCCGTCGTCAAGTACACGCAGTCGTATCGCTCTTACAAAGGCGTTCCGGTCTAGTAAAGTTGCGAATTTTAACGTACAGCATATAGAACCCGAAGTGGGAGTAACTTTTTGGCGACTCGCATGAAATCGGCTTGTCACTTTTTTATTAGCCAATCCAATTGTAAGCCTATAACTGTAACTAATAACAATCGAGTCTGCTATTTGTGTGTTATCTATTTTCCTGCGGTTTCTCTGCTTGTGACGTCCACACACAAATGCATAATTTTCTTAAGCTCTGTAGTTCTGCCCACAACATTTTTAATCAATACAAATCTAATTTCTAAATTGAAATCGGAATGAAATTTATCTTAACTTACATTATAGGCCTTACGTCTTGTGGAAATAATTATTAAAGACTTTTCAAATCAAAAATAACAATCATAATTTACCAATATTGATTCGTTTGCATGGCGCAATTATTACTTGGCCGGGTTTATTTACTAAAAATGGAATATGGTTTCACAATCTTCATTACGTATTGTGGTCTTTAGCAGTATACAAGCACTTAAATATGAAAACGTTAAATTACGTCAGGACGTGAGAATCCAGTAATTTAATATCCGCCGTAGCCGCCGCCGTAGCTGCCGCCGTAGCTGCCGCCGTGACCATAACCTGGAATTTTCCACAATATAAAATAATTAATCGATTTATTCACTAAAAACATTAAACTCGTTCAATAAAAAAATCAGGGTCAATTTAATAAGTATAAAATAAATTCTTTACCTCCGTATCCGCTAGAGTGGCCCCCGTAACCGCCATAGCCTCCGTAGTGACCACCGTAACCTCCGTAGTGATACACTGGGTAGTGATACACTGGGTAGTAGTAACCCTTCTTTTTGGCCACAGCCGTTGCCACCAGCATCAGAGCGACGAGCAACAACATCATCTATAATGATGGAACAACCAAACACAGTTTTATTATAAATAACAATTGGCGCATCTTGGCGCGAAAATTCAAAAAAACATAATAATGAACTGAAATGATAAATTTGAAATACTTTGAAATGAATGGCCATATTGTTGGATTGGGTAGAGAGTTATTGGACGAATAAAAGTGTTGATATTCAATCTCAGCTCACGAGAAAGGAGGGTGGAAGGTGTTTGTGACGATCTGGTCCGAATGCGCCAGCTTTTATACACCGCGCCCTCTTCGAACCAGATTCTTACAGATTCAGATCGAATTCAAAATAAGAGAAACCGGATACAAGCGGTCTATCAAGAAAATCAGAGCTGGCACAGTCAAACAAGGCAGCATGTCTGTAATGTTTGACTGAGTACATGTGAAACTCTGGAGGTCCAGCTCGGCGAAGGACGAGACAGAGTGAAAGGAAGCTGCAGGGTAGTAAAACAGTTATCTGAGTCTGCATCGTGAATATTGCACACATATTACTACACTATACCCCCATAAAAATCAAGTTAATTCTTTTTGATTGATGCGATTTGCGCTGCTGGATTTTTATGTAATTATGACAGTGAAAAATCGACTTATTTTTAGCGCTATTAAAACAACTTTCTTTTTGTAGAAACTTCTGACGATTGTCACTGGGTCTATTCCAATCATGGCGAATAAAACAAGCTATAATCAGAGAGATGAATCAGCTAGTATAGTGATATAAGGCCAAAGAAATCATTGAATGGCTGCCAAATTTAATTGTTGTCAAGGGCGGATCTGCTGTGTTCCAGCCATTTTCTAATTATTTGTGTTGACTCGTGGCCATAGCTAGCACGTAAATGTGGTGCCAAGCGGTGCCAGCACCCAACAGCAGCCGTGATGAATTCGGCATTGACCCATAAACAAAATGCTGTGCACCCGTTATTCTCTGAAGCGTGCAGCAGCAGTCGCGGATCAGGATTTCAATTTCGATTCCATCACCAGCGCCAGGTGTGCTGGTATATCTTTACTACACCCAGTCTGGGTGTAGTATAGACCCAGTGCCAGCGATTCATTTCTGTCTCCAAAAAAAAAAAACGAGAGTGTTATATAAAATCAGGTTTGCTGGGTAGATTTCTATAACATTGACTTGGTTTCCCCCCCTCTAAACATTTCAGGACAAATTGTACAACTCCTGCCACACCATCCGTCTTGTACACACGCCAAGTATATAAAGACAGCATTTCATAAATGCGCTTCTTTGGACGGCGAGTGTTTCCTTTTCGATTGACATTGTTGTACTCATTCCACGACAAGATAAACCAGTTCTCAAACGTTGGGGGGGGGGGGGGGGGGGGGGGTTTGTAACATTCAGCAATGTGCGCTTTACACAGTGAGTCCATTCGAAGTAAAATTCATGATTTAGTGATAAGCCTTTTTAGAAATATTCCCATTAAGAAAAGGAATAATGAAAGAAACTTTTAGTTTGTACTAAATTTTGAAAACAAGTTGTATTTTTGCGCAATCTGTTGCGTATATATGTTACAAACCCAACTGCTTGTGAATTATCCACACAAAATAATGGAAAGCACTTTGGGTGTCAAATGTATAGTTCACATACCGCGTATGTACAGAATAATGGTGGTATAATATTCCAGGTTGAAATTATTTACAGGACTCCGGCGGCTTTGAGGTCTACGAGCATCTTGACGACGTGCTCGGGCATGGGTGGAGGAGTGGGGAGGTGGTCGCCGGTGGCCTGGAATCCGTTTTCATCGGCCACCCAATTGACGGTGAGGACGACGCCGTCGGGAGTCGTGAACGAGTAGGAGCCCTTGGACACGGTCCCGATATCCTCCGGTTTGGGTCCAACTTGTTTCTGGCTGCCACTTTCAGACACTTTGGTGCCATCGGCAGACTCGAAACTGATTTTGACACATTTTTTAAATTTAGGAAATGATATTAGGATCTTAATAGTATCAACTTACTCGAATGAGTAGCTGCCGTCGGCGTTCATTTCGCTGTTGGATGACACAATTTCGATGGGCTTCTTGTCTCCTTGAGGTGCGGCGAGGGCCACGGCCAAGAAAGCGAGAGCGACGATCTGTGATGGTGCATATTCACGAACATATTCCAGGATTGAAAATCGACTCTTTTGACTGTTGAGGTAAAAATGTTCAGTTTTAAACTTACCAGTTTCATTTTTGATTGTTTGTGTGGTTGTTCTGCACTTCTGAAGACTGTCGAAGGAGTTGTGTGAAGATGGTCTAACATTGTCAGTCTTTTATACGTCAACTTTCGTCTGGAAAGTGAATGCTGGAGACCTTCTTCGCGACAAACATTCTCTTCTTCTTCAGCTGGAGGCGTTTAGTTATTATATATGGAAAAAAGCGAAAGTAGAAATTCGGAGATGAATCAGCAACTGCATTCACGCAACTTTTTTTTTGCATCAAGGAAACCTTTCTGAATTTTATTGGGTATTTCTGCGGTTGGATATCCACCTATAAAACAACCCAAATCGGCACTTCCCTGTGGCCACATCACACAGAAAGGTAAAATTCACAATTTTGCTTTTGTTTTATTATTTGTCTTTGATTTTTTTTTAATTGAATGGTGAATGTAAACAATTCAATTTAAGTCAGATAGATCAACTTAGCAACTGTAGTAATATTGAGTGCATCCGTTATCAGGATCTCATATTTTAATCCCGAGTTGTTTGACATAACCAGAGCCTAGAATGTTTTCAACTCAAAAACTATTGGTGCCATACGGGTTCCGTCAATGTCTCCAGCCCACGATTACAAAAGTCAAAACGTTCATTTATCAATCGAAACATTCCTACTGTCCCACGCTTTTCCTTCATAAACTATGCCCCTATTGATTTAGGTTCGGCCAAAAAAAAGTTGAACTGATAAGGCAATAATATAATCACGAAGTATTTATTGTTGTTCTACTTATTGTAGGACCAATTTGTTCAACCTATTTATCGCAGTTTTCATGCATGCGCTACACAGCTATTTAATCTAATATTTACTATAGGTTTTATATGTATTTAAAATGTCGTAATAAGTCTCTTTTTTTTCGGCCGTCAGTAGAGAGAGAGAGAGATAATTAAAGAATCATTTATGCGCGGCTTATACAAATATACACATTTTATCGCCTGAAATCTTTAGGTCCACATCCTGCCCAACTGTTAAAGTAAAAAAAAAATGCCTTTGATAAGATCAGAAATCTCTTGCCGCCAATGGCTGAAATTTCATTCGTCTCTGTGTTCACAACTCTGTACACATAAAATCGTATAGAGACTTCAAAAGTATACAACACCAGACGGTGCCAGATCTATTACCTATCCATTCAAGATAACGGAAAAATGGGCTAGAGCGAGGATATAAGTCAAAACACACACTACCGGGGTAATATCGTGTGGAAAAAATGTACATTGCACTGGGCTCTGGCTCAGTCACGCTCAGTCCGATAAAATGGACAGATCGTCGGCGCTAGCGCAGTTGTTTGTGCTGTTATTCGTGATCAATACTGCAGAATGGCATGACGTGACGGTCGGGGCTAGTCGAGTGACTTTGACCGACAACGGCTACAAAAATCTGGTGGTGGCCATCAGCCCAGCAGCGCCAATTGATCAATCCGAAAGCATAATTAAAAATATCAAAGTATTATTTCGTATATATATGCAAAAAGATGCCTACCGAAATTAATTTAATCTTATTCAGTGATTTGTTTGTTTGTTTTCCTTAACGATTAGCAAATTATCACGGATGCTTCTCCGGTGCTCTACAAGGCGACCGGTAATCGAGCTTACTTCCAAAGTGTCCACATTCTTATTCCGGAAACATGGGACCACATCGAAGCTGATTTAAGCACTTGGGAAACGTTCGATGTCAGTCCAAAAACAAAATAATAATTATCGCCATTCTTGATGAAAATAATCAGTGTCTTTCTTTATTTTGTTATTGTCACGGTGTGAAATCTAGACGGCTGACGTCATCGTGGACACGCCCAATCCCATGCACAAAGATGTGCCCTACACTCAACAGAACGGCAAGTGCGGTGAAAAAGGCGAAAGAATTCACTTAACCCCAAACTATGTGCTCACCATCGTTCAAGAGCAGAACATTGCCCAATACGGAAAACCAGGTATTTAATTCAATTAACGTCTACTTGAAATTAGCTATTGTTAAATGACTTTCCACCTAAAAAAAAGGCAAAGTCTTCGTTCACGAATGGGCCCATTATCGCTACGGCATTTTCGACGAGTACGGAACGCCCGGAGGAGAGTATCCGCTCTTCTTCCGCCAATCGGGCACTTCCTTCATCGAGCCCAACATCTGCGCTAACAAAAAAATCATGTACAACACCCGTGACATAAGCAACAACAATGCGAACTGTCAAATCGATCCGGCCACGAATATCTACGACCAGAACTGTCGATTCGAATTCCATCCAAGTTTTAAGCCGGACACGTCGCTGGCTTCCTTCCATCTCCTGGACTCGGTAATTCAAATAAAATGGAGAAAAGAAAAATCGAAATTTCTTAAATATTTGGTTTGATTTTTGAATTTCCAGGTGGTTCATTTCTGCAAGGACGGCGACTTCCATTCGCACCGGTCGGAGACTCCGAACAAACACAACACCATGTGCGGCGGAGTCAGCACCTGGACGGTCATCATGCGGAACCCGGACTTTGCGTTTTACCAGAACAGACCCGTGGATTTGGACCAATTGCCCGCGAAATTTAAAATCGTCAAACCGACTGGCTCGCGTTTTGTTGTCGTCATGGACGTTTCCGACAGCATGAAGCAATGCGTATATTAATTTTTCCAAGTAAATATAAAATACTTATTTAGATTTAAAATTGATTTCATTGCGCAATGTAGAACCGCATCGACAAACTGGGCGAATCCGTCCGCGCCTGGATCAAAAACGACGTCCCCACCGGAAGCCAATTGGGGATGGTCATGTTCAGGTTTGTATTTCATCATTCTGAATCAATTGAAATCTTTCATTTAAACTATTCGGCATTTAGTTCAACTGCTCACATCGTGAGCGAACTGAAAGTCATTTCCGACATGAAAATCCGCCAGGAGATGATGAAAAAAGTGCCGAAAGATTTGTACTCCATCACCTGTATCGGATGCGGTCTCGACCTCGCCGTTCAGGTGCGTATCTATTCAGATAAAGTCTTACTAATTCGTTTAATTCAATTTCATTCATCTTCTTTGTTATAGATGCTGCAAGAGAAGGGAAACAATAAAACGGGTGGCATTATCGTTTTAGTTACCGATGGTAGAAATTCAGCTGGTTACCTCGACATTTCTGACGTGGAGGAGGACATTGTCAAAGCCGGCATACGCGTAGTCACCGTCGCCTTTGGGTGAGTCTAAAAAATGAATTAAAAATTCAATTAAAACCATTTTAAAAAATGTTTCCATCGATTCGGCAGGAGTGAGGCGGACAGCAATATCGAACGTTTGGCTGACGTCACTGGCGGTAAAAGTTATTACATCAAGGACGGTGACAGCAGTGAAGCTATTCAACAGGCCTTTACGGGCGCCTGCACCTACCAGTCGAGAGTCAAAAACGACGATTTGAAATTCAAATTGTTTGAAAGTACGGCGGCGTCGAATTCGACCAGCATCGAAGGCTGCTTCGACGTCGACGACACGGTCGGTCGTAATTTGGTGCTCAGCGTCTTCAATTTGGACGATCGAAACAGTTTGGAATCGATGCAATTGTCGGGGCCGACTAACGAAATTTACGACCAAATCGATTTCGATACTAGCACGGCCACTGTCACCGTGGCATTGGCTAAGGTATGCCAATACAAATTGTTGTAATTTAAAAGAATGTCGACATAGTTTGTACGAGAGCCTGTTTGGTCGAACAGGTGGGACGCTGGGACTTGAATGTCACGCTGAAAAGTTCCCAGTCTAAACCGGTTTTAGTCACCGTCAAGACTCAGCTGCGCCCGAATGTCACGACGCCCATCAACACTAGATGCTGGGTTTCCAACGGTATATAACAAGTTTTAAAAAATGATTAATCATGTTTTGTTTTATTTTGTCAATTTTTTGGGGGGAAATTTAATTGGTAATTAGGAGCTGATATCAAGGATGCGAGCAACCACCGGATTCGAATTCACGCCGACGTGTGGAAAGGAAGCCATCCGGTCACCGGGGCTTCCGTTAAGTAATTTCAAACCGTTTCTCGCACTCCATATAGTATGACATGTTTTAATTCATTTGAATTTTTTAATCGGACGGAATCAGGGCTTATATAGTGAAGCCCAACGACGAGTTGGAGATTTTGGACTTGCTGGACAACGGGGTCAATGCCGATACCACGCAAGACGATGGCGTTTATTCCAAGTATTTCGCCTATCCCAATCAGCCGGGACGGTACACAGTCAAGTGCCAAGTGAACAGCACCAATCACAAGGCATTCGAGCAACTGGGTTTTATCGGCTCGGCTAGCCCTCAGCTTTTCGGTAATTCATTCATTTCGTGTGTTTCTTTTTTATTCAATCAACAAAATTTGGTGCAATTCATTGCTTATTCTAATATTCCAGGTAATGAGACGATCATAGGAGAGGTGGAAAGAATTCCAATGGCGAATTTCACCCGAATCGTTTCCGGTGGCTCATTTCAGGTTATTTGATTTCCTGATCGCAAATTCATCAGGGAATGTAAATTTTATTATTGATTGAATTAGGTGGAAATCCCAGTCAACAGTAATGACTCCTACCCACCAGCTGAAGTCACCGATCTGTCGATTATGGTCGTTAACGACACCGCCACAAATATTTCAATCGCATTGAAATGGACCGCTCCCGGGGATGATCTCGATTCCGGCACAGGTCTAATTAGATTTATCAATTCAATTCTTCTATCAAAATTCGCTATACTCACATTAGCTGTTGTTTTCCATGCGCAGCTTCCTATTACGAACTCAAGTATTCGGATGTCGTCGCCGATGTCATCAACTCCAACTTTGACGACAAATCCCCCAAGCGGAAGAGTCGATCCATCATCACGGAAGAGGATCTCGTCGCCGGTTCGCTCCAGCCGAGCGAGGCCGGCGTCCAGCAAACGGCCACATTTCAGCTGACGGACGTCCAGCGGGAGAGACCCTATTACTTGTCTCTGCGGGCCGTGGACAAGGCGGACAAAGCCGGCCAAGTGTCCAACTTGGTCGTTTTCTTCATCCCGGACAGAACGGTGGTAGTTTTAACGAAGAATTTCGAAGACGACGATTCGGGAAACGGAACTGATCAAGAAATTCACATTCACATAAATACCAAAGAGCCGAGTTATCATGTGGCGTCTTTATTGGTTGCCGCCTTCGGACTCATTCTGATAGTTTGCTTAGTCGTAATGTTGCTCGTGGCTGTCGTCAAATACCTGCTAGTATATCGCTCTTACAAAGACGTCCCAGTTTAGTCAAATAACAGAATTCAAGTTTTGAAATTGTTTTGTTGAAATTTTAAATTATTTCTTCTCCACCTGTAAGAGTAAAAAGCAACCACAAAGCTTTTCGAGTGCCCTAATTATCTTATCAAATCAAGAAAATCCCGAAAATCCCTAGCTACAAATAGCTACAAGACTTTTGAATGTGTATCGATTATTCCTTAGTAATCGCACACTATCACACCACGTAGGCAATAAACGGTTTCAAAATAACGCGCGCAGTTGAAAACACGCAACTACGTATTAGCCAATCGCGTATTAGCCAATCGGTCAAACGGGATTTTGTATTCAAGTCACCAGACATTTGAGGTATTGGGGTGAACGAATTTATTATTTGACATCTCACAAATTTCCAAATGATTTGATTCCATTCGATTCGGCGGGACTGGTTTGATTGCGGAGACTGCTGTAGGATACAGGCGGGCGACTGGGCCGAATCGGCGGTGTCTTGACGGCCAGGAACATGGTCCTTGGAAGCGGTTTGGGCGCTTTTGAATAACCAGCAGCACTGCTGGGGCTCACGTTGATGGACCTGGGCGGTTTGGGCGGCGCTGTGGCTGATGCTGCTGTTACGTTGCTAACTGCTGGATGGCTAATTGGCTTATTCGCCTCCGTTCGACTGGACGCTGGAGCTGAAGCGGGCGATCGTGGCAGACAGAATTGCTTGCCGAGAAAGCGGTACACGTCGTCATCGCTCAACTGGATGCCAGACTTGCTGTTACCTGAGGGGCTGGGTGTCGACGTCGTTTTCGGCTGTTGCTGCTGCCAACACTGGCGAGGACGCGGGACGGGCGTCTTATTGCACAAACTGGTTGTCATTTCTTCCAAGTTTGGGAATTTAAAAAAAAACAGAAATTCCCCCAAACTTTCTTTTTAAAAAATTCGGGTAATAGTTTGGCTGGCTTCTAACGGTTTGACAACGAAAGCTAAACGATCGTTAGTTTAGATACTACTGCGTTGTATTCCTTATCAAGGTTGATTTGGTTGTTTTCAGCGCCGAGATGATTTTGGTTTTTTTATCTATAAAGGTCTCTCTGCTGGGTGATTACGAAAAACAATTCGAAATAAAAGATTTCGATACATAAACTGCATAAGAAATAAAAAGCTTATATAATACACAAAATTGAATAATTTTTTTTTAAAGCCAAGTGTCAATGTCATCTTCTTCTTCTGGTGGAATTGAATGGATCGTTGCGGATGATTCCGGAACGGTGGATAGTGCTGAATCGACGGTCTTGTTATTATCAACTTTCGGGTGAGGTTTTTCATTTGAATTTGGACAGGAAATGCTGTGGGAAAGTTGGGGCTTGACCGAACGTTCTGCGGTGGCCGTTTCGGGGAAACTGGCGCTTCTTTCCAGCGAAGTCGTTGGATCGATGGCGGGTAAATTGAATTTGGTTCTCGGCAGAGGAACGGGCGTCTTCTGTCCCGAGTCGCTGCTGCTGGAACTGCTCGTCCTCGGCAGTGGAACGGGAAAGGCCCTGACCGGCGTGACTGGCGATTCGGACGATGTCGGACTGACGACGACCTGGCTCTGGCTGCTGCTATTGCTGGTCACTCTGAGATCGACGGGCCGCAAGAGTTTCTGCGAAATGTTCTGGCCACCGCCGTTCAAAATCGCCATCCAGTTGGTCTTTGACGGGAGTGAGTAAGGCGTCGGCCGTTTATTAACGTCGACACTTCCAACTTCGTCCACTTTACTCTTGTTATTTCCAACGGGCACCATGTTGCTGGACCAACGATTCGATCGACACTAAACTCGGCTAGTACTTCTTATTTCTTCCCTGTGGCAGATGTCAATGGCTGTCGGCGATCATCACGATTTGATCAAATGGACGACGAATGTCTAACTGTGAGTTGTTTTTTTTTTTCTTTTTTCTAGATATCCCATCAGATTTGTCCTTCCTTTTTTTTCCCCCTTCAGTTTTTAGTTTTGACGATAACCTGGTTTTTGATATCACGCGCGTCCCGTTGTATTACCGTTAGTCCTTTTTTTTTATTTAGTTCGAGAAGTTTGTCGAGTTGCGTAACTTATAACATATGCCAGACAAAATGCAGTTGCACCAAAATTTCGGTTGGTTAAAAAGCTCAAGCACGATTTGTCGTACATGCGGGGCCGGTTATCGTGACGTTTGATAAGGCTAGATATTATAATATAGACATCATCGCCCAAGGGCATATCGCGATGATCCTTATCCGCTGCTGCGCTCAGCTGTTATCATCGTCATCACGAAATCCCATCTATTAATTGCCCGTCGTGTCGTTGCTGGTGTTGGCGTGTGAAATACTGTCTGAGACTGTAATTGTTGTGTAACACCGCCGAGTTATTTTAAAAACAGATTTCAATGATGGCAACCCTTCAGTAAGAAGAGAGTTGACATTATTTGACGTGATAGCGACATTGTTCATCATTTTGGATATGCAAATGTTGATTAGATTTAGTAGTATCCTGCTGGTGATTATTGCCATCGTTGAAACTTCTTTCGTCAAACTCGATCAGAACGGCTACGAAAATGTATTGATACGCATAGCAGACGACGTTTCAAGCGTCGACTGCCTCCAAACCATTTCTAATCTTAAGGTCTGTTTAGCATATCTTTGATTTTTCGATTGACGTCAACCTTCAAAAAAATATTTACGTCACCAATTGTCCCGCAGGTTATGCTGCTAGAAGCGTCCAGCGCTCTGTGCACGGCTGTAGAAGGTCGGGCTTATTTCAGAAATGTGACGATCCTGATTCCGAACCACTGGGCGACTAATTGCTTGGTGGATGATACCAACATTACCTGGCCCAGGACTCACATGGCCGATTTGATTGTGACTCCGAATCACCCAAACTTCGGGAGTCAGCCGTTCACTTTGAATTACGGCGGCTGTGGCGTTAGTTCGCTGCCCGTTCGCCTACCCATCGGTTATCTCACAGCCCCCGGAAAAGGTATATTTGTTTTAAAGTTTGATTTGAATTAATACTTATCGCTGTGTTGCCAATGAAAGGTGTTGCAATCGCCCACGAGTGGTTCCACTATCGTTACGGAGTTTTCGACGAAATCGGAGTGAACGGGGACCCTTTATACCCGGAGGGATATCAAATAACACAGCCGGAAGCCGAGATTTTGCCGACCAGTTGCACGAATGAGCCGCTGAAAGGCGAATGGATCGGAAGGTATGTTTCTGTTATTTAAACCATTGAAAGGGTTAAATTTGATTCGTTTTGAAACGTATTTATTTTAGCGAATGGCAAAACAGCAACGATAACGGCAATATCACGTCATCCATCATGTTCAACACTAACTTGCCCAGCGTAAATGTTTAAATGTCTGAAATCGTTTTCTTTGTTTAAGATTCTCATTTAATTCTTTTCCCGTATAGATCAATCGACTTTGCACGGCAGAAAATCACCTGAAAGCGCCACCTACCAAACAGAATTGGCTCTGTGGAAGTCGCAGCGTCTCGGAGATTGTTTACAGCCATCGCGACTTTATCGAGTATGTAACAAAATAATGAATGAATGAATTACGTTAAGCTAATCATCTAAATTGTTGGGTTATCATTCAAAATAGGAACAATAACACCCAAGCGAGGAACTGCAGCCAACCGATATTCAGCGTCGCCACCAATCGCCATCGAGGCTATCACATCATTCTCGACGTTACTTCAGCGATGGTATGTACACATTTGACTAAAATCCATCAATCATAAATCTAATCGATTTTGTATTCAGGGGGTCGATAATTTGATGGATAGTGCCGCGTTTGCTGCCTCTCATTTCGTCTGGTTTCTACCCGAAGGTTCTATCGTTTCCATCGACACCTTTAGCGATACTTACTCCCAATTGCAAACGCCAGTCGCCCTCAATTTTACCAACAGAAATGCCGTTCTATCTCATCTTGATAAAATAACAAGCAAAAGTACTGCCAACACCACAGAGCTTAGCCAGGCTCTGGACAACGCTATGCGGGTAATATAAAACAATTAAATTTGATTCATTTTCAAATAAAGAAATTAATTCTTCTTATATTATTTGACAGATGTTTCGTGACGGATCGGAAATTATTCTGATCACAGCCGCCCAGGAAGTGCCGAGCAATTTCAGCGTTTACGTCGACCAATTCCGGAGCAAATTGATCGCGCCACACATTCTGGCGTTGAGCATCCAGGCTTCCGACATTTTCACTCCTTTAGCTCGTGACGGACGGCTCTACTTCGTGCCCAGCAGGAGCAATACCCCACTCGTTCCAGGAGTGCCATACCGTAACGCTCGGACGTGGATGACCGATACCCTGCAGTCGGTGTACAGCCGAACGCAATCCTACCGAGCCAAGGTTCCCATTTAATTTGAAATTCACTAAATAAGAAATGAATTGGAATTACTAATTTCACATCAGGTGGAAGAACGGACACTCCAAATCATCGACGGCTGGAATAATGGAACTTTTCAACTGGAATCAACTGCCACCAGTTTGATATTCGCCTTTTATCATCTCGACGATGGATTGAGCATGACGGCGTTAACGAGAGGAACTTTGCTCAGCCCTTTAAACGAAGAGTGCCCGATTGTTCGACTCGGCACATTCGCCCTGTACACGGCAAATTGTGGCAACATCATTTTCGAGGTTATAAGCATTTTGTCAATTTTAATTCGTCTCCTCTGAATCTAATTTAAATTTTTAGAAAGGCACCTGGTCTTATTTCATCGACGTCATGGGCTCCAGCACAGTTCGCCTGGACACATTCTTTTCTAGTGATTCCGTCAGTCCGGTTAGAGTGGAAACGTGGACGAATTCGATTGAAAATAAACAAATCGACTGGAAAACCCAACGGGTCGTCATTTACGCTCTGGCGACCCAACAGGAAAAGGCCGTCAGCGGATTGAACCTCTTCGCCCACATCTCCGGCGACAATGAAGCAGATTCGGTTCTCATCGTCAGTCTGAATGAAAACAATCCGTCGGATGTGACGAAAGGCGACGGAGTTTACTCCGCCCAGCTCACCGATTTGCCCCGCAATTCCATCCGCTTCTCTTACGTCGTCGAAATCGTCGGCGGAGTAGGGACTGTCGATTCCGGTATATAATCCATCGATTGTTCTATATTGTTAAATGTTGTTATTTCATCCATTTTTGGTATGCAAATTAGGCACTTATAACGGACATCCTATGGCTGGAAGTTTCATTCCCTCCGGCCAATCTCTGCCAATCTCTGCCATCAACCGTTACGTTTACGGCGGCAGTTTCCAGTTGACTCTGCCTTACGACGGCGGAGATGTTTTGCCACCTGGGCGCATCGTCGATGTAAACATTAGCAACTTCGACTCGAAAAATTCATCGGCGGTACTCACCTGGACGGCACCGAGGGACAATTACAATGTCTCCGACAATCTGGGTAAACAAGAAATTCCATCACATAACGTGAAATCGTATTTAATTTGGTAATTAAACAGTTGACAGATTCGTAATCACCAGTGAAGATGCCGATAGTAAAGAAGCGATTATCTTTAACGGAATTGTCAAGCCTCTATCCGGAACTGTGGATCACGTCATCACGGCGGTGAGCGTACCGAAATCCAACAATAGCCGCAGTGTGTACTTCCGCGTTTACGGGCTGGATCCTTCCGGAAACCAGGCCCAGCCATCCAACATAGCCACAGTTTACGTTCCGGCCTTTTACCTTCCGACCGATCCGACTGGAGATCCGCCCATTTTGCCGGAATGGCTGTTCTGGAGCTTGATCGGATTGGCGGTTGCCTGCGCGATCCTGATTGTGGCCATCATCATAGCCTGCGTCCGGCGCTATCGCGATGCTAGAAAAAGAGAAGCGATGGGTGCCGATTGGGTCCAGATAGGAGAAACTTCGATAGGACCCAATAGACTTCCGGAGAGGAAGAAGGAAGCGAATAGTATTAAAGCGGTCGAACCACAAGTGCCGGATTTCAACGCTCATTTTACTCCATCTCCTATAAGACGAGCGTCAAGTGTCAGTTCTACTAGATGGTCGGACAACAGTTACCAAACAACAGGATCGGAAATGTAAATATCATTTTTTGATTGATTGATTTGGTTCATTGATTATAATAATTTTGGTTTGGGGTAGTTATCTTCGGCCACGAGTGACTTTTACGGAGGCCAGGATCGAAAGGCCAGCTGATTCACCTGAACGCCCTTCATCGAGCAAAAGCCTTCCTACTTACGCGTACTAATTATTATTTAGAAAACAAATTTCTTCAAATTGTAATTATTATTTTGTTGTTGTCTGGTAAAGTTTCGGGGGCGGCTGGGATAATTCTCCGTCGCCAGCATCTAGTTCTTCTATTAGTATTACCACAGTGTCGTCCAGCCCCAGCAAGAAGATTCCTCCTCCGCCACCGATTCGTAAATACCATCCGTATTCATTCGAGAGAAATGATAATAACGAGACGAGCAATAAAGCCAAGACGAAACTGCAGTTTGGTGGGGGAAACGATGCTCCGTTGGCATCTTCGCCCTCTTATCTCGCCCATCAGCTCAGAAAGGTACGTACATCATATAGCAAAACTTACTTAATAATTTTGTATGGATTTTTGAATGAAATCGAAAATTGCACATATTATAACAGCAAGATGTTTCTTACCTACACCGAGGAGAGCTACCGAAAACTTATTCGATGCAAACATTAACAAGTGCAAGTATGTACTAAATGAACATCGCCAAGATTTTGAAAGTATTTAATTTGAAATTATTATTCATTTCAGGCAACTCGTCGCTGAGCAGATTTGGGGTGGTTTTGGGGGCCGATAGTGAAGCTTCCCTCGTGTGATATATGCGCCCCCCTGTCAACTTGTCATCCATCGTTATTACTGGGAAAATACGTGTTAAATGAAAGTGATAATTAATGGTTCCTCTGTAAATTAGGATCAGGTTTTTTAAGATGTGAATTCATTGAATATAGGGCCTAATTGATGCGGAGATGCGAATTAGTAATTAGTGCAAATAAACAAATAATTTGGCAGATTCTGCAGATGGTTGGGATTAATTAATTGCCGGCTAATTAATTAAATGAGGCTAATATAATTTGAGCATAGAAATAATAATCTGCAATCATTTTTGATAAATTTTTTAGCCAACCAATATAATACGACGGTTGAGGGATAAACAAGAGTTGCAGTAAATATTGAACGCTGGTTAGTAGTGGCGGTTCAAGTGATAGCGCTGCATGTTGACATAAAGACATGCGCTCTTCAAACAAAAATAAAACTTTCGTGCGCAGTTCGAACAGAGCAAACAAATACAAACAACGTTCCCTGATCTCAATTTGTTGTTCATCTCTGTGATTAAAGAAGCCGAACATCGCCGAACATCGTCATATACAAATAAATGATAAGAAAGAATTTAATTTTATATTGGTTGGTGCACTGTTATTGGTTCACCAACGATATCATCCGGCCATCACG